>NC_090444.1:1257422670-1257751553 GCF_031143425.1 Pleurodeles waltl | reverse complement strand
CAAAGGTTAGTGGTTATTAGTTATTGTTGATTTCTTAAATTAGTTCTTTGAGGTAGATTAAATGAATACAGTTCGATGTGATCATTAGTGAGGGCTATGCGAGTTCATGCAAATGATTGGTGGTATGAACAGATTTGCTAAAGGAGATTAGGTATTGCTATATTGTATGGTTATGGTTTTAAATAAGGAAAGGTTGTGATTTATGAAATGAGGTGTGGGTATTTTGGAGAAATACAGTAATGGAGATTAAGGTAAACGTGCGTACAGTTTAGAGTAGACTGTGCTCTGAGAAAGGAGGCATTAAAAGGATGGAAAGTAAGGAGAGTGTTATTCAAACGAAAAGGAGAGGCAATAGCTGGACAATTTAAGTTTGGGTCATGAAGGGGTTTAGGAATTTGAGGGAAGCTTTTTGACATGTCATACAATTTAAGGATGCAAAACTGTGGAATGAAACGGCATTATTCCATATGAGATAGTGCTAAATTAGGTACTTTGTAATAGGCACTAGAATCTGTCAAACATCTGACTGCTGCTAGGCTACTTCTAGACCAGTGTCATTAAATAACAGAATAATGTGTTGGAGAGAGTGCGGTCTATTGACCACTCTCGTATAAAGTTCTGCTGTTGAGTGAAACCCACAACATGGCACTGACATTCAAAGTACTTGTACAGTGAGCATTCAACACACAAATGGTGGCTGTACCGTATGTGAGGAGCTGAGAATTGAAGCCAGTATAAGGCTGCTCAGGATGGTCATTGCGATTTAAAGTTTGAGGTGAATGTTTTATTTCACAATTAGTGTATTAACTTGGTGTTGCCAACACCAGTCGTTACATGGGGATAGCTTGTATTGCAAAATCAACTATTTTTAACTTTGATTTTGTTAAAAAAATAAGGGCATTGGCAAAGACTTTCTGTTTAGCTCGTACAGGACATATCTGATTTATTCAACATTAACACTCTTCTTGCCAGATTTGAAACTGCATGTTATGAAGAAGTCAAGCACCCATTCTATGCATAGGGAATCTGCTAAAGCTGAGCTCTGTTAATCACTGCTTATATTGAGGAACGTTCTAGTTATGGGGACTGCTCAACATCATGTGATTCTGGGAAAATCTCTTAATTTTCCCATGCCTAAAAAATAAAAATAAAATCAGACATTCTGTAATGTATCTGGTGCTCACATAAAGAGTTCCAATGCACTTTGGCCGGGTTTGTGCTATATAAAACTGCAGAAAAAGGCTTTTTAACAGCTTCTTTGCTATGGCCCAGATATTTCATTGCATGGTGGAAGCTAGCCTCTCATTGGTTTCTAAACTGAGGAATGACCCAGAACAGTGCCCCTGCTGTATGTAGACTTACTCCTTTATTAAGTGATATGAACACCTGCACTACTATTTTAGAATGTTTCTTTGTTGTCCTTAAGCCCCTACCTGGTCATAAGAACAAGACATGGTTCATAAAGAAAAGGGATGGGGTTAAAACACAAAACGGACAGCAAGTTATGGATAATCTACAAGGAAGAGACGCATTACCTCTGTTATCTGATGCTGAAAAGAACATTAAAGGGGCTGAATGTCCTTTCTTGGAAACAGCCTTAAGGGCTAGAAGAGATGGCCCTTAGTTTAGAAGTTTTAGAAGTCTTGTGATGCCAGGTTAATTCCTAAGCTACCATTTAAATCAGTGAGTGACAATTTCAACAGGTACTAATTCAGAGAGGCACAAGTCGGGTTTACCTTCTCTACCTCCTCTAAGCATGTTATTTAGAACCTCAGGTGCAGCACATAACAAAATGAAACTCTCACAAACAGGATATCTTTGAGATGGATTATATCCCCTTTATTAAAGCAGTCCAGTTCATATTTTCTCAAGTGCTTCTTCCTCCACCTTGGCGATGTCTAACCACACAAAAGATTGCTGCAGACAGATGTATGTAAATCTGCTTTAACAATCAACATTAAAGTGCTAGGTATCATGACTTGCTTTGCTGTCTGCAGCCTAGCCAGCAAACCACTTCAAAGCTGAAATCCTTCATGTCAACGATCTCGTAAACATCTGAAACATCATGAATGTTGAGATCTCTATTGACACCCAAATCGGATATGTCGGCATCATTGACTTTGTTAAATTTTTGTGTTTGAAAATCTAGCTTTCTCCAGACTAAAATTCATACATCCTTACTGTATGGAACTGTCACCTCAACCAATTAAATGCAACTTGCAGGACACATCATTATCAGACATGCCTGCTACACATCTGCGAACACCCTCTCCAAGTACATACAAGACTCCCTCTCAGCATGATATGTCATGCTTTTCAGTAACTCCACCTGGGCACTCAACTCGCTGTGCTACAGATCACCATGCAAGTGATGCCACTGTGAAACTCCTCAATGTCCACAGAGTTCCCAATCTCCACAAAATCCTACACCAAAATGCTCTGATTCTCCATGCAGGGCACTTTCTCTGGCCTGTGAGCAGTCTTCTAACCCAAGGCGCAATAATTGAAGATAGATACTCCTTTTAGCTGCCAAACATATCCACAAACTACTTTGGTAACCTACCCATAATTTCATTTTTACCTGTTGATGACACAAGAGCCATTTAATATGCTTTAGGCCAAAGCGCAATAAGATAACTATTCCCTTTTCACCACTACAGGCTAAATAATCCATAATCTTCCAAGATATTGCACCATCACACACTGTCTAAAATTCTGTTGCAACTTGTTCTTGGTCTTTTTTTTTTCCCCAAAGGCAATGCACACATTTTCAAGCTGTGCATCAACACATCTTTGCATTAAAACACTCAAGGAGGTTCCAGATCCAGAAACACATATATTTTAATGTACCCTTCACCAAACTCTGTAATCCTGTCTGCTGTTTGGAAATGGTGAGCATCAAGAATCCACCTTCATGAGAAGAGTAAACTTACAAATGCTATTGAGAGATTTATATGGCACATCATCCAATTCCATGAGAATGCCTCGTTCCTCATCTTGGAGGGCCCTTATGATGGCGATCTCTGGGAGCAGACTTTTTAGGCGATACTTTAGGAGAGTTGCATCATTTCCAGTCGGTAATTGTGCAGTAGCTGACTTTCTAAAATATTCTCATCAATTGTAATAACTTGAACAAATAGAGAATAGTAACGCTTGCGTACTCAGCTGCCAAATTGTCAGATTTGCCAGCCCAGAGTTAAACACAGTGTCTTTTTATTTGGAAGGCTGCTTTTTACCTCTATACAAGCAATGTGCAACTTAAAATTGCAAATCCGCTCTTCTATGGATAAGTGCTTTATAGAGCACAAGTGGATGACGAACATCATGAAATATGAGCAAAAGCTGTAAAACTAAATGCAGTTGGGCTACAAAAGGTGACATCATGCGTAGGTACTAATAAAGATCGATAAAGGAGAGCAAAAGTACTATCATAAAATGCAGCCCCGTTTTGTCAGCAGCCTCCCTAAAACCAGTAACATCATAGGAAATAAGGTAAAGGCGATCTTCACATTTCTGCTGCTGGAAAGCTTACTGCTTAGTCACTAGCATACACTTCCCCCGCTTCCTCTTTTTCACTCTTCCACTGTGGCAGGTAGCATCACATACAGTTCCTGAAACGGGAGAGAATTGTAAAGGATCGATTGATGCTGAATATTGTACTAAGTGGCTTAAAGGTTGAGACTCCCTTTTCTTATCAATGATTCCACCAGAAAGTCTTGAAAGTACCATCTCCAAAAGCTGCAGAAATGTTTTGTCTGTAACTATAGAAACATAGTAGTGCCTGTTCCATTATCCTAAAAGGGAAGAATTTAATATTGTTACTTTGTTGTGAAACAGGAGGTCCAAAGAGCAATTCAAATATTTAATTAATCTATTTTATCTATAACATGTAAAATATTTCCGGAGTGAAACATTATGAATGTTGGCACCAAATCTTACCCCAGCTTCAACAAGGGGATTGGAACATATCCATAAAGATGCAAATGTTAATCAGAAACCCTACACACCAAGGAATATCACATTTCGTGCTGTCAAATGTTCACTATCGGTACAACATTTTGTCAACTTCTATCAAATCTAGCTTATCACTCTGCTGTTCTATCAACCTGAAGTTCTGACCATCATCTTCGGCTTTGTGTGAATACTTTCCACTCCTGTATCGTCAAAGTGAAGATTATTTGTTGTATTCCCTAATTATTTGAACTTCAGAATAGGTTTTATAGGCCACAATTTAGATTATTGCATTTTATAACATTTAATTGATAACTAGCTTAACCTACTGGCATGTTTTGCTGTTGCTTTTTTACACTTTTCTGCAACTGAGATGCCAGAATCTCTTCAAGAAAGAATTTGAGGAACATGAACGGTTTAAGTTCAAGATCTATGTCAGAAATAAAGACTGAACTGTGCATGTTAAAATGACATTTGACTTGCCTGAACCTAGGCTGGCTACGCTTGACATGTAAATGTTAACCTTTTTTTGGAGCTTTTTTCTATTCGAATTTCCATATTTGACACTGTTTCATCTCACTTACCTGCCTTTCCACATCTCGTACAGCCCCCCAAGTTGGCGATTGGAGGCAGGAATACAGCTCACCAAGAGCAGATGTGAATTGAAGTACTCCGTAATTTTACGGCGAATTTTTTTTTTTTGCTCTTAGGTTCAAATGTTAAGCAGTGATTCTCTTATGTTTTTCCATGTTTGGTGTTGCGGAAAATATTCTGCATCAGTTTCTGCAAAGACGTGAATGCAGTTCAGTCTTTTTATAATTATAATATCACTATGTACCATGCTTCAATTATCAACGCTGTATTTTATTATGCTTTTTGGAAATTATAAAGGAGACAAGCAACTCATGCTGAACTCCAAAAGCATTTAAGAAACCAAATTTTCTTTATTTAGGTGTAGTTCAGATGGTTTATCACAGGCAGTTAGTCCATTCGGATACAAAAGAGACCACATAACAGGCACGTGCATTTTTTGGTCACTGCCCAAAGTTACTGTATTACGCAAATGACTGAACATTTCTCCTTTGTAGAGTTTCTTGAATATTTTGTAGAAGTGTTTGATAGTTTGGAGCCCTTTGTTCCTGATTCTGACGAATGTTAGCAATTTAATGGAATTCTGAACATGTATTGATGTGTCTGTAAATTCGTGGAACTGACTGTCCTCATGGGGTCCTGGTAGTGTTAAACTCCTATGATTGGCTTTTTGTTGTTCAGCCAGTTGCCCGCTGTAAACAAATCTGGTTAAAAGCTCCTATATTGTTCTAGTCCAGTTTAGAATATGACCGTTCTTTTTTTCTTTTCCTTTTCCTTTTTTTTTGATAAGGTATGTCTGGTCATGGAATATGCAGAGGGAGGTTCTTTGTATAATGGTGAGTATGCCAGCAGAATTTATTTATTGCCCAAAAAAGAGACAAGTTTGAATATCTATTTTTAAAGAGCTGTTTTTTATCTTAATTTGGTTAACTTGCTTTGTGATATTTCTTAATATTCTGAATGCCAAGGGTTTTTTTTGGAGATGAAGAATTCAATAGCCATTGTGTATGAAATGGAACCCTCTCAAGAGCCAGGATTAAAGGGATCTCTTTCCAAAATTGGGTAGGAGCAGAGATTTTCCCTTGTCAACCGTATGATAGTGTCAGACTGACTGTATATTCCTTTTGGAGAAAAAAAAACTTTGTGGTCTAGTTTGAGAAGGTAGATTTAATTATATTGAGACAAGTAAAGGTCCAGTTTTTACTTCCTCTATGAAATGCCTGTTCAATAGTCTGATTGAGTGGTAGTGGGAGCTCAAACCGAGGGATTGGACCCTAGTCCCCCAAATAAGAAATAATCCAGCTAGTAGAAGTCGAGGTCCCACTTGTTTACATTATTCGTTTTATAGGCGACAAATTGCCGTAGGAAATGCGTAAATGTGCAATGTTCTATGGCCATGTAATGTTCCTAAGTTTTATGAGAAAAATGTCTGAGGCATTAGTCCAACTCGTGGTTTAAGATAGTATTTTTATTCCAGCATCTTGTAAAGAATATGGGTAACAAGTAAACCATAAAGGATGCCATAGAACATTGCACATTTACGCATTTCCTACGGCAATTTGTCGCCTATAATGCGAATAATATAAACAAGCGGGACCCCGACTTCTACTAGTTGGAAGATTAAATTATATTGCCTGCAAGAATCCTATCAATGGCCTCATAAGACGGGTGTTCTTGTGAACTACTTCAGTGAATTCCTTCCAGTATGGTATCCTTGTTTTAATTGAAACTTTATTTTATAAAGAACACACGTAAGTCTGTGCAGCTACTAGTCCATTTCCTTCAAGTGTAGAGCATAGAGTTTATTAAGTGACGATGAAGGTCTACTGAATATCGTGTACCAAAAAATTGAGTAGTGAGTGTGGGAACAAGGGCCCAATTCCAGTTTGAATAGTTGATTAGTCTGGGGTTAAACTTCTGGTTGGGGTCTTGGGGGGGGTATTTTGAAGAGATTGTTGCAGTTAAGGTGCAAGATATCTGTTCATTCCTTGACTGTAGGTCAATCCACTGTTTGCTCATGATTTGAGGTTTTTGAATCAGGGACTTGACTGAGGGTTAGTCTTTGAAGAGAGGGGTTGACGTTCCCCAAATGTGAACATTCTTAACCATGTTGGATCAGTGAGCTATTCATTTAACCACAGCCCATCCTTGTCCCATAAATGTTGGAATTGTGCCACCCAATTTAAGCACCTGCCACTCCCAAGGTGTAACCCAAAGTCCAATGTTTAATCAGTACAGACGGTGGTGCACAGATGAGTTGTAAAATAAATTAGTTTCCCAAATTGTTCTTTATTCCCTTCAAAATGTAAAAAGGAGACTGCCAACACATTTCGTTCACCACATATGAACTTCCTCTGGGCACTTAAAATCCTTCGCTGATAAGTATTCCAATGGCTTTCCAGTTCTTCATATATGCACAGCCATTACAGTCTTAGTCAGTTCCAGTACTCACATAAGCTCAAAACAATTGCACCATTTCAATTGGAACCACTCAAAACCTTTCTATTAAGTATTCCAGTAGCTTTCCCAGTTCTTCATATATGCAGTCATCATAATCTCAATCAATTCCACTATTCACAAAGGTTTGTAACAGTGGTCATTTCATCTGATAGAGACTTCTAGTTGTAGATTCCTACCTTAGAAATTCCCCCAGTCGTCAGTCTGGATCTGGAGAGTTTTCTTTGAGCAGTAGCCCTGCTTGCCTTCAAGTGGTGTCGGTCAAATCCACTTAATTTTTGGCATCGTGGCCACTGGATATGACGTCGCGGGTCATATCTAAGTGCCACCCCGGTGCGGTGATGTCAGTTCTTTTCTTTCCGCGCCAGCCTATACGCAGATTCGAAGACTGGTCCTTTGACTTTTTGTTGAAGTTTTTTTTTTTTTTTTTTTACTCTTCTAGATGCGTCAAGGATGTCATCACATAAGACCGGCTTTAAGCCCTGCGACTACTGTCACCGTATGATGTCTTTGTTGGATCTGCACCTCGTGTGCCTTTGGTGTTTGGAGCGCGACCATGAACCGTAATCATGCTCCGACTATATTACCAATGACCCAGAAGACTTTGAGGGTGCGGTCCATAAAGCTACTCGCAGCCCGGAGTCTGGCTCCGCATCGCTTCCAGTCTTGGTTTAGAGGACGGTTCCAAGATTGTTCGCGGATCCATCACCACTCGTCCTCATCCCATTCGAAATTGACGGGTCGTTTGGGTACTAACAAGTCGAAGAATCACAGGTACTCTTCAGCTTCACCCCGTCGGTCAGACGACTTGGCACGGGAGATGAAGCGTCTGCGCTCTATGCCTTCATCTTTGCAGCCTACTTCTGGGTCAGCTCCATGCCTCCCCAAGTTTTCGAGAGCTGGAATCCCCCCTGCCCAATTGTAAGAATTGTGCGAGCCCATGCACCTCACCTTTGGGCAGTCCATCCCTGTTGGAGAGCCTTCATGTCCTGCAAGGTTGGCAGGGGCCCCATTGGGTTTCCCGTTGGCGGCTTCAGCCTTGGCATCCAGGGATTCTCTTCGGGATCTCAACCGGCATCGGTTGTATCACTTTGACCTTCCCTGAGGATGGGTCTGGCATCAATGCTCCTTATGCCACCTCTGCCAGCACCGTTCCTATACTTATTGCAGACTCTGACTCTGAGCCAGAGGTGCATTGCTTCAGGCCGATTCCAACTTTGGCGGGGACCTTTGTCCCTAGGTCAAGTCCTGACCGTTATTCTAGAGTATGGAGGGGTCACTGGACCCTTTAGAATACCAGCTTGAAGACTATATGGACTAGGCTCAGGAACTGGGTGAAGCCAGCAGTCTAGATACCTCCCCTGACACTGGTATGCTTTCTCCCCCCCCACTGTGGCTATGGAGGAGGGGCGTCTTACTCTATGGTGGTGCAGAGTGCGGCTGAAGTCTTGGGCCTCGAGCTGCCTTTGCGGCTGTCGGGACTAACCTCCTGACTGAGGTGCTTCAGCGTGGGGCATCCAAGTCAAAACCCCTATTTACCCTTTAACAAAGCCCTCACTGATGTCCTGCTGGAGACCTGGTCCAAACCCAGCACAGGAGCTCCTGTCAATAGGACAATAGCCTGCCGCCATAGGCCAGCCCCTAATGACCTGGCTTGGTCATCGAAGCCTCAGCATCCCCTGGGGCATTCCCTTCTGCTCCCCCAGATAGAGGCTGGCTCACCTGGGGAAGAAGCTGTTTTCTACCTCCAGCCTGGCATGGCAGTCTGTAAACATGCATGCCTTTTGAGCTGCTATACCCATACCTAATGGGACACGGTTGCGCAGGTGCTGCCATAGGTCACGGAGGAAGTCCGGGCCATTCTCTCTCAAGGGGTTGCTGATGGGAGAGACGCAGCTAAGTTTACGATCGCATGTGGGCAGATTGGTTGCTTCAACAGTGGCCTTGAGGGGCTACGCCTGGTTAAGGACATCTGGCTTTTCAATGGATGTCCAGTCCACTCTGGTGGACATGCCTTTTGATGGCATCCGTCTCTTCGGAGATAAAGCAGACTCTGCACTCAAGCGCTTTAAGGAGGCCTGAGTTACGGCTCAGTCCATTGGCCTTGTTGCTTCCACTCCCCCCTGCCAGTCTGTTTTATCCCCCTTTTGTGTCTACGGCAGGGGTGCCCAGCCACAACCGTTCCCTGGCAGCCACCGTGCAGCGCATGCTGCTCAGTCTCTGTGTGGCTGTGGACATGGGATCCAGCATCCGCATGGATCAGGGATCCAGTGGTCTAGCCAGTCCACCCTTGCCTCCAAACCTTCCTGATGCTTCTCCACCAGGGACTAGTCGACGGCAGGATTCACCATCACTTGCCCCACTGGCATACCATCGAGACTACCCCTCCATCCGTAACACTGTCCTAGGATCGGATGACAGAGGATCACCTGGCACTTCTCTGCAAGGAGGTTATGGCTCTCTTAGCCAAGGGAGCCATAGAGAAGATCCCAATGCCAATAGTAGGTTGTGGTAGTTATTCCCACAAATTTCTGGTACCCAAAGAGGAAAAGGGTCTCAGGAAGGAGAAGTTCAAAATGCTCCATATTCCCATCCTTCCTGCCCGCAGACATTATTTGCGGTTCGTAGTAGGTCACAGGCATTTTCAATTTTACTGTGTTCCCCTTTGGCCTTACCAGCGTCCCTGGTGTCGTCAACAAAGTGATGGCGGTGGTCGCAGCTCCTCTGTGCAGGTTGGGGGTTTCAGTCTTTTCCCTACCTCGACGATTGGCTGTTGAAGGTGGGCTAGCCCTAGGCTGTCGTCTCCCACCTCCAGAGTACGGCAGACCTGCATTCGCGAGGGTTCACTATAAACGTGGCAAAGTCTCACCTGCCTCCCTCTCAGATGCTCCCTTTCATCGGAGCTGCGCTAGACACAGTGCAGTTGCAGGCCTATTCTCCAGAGGGGCGAGTCCAGGATATTCAGGCTGTGATACCGATGTTTCAGCCTCTCACCTGGATTTCGGTGAGAATGACCCTGAGGCTGCTGGGCCTCATGACCTCCTGCGTCCTGCTGGTGGCACATGCCATATGCAGCCTCTGTAGTGGGACCTGAAGTTCCAGTGTGCTCAGCATCAGAGGAATCTCTCCGATATGGTCCAGATCTCGGAGGATACTGCGCAAGCTCTGCAATGGTGGCTTTCGAACCGTGATTGGGTCAAAGGTGGATCCTTCTCCCTTCCTCAACCAGATCTGACCATAGTGACAGATGCTTCACGCCTGGGATGGGGTGGCCACATGGGAGAGGCGGAGATCAGAGACATCTGATCTCCTGCAGAGTCCGAGCTCCATATCAACCTTTTGGAGCTTAGGTTGATCAGGCTAGCATTGCCAGTATTCCTTGTATCTCTCAAAGGGAAAGTGGTGCAGGTGTTCATGAACAACACCACTGCCATGTGGTACTGCAACGAGCAGGGTGAGTTGGGGTCGTGGACCCTTTGTCAGGAGGTTCTGTGCCTGTGGACATGGCTGGAACATCATGGCATACCCCTGGTGGTTCAACATCTGTCAGTTTCCCTGAATGCCAGAGCAGACAAACCCAGCCAGCGTATCCGAGGAGGGCTCCCAGGACGTCGGATCAAGATCCAGGTTTTCCCCGGTCGAAGGATTTTCACCTTGAAAAAAATGATTAAGTCCGAAGGTAAAAACCTCCACCGAGGGCTTCCGCGACGCGTATCCGGAGAAGAGTTCCAGGAGGTCAGATTGGACTGTCAGGTTCGTCCCGCTGAATAAAATCTTCAGAAAAACGACTAACTGCGAAGGTAAACTTTTGACCGAGGCCTCCCGCGGGCTGTAGCCGAGCCGGGCTCCATCACATCGGCCTTAAACTTTGACTTTGCCCCGGTCGAGGTGAGACCAGATGACCAGATTGGCGCTTTTTGTTTCTAGGCGCTAGAAAACAATAATTCTTTAAAAATTCATATCTCCGTTTCCCCTTATCCGATTTCATTCGTTTTTGTGCCATTTTAAAGATAAAAATATAATCTATTTTTATAAATTGGTTTTGGATTTTTAAACTGTTTCCTGTGTTTTATTTAATTACTGTTTTGTGATATTTGAATGCTTTACACTCTGTCTCCTAAGTTAAGCCTTGTCGCTCGTTGCCAAGCTACCAAGGGTTGAGCTGGGTTTAATTTGCTGAGACCTAACTGGACCTAAGTGGAGGTTAGTGGCCTATTGCTAAGTGTAGGTACCTACCTGCCTTTACCAATAACCCATTTTCCAACACCTACATAGGGGTGACTTAATGATATTTAAAACGGGGGGGTCTGATATGTCAACAGGTTTTATTTTGACAGGTTGAATCGCAGTTTTACACGGCTACAGTCCGGCTACAGTGGCAGGCTTAAAGACATTTTTACACTTCCAGAATAGTAGATGGCACAACAGTTGCTGCAACCCACTAGTGGCATTTAACATTTAGGCCCTGGGAACATTTTATACTGTATACCAGGCAGTTAAAGGCAAGTTAATGATACCAATTAGGAAGATTACAATTACAATTATAAAAAGGGGAGCACAGGCACTTTACTACTGCTTAGTGTTCTAAAGGCAGCAAAAACCTAGAGTCCAGAGAAAGGTGAAAAATACGAGGTAAGTACGCAGACAGTTAATCAGTTCTTTTAGGAATCAGTTGTTTTACAGAAGATGCACCACCACCCAGAAGGAAGTCTCTCATGTATTGCTTCCTCAACCTCTGAATCTGATTAGGTGTGCCTGGGCCCTGCAGACCTTTAAAATCTTATTGTGCATATGCCACATTCTGCATGTCCCACTAAGAAGGCTGTAGTCAAGTTGAATATTGAAAAGAATGAATGAATGAATTTCTAAAAAAGAATAGATGATGGACGGAATGCTGAACAATGCAAACATCCACCTCCAGTCACAAAGATCTGGGTTTAATCCATTGTTTTTTGCTCACCACACCACCCCAGTTTGGATCCAGCCATATGCAAATCAGTCTTGACCCTGTGCCCCACGGGATCAGTCCAGCCCGACCTGCCAAGCCAGGTTTGCTTATAGTGCCCAAAGCAGACAGGAAATATTTAGGTCCAGACTTGTAAATAACTTAATTGACCAAGAAAAGGATCTTAAACTGAATTTGTTTTTTTGATTGACAGCTAGTGCAATGGCTTAAAATGATGCAATATGGAGGCCTGTTTTGGGAATAGCAGAAAAAGACGTGCCTCCACATTTTGGACCTCTCGCAACCAGCTAATCAGTTTGTCTGGTAGGCTAAGATTAGTGTAGTCCAGCCTGGAAGCATAGCATAGCATGGACCAGCGTTTTTCTTGTCGGTTATGGATGGAGAGCTAATTATTTGTGAGTGAGCACAGCAAGGCAATGCATGTTAACACCACAAACAGAACTTGCGGACAGAAGATTGACTTTTGATCAAACTTTGCTCCCTGATTTCTTGTCTCTGTGACTTACAGTGGTGGGAGCAGTAGCACATCTAGCCAGCAGTTCTTGTCATAGAGGAAGATTTGAGTTTCTCCAGTATTGTGTCTTTCATAGATTCACATGCTGGAATCGCTCCCCATCGTCAAAGTGGGAGTCCCAAGGTACCATAGTAAAGGAGTATGTGTATATATATCACTATCGTAGGCTATAATGGCAATGAAAAAAGTTAAATAGCCTATCAATGTCCTTTCAACAAAAAAAACACAAAAAAAAGACCAAACTATAACCAATCAGGCAACAGCACGCTCAAGATCACTTCTAACAGAGGCTGAGTCCCTCAGGTTTTCTACCACACGTCGTGTGAAGGGAGTCTCCCTGAGCTCTGCTCGGTTCTTCAGGTATTACTTCATTGTAGGTCATCCAAGATTATATTTCATTTCTCTAACCCTGGCACTAATAAGTCAGAGTGGCAGAAAACAAGGTAAAGGACTACAAAATATGTCTAACCTTTTTCTCAAACTCTCAAGTTCTGAGAGATGAGGCTATTATTTGGACTACAAAATCCTAAATCTGTCACATATGATGAGGAGAGTGAAGATTCCTTCACCTCACAGGAGAGGTCAAAGGGAGATGCCAGTGATCCCCAGAAGGCATGCAAAAAAGCCATAAAAAGGCAAAATGGAAGTCTTCATAAGGGACTTCTCACAGGGAGAGAAAATTGGAAAATACAGACTCTTACTCCCTCTTCAGCCTTGACCCTACATCAGAGGGATCCTCATAACCTGACAATGAAGCATCTAAAAACTGAAGGCAAAATCATCATCATTAACAACAATTATGATAACCTTGTCGACAACCACAACTATGTTGACTATTATTGCCTCACCTATGAGGGCCACGTCTACGATAGCCTTGTCCACAATGTCCTTGTCGTCTACGACAGCCCTCATCTGCGAAGGGCCTCGTCTACGGATAGCCTCGTCTACGGATAGCCTCATCTGCAACGGCCTCATCTATGACTGTTGTGGACGGTGGTTGTTGACGACGGTCATCTATGGTGGTCATAGACGACGGTCGTCTATGGTAATCATCTACAGCGGTCGTCTACGACAGCCTCATCTACAACAGTCGCCTATGAAGCTTTGTCTACAACGACCATGTCTACTTCTGCATTGTTTATGACGGCCTTGTCTATTACTTCATCCTCTACGACTGCAACACAAAAAGATGATGAACGGAATGCTGAACATTATCAAACGTTCACCCCCAGTCACGGATCAGCCTTGACCCGCTCCCAGGATGCTTGTTTCCGGTCCAGGAAGGACCTGGCTTGGCAGTTCGGGCTGGACTATTCCCATGGGAACAAAGTCAAGGCTGATTTGCCTATGTCTGGGTCCAAAGTGGGGTGTGTGGTGGGCAAAAAAATTATGGATTAAACCCAGATCTTTGTGACCTGGGGTGAATATTTGCATTGTTTCAGCCTTCTATCATTTTGTTCTTTTTGCTTTTTTTTCCCTCTAGGACTACCTCGTCTAGGACTGCATCCTCTATGATGGCCTCGTCTAGGACTGCATCCTCTACGACAGCCTCGTCTAGGACTGCATCCTCTACAACGAAGGCCTCATCGATGACAAACATTGTTGACGTAGTAGTAGTGGAAAAGTTATAGTGTATGATTAATTAAAATCCTTACAAGAGGTTACCTTTTTCTTGCTTCATCAAAGTAGGCCATCATGGCAAATAATCATACATAAACGATAATACATGCATTCAAGCGCAAAACAGTGCAGCAAGTTCTTCCTCATATTAAACATCACAAACATTATTTAAAAAAAGGAAAATCCCCTACAAGCATGAAAGAAGTGATAAAGACCTCTGAATGATTATAGTACCAATCATCAACAATCTACCAGGAACAGGCAGAGCAAGCACCGCCTTCCTGTCATATTTTAGAGTTCAAGAAGGGTGCGCTCCAGATAAAGCTTAAATGAAATAGTTCAGTATTCTGGTTAGTATTCTGTTCCACAATCTAATTTACCAGGTTGATGGGTCTAGCCAGTCTGGGTGCATTCTTTCAAAAGTTGTTGTAGTTGATGAATGTACTTTTCAAATTTGGCCAGATCAGATGGTTTCTTCAGAGTAAACACTAAGTTCCTTGCTTCATTGCAAGTTCTTATTCCATGAGTTAAAAATAGGGTTTTTAAAAAGGTGCAGCATGCATTTAGCAGTGCTGTACAGCAGCATAGAAGATGTTTAAAAGATTCGGATTGGTAGCCACAAAGCCAGCAGTTTATTATTGGATTCATTCCCTTAGTATGGAGAGCCAACAGCCTCACTGCCATAATGTGTGCCAGGCAAGCTTTCCCAGTTGCACTCTATGGAAATGGCTGTGGCATCAGGGGCTGTGGATATTTGTCATAGGATAGTGCCACTGCCTCGACCACAGGTGTGCTGTTCTATTTTGCCAAATCACTTGTCATGGAGAGAAATGTTAACTGCCTTTTCAATATAGCTTTAATCACAGCATGGGAGAGCACCAGCTTACATTGTCCACGTGAACCTAGCCATGTATGTCTGCCTCGTCGAACTCAATGACAATACAAACGAAGATGAAAATACGTAATCGTTAACAAGAACAAAACACAATCTAAGATATCTTAATGTCATGAACTAAGGGGACAAACATGAGCATGTCTACAAAAGGCAGCAATATATGGAGTGGCAATATGTTGAACAATTACACCACTCCGCCTCCAACCCCAGAGCATGGGTCAGGTCCATGTAGCTGTACTTCTAGACCTATAGGACAGGTTACACCCAGAACTGGTGAACTCCCCCCTCCCCAGATGAATTTGGGTGGTTTCCATACCATTTGGGAGCGAGCGACCAAAAACTTCCATCTTTCAAAAGCAAACAGGCAATCTGTTTGTTTTTTCTTTAGGATTTTAAACAGAAAAGCTAGAAGACCTATTCCAATTGTTGAAACAACCTGGAAAATCCTGTCACTCATAATCCTGCCTAACCAGCAAGGACACGTTCTCATCTATGTCCAATGCTACTGTACAAGCTGCCAGTTCAAGGGCAATACGGGGCACATATAACCACCAGGTGTGGTCAGACATGGCCACATAGATAAATTGTCTGCCTGAAGAGAGAAAAGAAAGGACAGGAAGAAAAACTAAGAACCTACGGTGGGTGAAATGTCCTAATCAGACAATATAGATTGAGCTATAGATATAGCTTCAATAGTATTCTCACAACTGGCAGGATCACTGGTCCTTGGACGCAAAGTTTGGTACAAGGCCACAACAGTTATAATCTGAGATGCAAATATATCTAATATTTGTACCTTACACTGCCGACGCTGTATTTGGCGAGCACTTCGACAATGCCTTGCAAGCAGTCAAGACTGACCCTGACACCGCAAGGTTTTTTGGCACATTACAATTTCTAAATCTCTTTAGAGGGACCCACGAAAGAGACTTTTCAATATCAAGGAGGACACCAAAGGTATCAGACTTATCAACCCTCTCAGTAGCTATTAGGATAGCTTACCTACAGTGACAATGTTCTGGTGCTATTTATGCAGTCCTAGGGAGAAACAATTCCAAAAATGTCGTCTTTCATGGCGCAAAATGGCGTCAAACAAATAAGTCCTGTATCTCATCACGTATAGACAGATGTTACAGTTCGCCCAGATTCTGCTAACTATTCCAGAAAATGAGGGCTCCCACCTCATCTCCATCTCCTTTGGAAAGAAGTTCTAGCTATGCTAACCAATGGTTCCATAGAGAAAGACCCCCATTCTCAGCAAGGAACTGGTTTCTATTCTCCGTTTTTCCTCATAAACACGAAAACAGAGAAGTGGCGATCGAAGGCATGGTGAATTTCACGCAGGTCTGATGGAAGCTCTAGTCTGATGGTCCCAGACTTCACATGCTTCCCTGGAAAGCTGGGGCAGTCATTTACAGAACCTGCAAATTCAAGGAAAGTGGTTTCTGCTGCAGAACAGCATACTAGAGCTTCAAGCCATCTACTAAGTCTCCAAACGTTCCTACCAATGATAGCAGAGTCTTTGGTGTTAGTTTATAAGTACAATACCACCATCATGCATTACGTGAATAAACAAAGCAACACAAGATCACTGACACTGTTCAAGGAAGATCAGGAAATCTGGAGCCGGCTAAGAACACACAGAATAACTCTTCAGGCTTAGCATGTTCCCTGGACTAGAAAACTCATAGCAGACATGCTAAGCAATACTGGAAACGGCCTCCACGAATGGGAGTTTGATCACTCAGCACTAAGTTTTATCTTCTTGTTCTGGGGCAAATAGGCTCTGCATCCCTTTGCAACAATTGAAAACCGCGAATGCCAGCTCTATGCAAGTTGGCATCCAAATCCAGTATCATGGGGGAATGCCTATCGACAGATGGCCCGAATCTATGCTTACCTTTTTCCCCAGTAACTTTAATACCAAAGGTTCTCACTAAGAGGAAAGCAGAGCGGTGTAGTCTCATCCTGTTAGCCTCTAGGTGGCCCACCTGCATTGGTTCACGGAGCTTCCCTTACTATAAGAATATAACCACCTTCGCCTACCAACATTCTGTAAACATTTGATGATGAACTAATGCCAGTTCCTTCATCCTGACCCGACCTGTCGTATTATACGCACAGCTCCTAAATTCTATGAATTCAAAGATCTCAATATTCAGGATTGCAGGTATCATCAAGGCAGAAGCCATGATAAAGACATGTAAACGTTAATGAAAATGTTTCTGCCTATGGTGCCAGAACTCAAGCCTACATCCTGTACTAGAGTAATCTTGCAAATAACTACCTTATCTCCTGGCACTAGCTCAGTCATGGTTGGTACATGCATCAGTTAATGTACTGCTTGCAATATCAAGATATCATTGCTCATCACTTTTTCTCCCTTTCTGTTCTTGCAGAATCATCAAACAGTTCATAAAGTCATTATTCAGTTATTGCCTCCAGTAAGGGCTCTTTCACCGGACTGGCACCTAAACATAGTTCTATTTCAACTCATGAAGAGTTCATTCGAACCCATTCACAGAGCACATCTCACATGGAAAGCTGCCTAATTACTAGCACTCATTTAGGGTAGAGGAGATAAAGGTTTTCTCAACAACACAAGAACTTACTTGCGCCTCACAGGTAATTTAGTACTTCTCTGAACCAAACCAAAGATTTATTCCAAAGGTTCCTTTGGATTTTGCCTCAATGAACTTATATTTCGAACTTTATTCCCGAATTCAGCATCACCAACTGAGAGGTCTATTCTTAGGCTAAGTATCAATTGATATCTAAAATTCTACCTACAGCGCACTAAACAACTCATGAAAACTGACCAACGGTTGGACTCGGATGGACACACTTGTAAGGGTGCTCCAGTCACAACGGCAACCATTGCTCAATGAATTTCAGCTGCAATCCAGTTATGCCACTCAAAATCTAGCAAGCCCCTCACAGAGAAAAGTAGGGTGCACTCAGCTAGCGCAGTTTCCACCTCAACTACTTTGTTTGCGGAATTGCCTTTGTTTCTCTGCAGCTTGGAAAGGTGTGCATATAATTCAAGCAGCATTATTACCTGAAATCGACATAGCGCAGCAATGCAGCAGTTGGACAGGTTTTACTACACCACTTATTTCATTAAGGGGAGCCTCTTTTAGTTTCATGTGTTTATGCATTCAAGCTAATTTTTTATGTATGATGTGTGTGTATATACACATAAGTATGTTTGGCATGTGTGGCTGTAGATACACATACTGTGCATAAGGTCACCATCTAGTGTTGGGTTTGTAGTGTACAGCTTATTTTCCTCGAAGAAGCTTTTCATGTCTTGGGATCGAGTGACCCCTCCTCTCGATAATACTGTGCATGAGCATTGAGTCCTTTGTTAGATTGTTAGTTTATCTCTGCTGTTGAGTTCGGACGTGTGTGCCTCTCGCTGAGAGTTCTCGACTCAATACAGTCCAATACAGTATTTTCTGTGTCCTTGTATCACTGTCGGTATTGTGTCGATCGTATATTCTTCCATTCCGGGAGGGCCATTTTTGGTTCCAGCTAACACCAAGAAATCGATTTTCAGCCCTTCGGGGCAGACATGGCCCTCCCGTGCACTCTTTGGGCCTACCTCCTCCATGTGGCATTAACTATGCAGCCCTAGTGGAACGAACCATTTTGGTTTTGCCCTAGATGCCACTCAAAATATCCACACACCAACCATCACCAGGTGTGTAATTTGTGACTCTCCCCTGACCGCAACGAACAGACCTGCTAAGTGTGCCGTTCCTTTCGATTAAAGAAAAAAAATAAAAAAAAGACACTTTGAGATCGAAGAGCTCGTCGGATGGAAATAACATCTTGCACTTCAGATGACACACCAAACCTCTTCGGCGATGAGAATGCACGGGAGGAGCTGGAGCAAGAACTGGCCTTCTCCATTGAAGACTCTGACTTTAATGTACAGTCTGACTTCGAGAGTTAGTCGGCGCAAACTGTGAGTAAAAAGACTGCCTCATCCTTGGCCAAAACTGCAACAAAAGAGGTCACTGGTCCACCACTGCCTTCCAGCTATGGTCTGATCTGAGAACCTCATTTGGATACCCCGCCTTCCAGCTCAGCACTGAAAAAAGTCAAAGATAAATCTTAAGCATCGACCTCGGGCACCTCTACTTTGGCTCCGATGCGACCGAAAACACATGGTTCTTCAGTACCGACCACTTCTGTCCTAACCATTTCAGCACTGAAGAAGAATAAAAACCATTCACAGTTTCGGCACCGAAAATATCCCATACACAACATTTCGGAACCAAAAATCCTATAAAAATACCTCTTTGTTTTCCGGACAGTCTCTAACCACCCCCGCACCGGTGGAACAAATTCTAGACGTTTTGGATGCTCATCAGCGCTGACTTCAGATTCAGGAGGGAGCAGGAAAGATGATAACATCACCTCCTCCCCCTTTAAAGAGGGAATTGACTTTTCAAGAGGCACTTGACTCCTCTCTGCCTCCAAAAAAGAATACAAAAGAAAAGACACCTTTTCTCACACAGCCATCTCCTCAACCTCCACCTACTTCTCCAAGTCATTCTCCTCCAACATCATCTCCCCTTCCTTTAGGATTCATGCCACCTAATTCGCCACCTAGTGGGGCTCATGATTTGGGAGATACATTAGATGATACAGACACATATGATACGGATCCTATTACACCTAATGATTTGGATCTCTACCCAGCTAGGCCTTCACCACGTGAGGATTCCACCTCATATCAATAGGTCATAGATAGGGCAGCAGCAATTCATAATGACCACGTGTGCACAGATCCAATAGAAGAGGATTTTCTATTCAACACCCTTGGCACAACACACAAGGAGAGTCCGTTTCTTCCAACGCTCCCAGGCATGCTTAGGCATGCAGAACAAATCTTTAAAGAGCCAATTAAATCAAGAGTTGTTACTCCCAGGGTCGAAAAGAAATATAAGGCTGCATCCACTGACCCTTCATTTATAAAAGCACAAATCCCTTCAGACTCTATTGTTACCTCTACTGCTTGCAAGATGGCTAATAGCCAATTAACAAAAGGCACACCTCCTCCTGATAAAGAAAGCAAAAACGTAGATGCAGCAGGTAAGAGAGTGGCATCTTGGGCAGCCTATCACTGGTGGATTGCTAACGCCCAGGAGTTACTATCCCGATATAACAGACCTCTCTGGGATTCCATGGAAGAGCTCCTACAATATCTCACTGAGGAACATTGTAAAAAGAGTGTAGAATTTGTAGCTGAGGTACAATCAATATCAAATAATTCAATTATATGTGCGCTTGATGCTGCTGATACAGCAGTGTGCAGTATTAACACCAGCGTCCTCATTAGGGGACATGCTTGACTCAAATTGTTCAGGCTTTAAACCAGAGGTACAGCAGGCAGTATTGAGCATGCTCTTTGATAAAGAACATTTGTTTGGCTCACAATTGGATACCACACTTGAAAAGCTAAATAAAGATAATCAAACTGGCAAAGCTATGGGGGCACTCCAAGCCATTACACACAGAGGTACTTTATTTCGCACAGGATTTTCAAGCGTCTTTCGGTCATCATTTAATAAACAGTCTTCCACTCAAAGCCCACCTCTCAATACACCAGAGGCTATTTTAGAGGTTCCTACAGAGGGAACAATAGCAAAGGAAGAGGAAAGCCATCTACATCTAGAGGCTCCTCATCCACCACCAAACAATGACTTCCTCTCAAACCTACCAACTCACACTGCTCCTGTAGGGGGAAAGTTACAACATTTTTACCCACGATGGTCTCAAACTACCACAGATCAATGGGTACTTTCAGTTATCCAAAATGGCTACTGTTTAGAGCTCCCTTCCAATCCACCAAATATAACCCCTCGTATTTACAGACTCTCACAAGAACATCTTGCTCTTCTCAAAGAAAAAGTACACTCTCTTCTTCCCAATGGGGCTATAGAACCAGTACCATTAAAACACCAGGATACAGGAGTTTACTCCCTATATTTCCTAATACCAACAAAGATTGCTCTCTTATACCAATATTACATCTCAGACCCCCCTTAAAACACAACATCCTCTCAGAACACTTCCATGTAGTCACTCTTCACAATGTAATTCCCCTTCTTCAACAAGGCAATTTTATGACAGTGTTTGACCTAATGGACGCTAACTTTCACATTCCCATTTATTCGGCACACTGCAATTACCTACAGTTCAAAATTGCAGGAAAACATTACCAATTCAAGGTATTACCATTCAGAACCACAACCGTTCCCAAAGTATTCCCAAAATGTCTTGCTGTTGTCACAGCACATCTCAGAAGACAACAAATTCATGTCTTCTCTTACCTGGACGATTGGCTCTTCAAAGCCCTTTCATTCACACAGTGTGAACGCCACACACAACTCACAATTATTCTCCTACACTCTCTAGGGTTCATTATCAAGTACCTCAAGTCATGTCCTTACCCTCTCCAGATACAGCACTATCTAGGAGCGATTCTCAATACACAGTTAGGATTGGGGTTTCCCAGCTCAGCCCAAATTCAAGCCCTTCAAACAATGATTGCTACATTAACAGAAAACAATACATACACAGAAAGGACTGTTATACGATTGTTAGGGATGATGGCATTTTTCATTGCCATCGTACTTCATGCCTGACTTCATATGCGTCCCCTTCAACAGTGCCTCTCTTGTCAATGGTCTCGAGCACAGGTTAAAATGGAAAATATAGTGTTGTTGGACTGCCGGATTTATGGCTGTCTGCATTGGTGGAACTCCACAAACCTTAGGAAAAGGTGGCCCTTTTTAGACCATGTGCCTCAGATCACTCTCACGACAGATACCTCAAATACCGGTTGGGGAGGTCATTGCCACAACCTCACAGTCCATGGGCTATGGGACACCACTCAACAGTCCCTGCACCTCAGTCGCCTGGAACTGCAAGCAGTCTTCCTAGCAATGATTGCGTTCCTTCCACGATTCCAACACAAAGTAGTGTTAATATATCAACAACATGAGTGCCAAGTACTATCTTCAAAAACAGAGGTAGAGACAATCTCATCAACTATCCCATATTGCAAGCAATATGGAAATGGGCAATTCATCATCACATTCACCTAGTGGCACAATATCTCCCAGGGACAGGCAATCACTTTGCACATCTGCTCAGTAGGAAGCAACAAGCTGTCCACAAATTGGAAGTCCACCCACAAGTCCTCCACCAATACTTTCAAAAGTGACGAGCACCTCATATAGACCTATTTGCCACACCTCAAAACACAAAATGTTAAAACTTTACCTCGGGGTATCCGCACCCTCAGTCCAAAGGCAATGCACTACGGATGAGTTGATCAGGGATATTTGCTTACACTTTCCCCCCCTCTCCCAGACATTCCTTTTCTGGTTCGGAAGCTCAAACAGTCTTCCCCCATTGGGATCCTGGTAGCTCCTACATGGGCACGTCAACGATGGTTCACAACACTTTTGTATTTCTCAGTAGTACCACATCAGAAGCTCCCGAACTCACCTTCCAACACAAAATCAGAGTCATATAAGACATCCATTTCCCAAATCGCTCAACCTAGCAATATCACTCTTGAGGTTATACAGTTTGTGTATTTACAGCTACCACAGGAATGGGTGAATATTCTTAAAGAAGCACAGAAACCTACAACTAGACAATATTACGCAGCAAAATGGAATTTTTTTGTTTACTGTTGCCAAACACAAAACAATGACCCTCCTAAGCAAACAGTACAGGAGATTGTTATTTACTACATTTACAAAAAACAAATCTTGCTTACACATCCATTTGTGTACGTTTGGCAGCCATAGCTGCGTATCCTCAAAACAGACAGCATATTTACTTCTTTAGAATTCCAGTTATCAAAGCTTTTATGGAAGGACTTTCAAGAATCATTCCACCAAAGATTCCTCCAGCCCCATGCTAGAATCTTAACATTGTCCTCACAAGGCTTATTGCTCCCCATTTGGAGTCACTTCACTTCTGTTCTTTACAATTCTTCTCATGTAAATTAGCTATTCTAGTCGCTATCACTTCCCTAATGCGTGTTAGTGAGTTCCAGGCTTTAACTTTGGAAGAATCTTTCTTCCAACTTCATAAGGAAAACATTGTTTTAAGAACTAATCCAAAATTTCACAATTTGATATCAGTCAGTCAATAGAATTGCCAGTTTTTTTTCCCCAACCTGATTCTTATATCAGGAAGGACTCTACACACTCTTGATGATAAAAGAGCCCTTATGTATTATATAGTTAGAGCCAAAGACTTTAAGTAAACAAAACAACTTTTTGTGGCTTTCTCCATGCCCCATAATGGAGATCCTATATCTAAAGCAAGTATAGCTAGATGGATAGTCAAGTGTTTTCAAACTTGCTAAAATAAAGCCAAACGACAATCACCCGTAACACCTAGAGCACACTCCCCTAGGAAAAAAGGTGCATCTATGGCATTTTTAGGTAACATACCTATAGCATATATTTGTAAAGCAGCCACGTGGTCTAAACCACATACCTTTACAAAACATTATTGTGTATATTTATTTGCACACCAGCAAGCAAATGTTGGACAACTGGTACTCAAAACACTCTTGAAAACAATTGCAACTCCTGCACACTAGCCACCACTTCATGGAGGGACTGCTTTACAGTTTGTGCACAGCATGTGTATCTACAGCCACACATGCTATCAAATGGAAAATGTTACTTACCAGTAGACATCTGTTTGTGACATGTAATGCCGTAGATTCGCATTCACCCTCCCTCCTCCCCGGACGCGTGTGGATGTTGCAATTTATTAATATGTAAATATGGTACGTATGTAGATACACTGCATGGACATATTTTCTATTCTACTCTCTATTTCACTGCTGCACTCTCCTGCCTGCAGAGAAACAATATAACAAGGGACTTGATGCCCATGCGCAGTATTACCGAGAGGACGAGTCACTCGATCCTGTGACTCGAAAAGCTTCTTAGAAGAAAAACAAGTTGTACCACTCCGAGCCCAACACTAGATGGCGAGCTTATGCACAGCATGTGAATCTAAAGCACTACATGCCACAAACAGACTAACTCCTGGTAAGTAACATTTTCCTTTCTACCGCCATCCACTATTTGCAGTAATACTATAAGAAATGCAAATACAGTAACTGCTTACTAATCTGATTCAGGCATGTGAATCTATGAAAGATCCAATACTGGAGAAGAAAATAAGTTACTTGCCTGTAACGACAGTTCTCCAGTATTGATATATTTCACAGATTCGCATGTGCTCTCTGGAGAGGCTCCCCTTGTAGCTTGGGATTTAGTTCTACTTGTGCTTGAAAATCTGTGGGACTCAGCCTCTGTTGGGAGTGTTCTAGAGGGTGCTGTCACCTTAATGGTTACAGTTCAATTTTTGTCTTAAAAAAAAAAAAAAAAAAAAAAGGACAGATAGCTATTAAACTGACTTTTTCATTGCCATTTTAGCCTATGATAGTGATATTTATACTGCTTTATAATGGTACCATAGGATTCCCACTGTGATGCTGGGCAATGATTCAAGCATGTGAATCTATGAAATATGCCAATACTTGAGAACTGCAGTTACAGGTAAGTAACTTATTTTCTTTTTTCCCTGTTGCATTGGAGATAGCTCTTTCACATCGAATCCAGAACATAAGACAGTCAGTTTTTGAAGGTTTCCAGCATAATGGCCGGTACTGAGTCTGGTAAGAATCAGCTGTGTTGCATCCGCATAGGATACAACCTTAAAGCTGAAGAATGGAATCGGCAAGGCTAAGCGGGGAATGTAATTGTTAAACAGTGTTGGGCTTGAGAAGAAGCCCTGCAGGACTCCAAAGTGAAGCTGTTTACTGCCTCAAAATCTAATCTGTCTTCCAGAAAGATCCAATTAAGGGCAAGGCAACCCACGCCCATCTTAGCCAACCACTGCAAAAGAATGGTATGGGACACAGAATTAAACTCTGCCAACAGATCTAGAAGTATAAGAGCAGCTGTCTTACCTTGGTCCACAGCAATTTCTGTTTCTTCCAGAAGAGCTGTCTCACTACTGTGTCGGGGTTGGAAACTGGACTGACTCTGGTGTAATAGGCTATCACATTCCAAGTATTCAAGCAATTGGAAGTTGCACTAGCTTTACCTACATTTTAATAACTTGTTTTTGTCCCTCCTTTCTGGCTATCTTAAAGGAACACATATGAAGAAGAACATACATGAACCTTCATTTCTTTGGGGTAGATTTGTGGCCCTCTCGTGGTGAGGAAAAAACTGAGAATTAAGAAAAACACTGAAAACACACCAACAGTATTTAAACCCTTCAGTGGTAGTATTAGAATCAACTGGAGCAAATCCCACTATACCTTCCTAGCAGATTCTAGTAGCAGAGGAGCTCAATAATAATCATTTTGTTCAGGGAAGTTTCAGGCCTTCCATCCCATAATGAGGCAGTTCAGTGGTAGGAAGCTCTCAAATTATCTTGAGGAATGGCAAAGCATAAGTAAAGACAAATGGTGTTCAGATGTTTTGTAGGGTGAATAAGCTCTTCATTTCAAATCACCACTACTTGTGTGTGTGCCTAAAATTGCACAAAGAAACCAAACACACAATTGTCCTTCATAAACGAGCCATAGAAAAGATCCCTCCTTCAAAAAGCAAGGTTACTTACTCAAGGTGCTTCCTAATTCTAATGAAAGATCCAAGCTTTTACAAGCAAATTCAAGCAGCAAAACTATCCTTTCCATGGTGGACTCGTTGGTGCAACCTCTTGAAGGGTGTTCTTTATAATTGAGACCTTCTATTCAGATTATAATAGTGATACATCTTTGATGAGATGGATGTGGGGTCCACCTGGATGCTCTCATGGTACGAGGTCTTTGAGTAGTGAGATGTCCTTAATGTCAAATCTGTCTTTTAGACCTTATGGTTTTCCACATAGGACTGGCAACTGTTTCTCCCAACAGGCAATATTCTCATATGTACCAACAATATCACCACCCTGTACTACTTAAACAAAAAGGGGGCTCAAGGTCCAGAACATGCTTATTCAGAGCTCAGGTCATATAGAGCAGAGTTCCTTCAAAAGTCTCTCTATAAAGGCAGTCCATAACCTGGGGTTAGAGAACTCTTGGTGAGATGGGCTCAGCAAAACATATTAAAAAAATCTTAAAGATATCTTTCGCTAGTGGAAGTTTTCTGAAATAGATCATATAGTGCATCCAAAATGCCCAAACTTTGCACCCAGATTCCAGTAGTCAGCATCAGAGGGCAATGCGCTTTTGATGATTGAGAAATGTCTGTATGCTTTTTTTTCAGTTCCTCTGACACTCTAACATTAATGTGAGTTAAGTAATCCAGGGCTGTATTTTTGCAGACCATCTCAGCCAGTGGTGGTACAATAATCTGCTGTAGATGTAAAAAAAATACAAAACAAATACACAGAACAGACTTCCATGCAGTCTAAATCTTCTGTCCAGATAAAAGTATTCCATTCCAATCTGACATTGTGGAATTTGTAGGCATATTTCCTCAATACTTGCAACAAGAGTCTTTAAACTTGCCTTGAGTCTCCACTGAACTTTTGAAAGAAGCTATAAGACAGACCACTACAATGGTATACATTTTCAAATAAAAATTTTTTGCACATGGCATCTACAGCAGCAAACTGAATCCATCTCCTCCCTAGATGGGGCAGTGCTGTCTTAACTCTTTCACCTGGCGAAATCATGGCTGCATTTTTCTTCCAAGTAGGTACACAAGACAGTAATTACAGCATACGGAAGTCCATTTCAGACATTTCGTTTTACAGCCCCTGTCATAAGGGATTTCTTAGAGGAGTAGAAATATGTTTACTACCCAATTTGGAAAAGGTCTCCTTTCTTTACTGGTTAATTTGTTGTTGTCTGAATTGATAGCTCCTCCTCTTGAACGTATACATAAGGCTTCATTGCAGCAGTTCTCTTTAAACGTTGCCATTACATTGGTCTGTGGAGCCGGTAAACTGGAGGCCTTTTCAGCTCTTGAGCCCTAAACTGTTTTCCCCTAAGAGTAGGGATAAGTGCACAGACCTTATTTCTTCATTACGTTGTTTCCGATTTTCTTTTTTCACATACATCAGACCATTTCCTATTTTGCAAATGTTGGGAGGGTCATGAGATTTTACCTAGAAAGGGACAAAAGAGTTCAGAAAGGCTAGTCAAATGAACAGGGTGCCCTAATTAAAAGTATTATTTGCCAGGTAGCTGTGTTGCCATATATGCCAAAATAATTCTTCCAGAGGCAAAGCAGCTACTGCTGGCTGGGTGAACAATATGCCTTTTAGTGACAATTGTCAAGTGTCTCCAGTAAGATCTGTTCATAATTTCACTAAGTACTATTGTTTAAATTCAGATGCTGCAGCACAATCCTAGTTTGTCTGTCAGTTCTGAAAATTTGTTTGGATAATTATCTTCTACTTTCAGTCATGCCATCCTTTGTATTGCAGCTACTTTTTGATAGGGATATGCTTACTATTCTACTATTTGATTATTACTGAAGCTCCCACTTAGAAGAAAAAAGTTACTTCTAATCTTTGTTCTATATTGCTGGAGTTTCCATTGAAGTCATGAACACCCCTTCCTCTTCCTAGACTTTACTCTTTGAATGGTAAAAATTCCCATAGCGGAGCTTTATATAGGTCTGTCAGTGAATTAAGCCTGTGTATCTACTGCAAGTATAAGGCATAGTAGGGCAGGAATGTTGCTCCTCAAAGTAACAGTTGGTTTTCGGCTTCTCTGTGGATTCAGTTTAGCTCCCTGATTTTCCTACTTTCCTGCATCCTTTTTTCCTTTTCCCTAGGCAGAAGGACTGGTGATTAATCTGCAATATAACATTGTTTAATGCACTATTTCACTCTAAATAGATAAGAAAACGTGTAAACCGTAAATTCCGAAAATGTAGCATTTGATAAACCTTTTAGAGTTATTGTTTGTTTCATAAATGGTTTAAGGGATCCCCAAGTGCATGTGGAAATATCCTACTGCTCATGACTTCAATAAAAAGTTCCTAAAGTGCAGAATAAGAATATCAAGTATGTACATATTCCTTTTCTTGAAGGCCAATTTCTTCAGCTGGCCCAAAAGCTGTTGATAATAATATAATAAATTGTATTTGTATAGCGCTTGCTACCCCTGATGAGGCAACGAAGCACTTTGCGATGAGTAGCACGCTACTCAGGAGCCAAATTAGTGGTCAGTCAACTGGTTGTTGGGCTTCGTTTTGCATGCACATGTCATGCATTCTGTGGTCATTTTCAACATAGATGTGATCATTAAGGGTGGCTAGGTGAGACACAGTTTTTAGCTGGAATTAATAGATATTGTTATTATTTCCAGACCTTTAAGACCGGCATGAGATTTTTTAGAGTGAGTTGCGTACAGAGGGAAGCAAAAGGCAGAAAGAAGCAGAGGGTGATTTTAAAAAACATAAGTTGAAGGAAGACCAATTTTTCATGCAGGATTTTAAGGGTTATGAACATTTTTGCAGGCAAATTGTAGACTTTCAAAGATACTTCTCACCGTAAAAAAAAAAAAAAAAAAAAAAAAGGAAACGTAAGACACCATGTTTGTCACCAATTGAATGTCTGGTTTGGAAGGTGCTGTCCCCTTCATTTGCCCTTAAGAGCATCCCCACAGAACAGGCACCATGTCCAGAAAAATAGATGTGTCTGGGGTCACCTTCTCCTTCCAGCATCCACCTTACGCCGTGATCACATCAGCCTATCGTGGTACAGACATATGCTGCAGGGAAGGGAGTTGGGGCAGTTCTTTCCCAGCTCAACAAGAAAGGGAAGGAGTATCCCAAGGCTTTGATCAACGGCAGGCGATTCCCTTTTCAGCATAACTGGGCTACTATTAAAAAGAGTACTTTTCCAGTGGGATTTACATTGCTGAAGGCTTTGTTTCTTTACACAGCCAGACTATTGCATAAAAAATCAAACTAGTTATGACATTGTGATATGATATGCAGATGTGTTATTACTATGTCTTTAGCCACAAATTTATTTTTACTTATTGTCTCTAGCAACACATTCTTTCACAATCTCTAAATATATTTCATAGTGCAGTACCAGACATTTTCATTTGGTTGGATTTTCCAGAGTCTTGCAGTGACCTTGCTAGATTTAACCTTATATTTGAAAAGAAAAGAGTTGGTCTCAGTTAGCTACAGAGTACATCCTTTTAAAGAGTGTGCATCATTTATTCAAAAGATAATATCATCTTCTTTAGTTGTGGAATTGCATACACAATGGATCTAAGTGGTATTCATTTATGTGGCTAGCAGTTGAAAATCTGGCATAGATGTGGCTAATTTTCCTGCTCTGTGATTCGCTCATTTGTTTAACTCGAGTTCAAGAAAGTTTGTATCAGAAATGATAAAAACATTTTGTTTTAAAATCTAGATCTGTTTTTTGGCCATTTTTTTTATTTTTCTTAACATCTATCCTCCCGTTACTGAGAACAAAATTTGCTTGCTTAAAAATTCAAAAGAAGCTGTGAACTTAGCCTCCCCCAAAATGATTATGGTGTCAGCTTCGTCTCCTGTCCATTTTCCTGTCTGTGATGTTAATCTTAAATGTTCTAAGACCCGTTCTAGTTTGCTGAGCCACATAAAAAGTGAATGTAACTGTAAAAAATGTTGCACTACTTCTTTTGATGAAATGTTTTATGAAATGTTTAATAAGAAACAGTTTAGAAAGTATTTTAGTGATAATATCAAACATAGTGAAACACAGCTTTTTTCCCTTTTGTAAAACTTTAAAGAAAACTAAACTATCAGATTTCTGTAAGACCTGACTGTGTATGACCTGGATTGTATGCTAGCTAACTAATCCTTTATGTAAAGGATGAAGATAATGAAACAAAATCAGTGTATGTTCTAAGTGTATTTGTTTTAGCTTGTGTCTTGTTTTGCAGTTCTGCATGGTGCTGAGCCATTGCCACATTACAATGCTGCTCATGCGATGAGCTGGTGTTTACAATGCTCACAAGGAGTGCAGTACCTTCACAGCATGAAACCAAAGGCTTTAATCCACAGGGACCTCAAGCCACCAAAGTAGGTATTAATTAGCTCTTTGTGAAAGCTACATACAGGTGTAAACGTGTATGGGTTATTTGTAAATATATACTGCTACTACAAATTTTTACCCAAATGACTTTAAAAGCAACCTCTTCAAACTCATTGGGCATATCCTGACCTGGTGGCCTGATCATTTTATTCATAGCATAAAGAAACATCTCAGACACATGCACTTGGCCCAAATTAGTTTTTTATGTATATATAATGATTGCTACTTAAGGGCCAGTAAGTAAGCATTTGCCCAGACTATTAACTTTATTTAAGAACAAGATATCTTTCCTTGATTCCCTCATAGTCCCTTCTGGGTTTGTGCCACTCCTAGTTTCATTATTCTGTGTAAACCTACCTGACAGTTACCACTTCCCTTCAGTCCCTTCATCATGCCCTTGTAAGTAAGCAAGAAAGGCCTTCCTAACATCACAGGTTGATCGGTCAGCCTCTCCCCTGCCCCCACTGTCATATCTCTAATAGCAGTGTAACCTCAGTTAATATTCGCTGGATCATATAAAGGTACTTGTTAAAGCAAATGCTTAATTTATATTTAATTGATCATAATTTGAAATCAGACTTTCCATCTTAACAGACTCTGATGTGTAGCTACGTTTTTTTGGATCTTGACTACCACACTAGAGGATAAATAATATTGATTATACTGAAAGAGCCAAGCTTAGACACACACTTGTTTTCCCCTCAATTGCCCATTATCTTTCTACGTTCTATATGAAAATGTATTAATTGCTGCCGATTTGCCAAAGGCATTGCTGTTCCTGCACATTGCTCTTTGAACTTTAAAGTAATAGTTTTATCTGCCTATGTGATAGACTTAAATTAAAAATCTCTTAAATTTGTAATACTTTATATTGGTGGTTTTTGCATAGTTGTTCTCATCAGATATATTTTTTTCACAGCTTGCTTTTGGTTGCTGGAGGGACTGTGCTGAAGATCTGTGATTTTGGTACAGCGTGTGATATCCAGACTCACATGACCAACAACAAAGGAAGTGCTGCCTGGATGGCCCCTGAGGTTTTTGAAGGTAATGGAAACAATATATAACTGTAATTGCAGTATTTACATTTCTTCACACGGTGGTCAATGGAAATTGAAATGTTGGGTTCTGAAGTAAGCAGTGAAATTAGGGTCAGATGCATTTGGGCCTATGACCTGTGAGAGTAGACGTTGCAGAAAGTGTGATCAATACACCAGGTAATAGATGAGGTACGAAGACTTGACTTGTTTCTCTGGTGATTTCCAGTCCATCTAGTGCACGAATGCAGAGAATGTTGATGAGCATTGAATGCGGTTTCAGGTCTAGCTATCACCTGACTTTACATTTTAATTTATTGCATTACAGTGCAGGTGATGGTTGATTGTGTCACTACCCTGCTCTGTCTGCAATATGTACCTTATCATTTCGTATTCTACTAAATAACTCTATTTCCTTCCTGTAATCTCACAAGAGTGCTTGCATTGGCCATTCATCTGTGTAAAAGATTAAGCTGCCTACCTTTTAAGGGACACTTGCATGACTGGTAATCCTGGGGCGACAATAGTATGACTTCATTGAATTAACTTTCGATATGCCGTTCTGATGGTCAACTCTGTGGTCACTGCCACCTTTTCTGTCTCCATTTACCACTAACCTTAATATCCGAATGTTGCTGCAGGAACAACATGGAATGCATCTTTCTTCAGCAAGAGTGCTACTCACATTCACAACTGCTCATTACTTACTGCAAAGATGGGAAATGAGGAATGGGGTATGAGAGAAGACACACAAAAGTTGTAGTTCCACAGCTCTCCCTGTTAGATGGAGGCACAAGTGGGTATTATGCACTCTCCCAAGGGATGGCTCTTTAACATTACACAGAGCAGTTACTTTCTGCACTTTTCTCAAATTTCAGTTGCATTGATTTCTTTTTTTTAACCTGCTTTTTACATGAATGATACTACTCTACAGTTTTTTTTTAAACACAGTAGCAACGGTCCATTATAATAAAAAATCAGGGTAGTAGTGCCACGTTACTTTTATCTTCCTACAACTGAGGGAATTATTGTGAAACTGGTTCTCTGCTGATGTTGTTAAAGCACCACAACTTGAGGCACGAAACAGAAACAAATGTTTACTAAGGATTTGAATATAACTCTCCAAAGGCTCTGTTATGGTGGGTACTTCTACCTGTACATTCCTCACCTGTAGAACAAGCCCCAGGCGTCAGATTGGATACTGTAAAATTCAAAGACACAATGACCCCGGTAGAGGGCTCTGAGCTCATTCGACGCCAGAAGTGACATCCAGCAAAGCCTCCGACTTTGATTGATGTCAGTTTCCTTTTTATGTGCTTTCGACGCTGATCCAGATCTTCAGTCTCTGATGGAATTCCTCTCACAAAAAATGTACAAAATACTAGTCCCACAATGTTTTCTTCCAAAAAATCGGATTTTAAACCCTATCAGGATTGCGAGGGACAGATGCTATCACAGACACCTACTCAATTTGTTTGTGGTGTCCTGGAACTGACCATGACTACAGGGCCTGCTTCTCATGCGTCATTATGAACCCCAAGGCCATCAAGGAGCAGGAATCCAGACTCTTTATGGCTAGGGCGAAAGATGACTGCTGACTTGGAAGTCTTCCCAACATTGTTCCTGCTCCCCAACTTCCTCATCCACCAATCAGAGGAAACACCACAAGTCAAAAAATTACTCATGAGGTAAGTCGCCCAGACATTTTCTGACTCCCACAGTGCATTCATCCTCGGAGCCGGAGTTAGTTGAAATTCCACCTGAGGCTTCTCCACGCAGTCTTGTTTCTCCTTCAAGCCTGGCTCCAAATCGACCTGCAAAAAGGCCTGTCCGCCCTCGACTCTGTCCGTACCTCCTCCTCCGGCACCACAATTCCTTGACTTCCTGGGTTTGGTCCAGTGGTGTTCCTCAACGCAATGTATAGTATTTTTGCTAAGGCATTAACAACCTGTGGCATCCCTGCAGGCTCATTGGCTCCACCACGGCTTCTGATGTTCTTCCCCTGTCAACCGGTGGACTCAAAACCAATGCTTCCCTGCTTTGACCCAGTGCTCCTCTTCTTGGTGCCGCAATCGACTCACTGGACAGTGCTATCTCAGCTGCCTCCTCCACTACCACCTCCTTCACCACCGTCAGATACGGAGCTACCAGTGCCACAAACCGACATTGAGCCAAAAGTACATTCCTGGAGGGAAGCCCATCATTTGCTAAAGAGGAGGCTTATAGAATACACCTCCTTCAGATTTTTGGCACAGACTCTGACCCTGTTGAGTACCTACTTTATGATGACCTGGACCCATTTCAGGGCCTGTCATTGGCAAGTGGCCAGGATACCTCACCAGAACTCCTCAGAGTTCCTGACTGGGCCCCTAAATATAAAGGCTGCGGAAGCCCTGGATTTGCAGCTCTCTTCACTGCAGAGGAAAACCAAGGTCCTTACTGAGTGCTATCCCCAGCAACACCAAAACCCTTGCTGCCTTCACTGAGGCCTTACTGTAATTTGTCCTGGCTGCTTGGGACAAGTTCTCATCTGTGCTGGCAGTATACAGGCTTGTGGCCCGCCGCTACCACTCTGACCTGTCGTTCCTCTCCATGCACCCATGGGCAGATAGCCTTGTTATTCAAGTTTCTTGCTCCAGTACTTAGTTGGGTGCGGCTTTCTCTACTGTGCCTTCAGACTGAGAGTCTAAGAGACTGAAGCATTGGGGTGAGAAAGCTTTCTCTGTAGGGAGTATGGCACTAAAATCCTTGAACGCTAACTTCCTTCTTCCTCATTATACTCATGCTTTAGGGGGCATGGCCGCCTCACATTTTTGCGCCATCAAGGAGCATTTTCAGGAAATATCGCTGATGGTCAGAATGCTTCTTGTCACATCATTAAATCCGGGCTCGACTCAGCTGATTCCAACGTCCATGCTATGGGGACTTCTATTTCCATATGCTTCCATACCTGGCTATGGCCATCGAACTTCTCCTGTGACGTCTAATCTATTAGATCTTTCCTTTGACAGTGTTCACCGCTTCAGAGATAAGGCAAATTATATGCTGTGGAGATTTAAGACTTGTAAAGACTGGTTTCAGCTTCTGCCGCCTTCCGAGGACTTAGAGCTTATCACCATAGAGACTCCTCCTTTCATTCCAGACACTGCAGCAGCAGCCTGACACCTTCATCTGCCAATATAGAATTTGCTCCAGGGAATGGGGCCATGGATTCGCATTGAAGCCTTACTCCGCCACCTTCTCCCCTGTGCCTTCAGAAAATCAGGCCTAGTTTGTTTCTCCAACAGCACTCAAAGCCTGTAGGTGAAAGATGTCTTATTTTCTTCTGGCCTGGAAGGTCATTACTTTGGACCAGTGGGACCTATGAATCGAAGAAAAAGGGTAAACATGTCCCTTTCTTCAGATTTTTCACCCTGTCCCACCTCCTCCTTCCTCCCCATCTCCAGATCGATTGACTATCCTACAGAAGTAGATGGCAGCTCTCCTTCTGAAAGGAGCAGTGGAGTAGGTGCCAGACAAGGAAATCGGCAAAGGATGCTACATATGTTCCTACCTAGTGCCCAAAAAGGACGGTGATCTGCGTCTCATTCTAGCCCTTAGGAACCATGTTCCTCAAAAAGGATACGTTCAAGATGCTGACTCTGTCTCAAGTCTTACTGGTGTTGGAGCTGGTGTTGGAGCTTGGACATCAGACAGTGTCACTGAACCTGCAGGGTGGGTATCCAAAGTCCAGGTTAAAGAGCAGAGGTACTGTCACAACTGCAGGTGATGCAACACCATCTCCAGCCAGCTGGCTTTGATGAGACGGTCATTCAGGTATGGGGAAAATGGGGACATCGGACTTGCTGAGGTAGGCCGTTACCACTGCCATAACCTTCACAAAGACTTCATGTCAATCCGAAGGAAAGTACTGAAAATTGGTAGTGAGTAGAACCCACTACAAACCGCAAGTACTTTCATCGGGATCGCAGGATAGGAATATGGAAATACCCAATTAACAACAAAAAAACACCAGGGTAACATCAATATGCAACTGTAAGAATTCCAGTCAAAGTTTTTGCAGGAAACCCCAGATTGTCACACATTTGTTTAACGGCGCCCAAGTGATTTCATTACTCAGACCCTGTGCACTTGTCTTCAGCCTATACATCCAACGTTATTCATATGCTAACAGTGCCACCATCATATCAGGGTGTAGTAGTTTCAGTTTCTCAATAATATACCACTCAGTATCATACTAAGTATGACCTTTTTCCAGATAATGTGTTGTCAACTTGGTATTGTGCTTTTTGCACCAGATGGTGCTTCTGTTCTCATTAACCCTGGCACACATTTTACGTGTCATCATACCAATGTACAATAATGAGCAAAGGCACTTTAAAACATAGATTGCTTTGTCAAAGTTAAACTTAGTTGTACCGTTCAGTTGCCACAGTGCGCAGAGTCCCAGATTCAACTCCTTAGATATTTTTGTAAAATTACATTCCAGACCCACCACATGGTTAATGTTCTTTTGCTGGAGGCACGTTTCACAGGGTAGACCAATTAATCCTGTTGGGTAAACCAATTTATCTTGTTGGTGCTGGTACCTTAAACTTTGGGCCTGAGCATCTGTCCTCCGGGTCATAAAAAGAGCAAAGTGGTACAGAAACTAAACATCAATCGATTGATCATTCTCTGCATCAACATCTGGCATTCAGAAGGCGTGTGTGCTCCTCGCACCAGGGCCAAGGCTGCGGGTGGCACACAGAGTGCCTGTCCTAGATATTTGTCAGGCAGCTATTTCATCAGTGCACTTTTTCACAAAGCACTATTGCCTCAACAGTTTGGTCTATCAAGACTGACATTTTGCTCACTGGTTCCTGCAGGATTTTTTTAGCTTGAGCCATTTCACAGACTCACCACCTTGGGAGATACTGCTTTAGTATTTCTTCACAATTTGAGGATTCTGCGATTAGAAGTATCCATCTGAAGAACAAAAACTTACCTTCATAATGTGCTTTGTAATGAATCCTTTAACTGCAGATTCCTCACCTCCTTCCTGTCTCCTCGCTCTGTGGTATATGGTCTCTTCCATCGAAAAGATGCCAAATGAGGAATTTGTGCGCTGGTTATTCAGTTGGTTAGTGAGCTCCGCATCCGAGGGCGTGGATGGATTAAAGAAAGAAACGGACGTCAGCGCACATGGGTGGTGCTTATACACTGCTCAGTTCATTACTTGCAGAGTGCAATGGCATTTATGTGGAGTCGCACACTGCCACCTACTGGCATGCAGGAGCACTGCTTTGAATTTTCTGGATTCAGTCTGGCACCTTGGGATATTTACAAGGTGAGGAGTCTGTGGTTAGATAAAATATCCACCAGAAATAACATACTGCTGTATGGACTTATTGTTACATTCGAACATCCTGTTGTAACTTTGACCATTTATCACCATCTGGCTGCTCTGGACACATGCTCATTTTGTACAACGCAGTATTTTGATTGAGATTTCTACTTTCTACCTGCACTTATAATAAATATCTACACATCATCTTCCAAGAACTAACTTTCTATTTATTCTTGAACATTATCAGGATCAGGATTCATGCTATTGGTGTGCCCTGGCCACTCTTCTTTCAGTTTGACATATGATCTGCAGATAAGTTACTAAAAGTATTAATTATTTTCAGAAATTGGCTTTCTAAAGATAAGTATTTGCCTATGTGTTTGTAATGGAAAGTGATCCAGAATCCCATGCGTAGACCGTACTGTACAGTGCTTATGACTTAAATGAAGACTCCCGTGGATTACAACTGGGATTAAATGTAATTAACTTTTCCTTTCTCTATATTTACTCTTGAAAGCCTAAGTGGGATAGGGTAGTAGGGTTTTTCATCATCATTTACATAGATTTTCTGGTGTTGATCACCAGAAGGCTACTAGTTTGAATTACAACTCTGAGAGTGTTAATTATCAAGTTGGTTATATGGAGTCAGAGCTGAGAAAGGTCACATTAAGGGACCATTTTTTGTACTCACACCATCAAACCACGTACTCCATTCACCCACTCCAGATGCTGATAAACCTAAACCTTAAAGTGATCCTAAATGTGTAATAAGGGCAAAAAGGTGGCGATAACAAGCCACTTATTTAGGGTCCTGTTTTTTCATTTTTTTCGTCACACTAGCTACCATCACTGACTGCCACCTTAGTTTGGGAATTTGGCACCTATAGAAGACTCAAGTACAGAAAAGTATATTTTCACATATAGAAGGGACGAATAAGTAGCCCAAAGCTCATAGAGGTACTAAAACGAATACCATGTGCAGTCCATTATACACATTTTAATATTCATGATACACAGGGGGTTTCAAGAATAGTTCAGTTTAACATATTAACTATTGCTAGCATAAACTGAATAAGTGGCAATTTGAAACATTAGACCAGCCTTTTAGGGTTTTGTTGAATCTTTCAACTAAACCATTTGTTTGTGGATGGTAAGGGGTGGTAAACTTGTATGTGACATCGCACACCTTACATATAGCTTTCAGGTATGCAGACATGAAGTTTGTACCTATGTCAACATCACCTCCTTAGGACAACCCACCCAGGAGAACATTCCCAGGAGTACCTTGGCCACTGCAGGGGCTGTAGTGGTCATAAGGGGAATTGCTTCTGGGTACCTAGTAGCATGGTCTACCACCACCAGTATGAATATGTTCCCAGGTGCAGTTGGAGGGTCTGAGGGGCCAACACTGTCTATCCTCACATTCTCAAAGGATACCCCAACCACTGGTAGTGGAATTGTAGGGGAGTGACACCTATCTTGTCACTTTCTTGGCAGGTAACATAGCAGCGACAAAACTACTTGGTGTCCTCTGACAAATGAGGCCAGTGAAAGTGAGAGAGAAGTCTGTCCCAAGTCTTGCTTTGCCTCAAATGGCCTGCCAGGGGCATATCATGTGCTGAGGTCAATAAGAACTCCCTAAACGTTTGAGGAATGACCAGCCTCCTGGTTGCACCAGGCTTGTGGTCCCTTGCCTCAGAATAAGGAAGGCCATTGTCCCAGAAGACCCTATAGGTTGCACTGATAACCCCTGCTTCCTGAGCAGCAGCTTGCGGTCTCAGGCTTTCTAGAGAAGGACAGGTCTGCTGTCCCAGGCTGAGTTCTTCCCTGGTGGATCTCCCTGCACCTAAGAGCTCAGATGTATCAGCTTCCAGCTCCTCTGGTGTAGGTTCCACCCTGGGGGCAGATTCCTCTCCCCTGAACCGGGACAGGCGGTACTTTCTTATCCTGCCTTCCTGTCTTTTTAGTAGTCTCCTGGACCATTTTCCAGGTTCCAGTGCTCCTTGCTGTTCCTGTCTCTTGGTCTGTGCTCTTGTAAGTGCAACGATAAGACCTACATTGCTGCATGGGCTTTCAACCTTTCACTGCCATGAGTGTTCCCTACAGGACTGGTTTGGTCCCTAGTTTCTTCCCAACCAGTAGGATCTAGGTCTACCCTAACACTGGAGGGTCAGTCTCTACCTCTTGCTCTTCCTGGCCTGCTGTGCTCTGGTTATCAGCCTGGAGGAGCAATCCCAGAAGTAGAGACTTGTTGGGATTTCTCTCTATCTTCAGCTTCTTAGAAGCACACATCTTCCTCAATTCCTGAAAGGTGCAGCCCTCATACTGAGATTCTGAGGTCTGAGCTGTGTCTCCTGCTGTAGACATGTTACCTAGAGTAGTGTGGGTGTACCTACCTACTCTAAGGGGTTAGACTTTCTAAAAGTTTAAAGAAATGGCTATGCTATACCCCCAGCTTACCTTAACTAGAAGTATAAAAATCCCTACTACTAATTGTAGTGTGTCCTAAAGACTAGTAGTGGCCTTTCCTGTGGAAAGTCACTGGTGACAAAGTGGTAAAGCAATTGCAATTGTCTCATCCCACTGTTGCACCACCAATTTAGGAAGCTGGTCTGGTGTGTGGTGAACACCCATGGGGTTGGCACCTTTTACCAAGTCCAGGCAACCATTATTTTTAAGTGTTGCAGTGTTAAGAAAGCCAGATCTCTCTAATGGTAGCTGTGATGAGCAGCCAGGACTTACCTAGGAGGGGTGTGAAGCACTTGCAATACCACAGCAGTCACACGGTAACTTATCACACCTGAAAGAAACCACACAGTTTTGCAAAAATAAAGACACTTTATGATAGGAACACTGAACTAGAATACTATAGGCAATCCCCGCTTTCTGGAGGTAAGTACACACAAACTATTCACAGATAAGTACTAGGGATTGACATACACTAGAATTAGCAAGGGCCCTATAAAGAGGGGGGGGAATGAAACCATGTACTAAAATAGTAGAATGTGAGAATGGGTCCCCCCACCAGAGGATATGGAGCAGTGAGCCAAGGATTGGAAGAGTATGGAACCTCAAGAGGTAAGTATCTAGAAGTCGCCCTGCTACCAGAGAGCGAAGGTAAGTTACCTGGTCGTACAGTTGGTTAACATGGGGACGTGGAATTGGAATATTGCAAGGACAGGACCAGGCTGGTGGAACCTAATGGTGGATTCTGGTTGAAGAGTACCTGTAAAAGAAGGCTAGAGAGTCCATTCCACGCAAAAGTGTCCTGGTGTGGCAGGAGGCAATGCCTACCCTTTTGTGGATGAAAATCCAGGTTGATGGTGGTGGATGACGGCCAGCTGCTGAGTCCAGGAGCTGCGGAGGAGTCCCTTTAGTCGCCTAGGAGCTGTCCCTCAACGGTTGCTGGATTGCAGACGGGTCAGAGGTCAGGAGGGCCACCAACAAGCACAAGCAAATGCACTTGGAGGGGAGTTCGGGCTGACCCTAAGAAGACAGGAGAGCCAGCAGAAGAGACTGTCCTTGCAGAGGTAGAGTGCTGGGGGCTGAGGGTACCTGGAGCCCGAAGATCCCTCAGAGCAGGGGTCAGCAAGCTTTGGTTGCTGCAACAGTCGCAGTGCGCAGTGATTCCGTCCTGGAGAAAGAGGAAAGGGCTCAACATATCCCAAGTTGCACAGAAGGCAGAGAGGACACAGAGGACCCCTCAGAAACACCACCTGTATTGGAGAATCATCGCAGGTTCAGAGGACAGCAGATCTCATGAGCCGGGTGTCATTGCTTTAGGTACCTTCAGATGAGGGGAGTGACTCCTTGATTCAAAGGGACATTCCTTCCTGCTTCTTTGGTGCAGCTGAAGTCTTGCTGACCCCAGAGGATACACAGCCATTGAAATGTTGCAAGTTGCTGACAGGAGCCGGAGAAACAATGGTGCAAGCACAGGTTGTCTCAGTGTTGCAGTCTTGTTCAGTTCCTATGAAGCTCAGCAGCGGTTCCGGTGGCCAGGAGCAAAAGCGGTCATTGGAGAGGAGTACTGGTGAAGCCTTTGATGCCGAATCTGGTAACCCACCTGTAAAGGAGTCCCTAAATAGCCCCAGAAGGGGCTTGGTCACTTTGCAAGGTGGCCACCTAACTGAGGGGGGTCACTGATGTCCTCTGCCTACAATGACAAGTCAAATGCTCCCAGGGGCCGCTGCCCATCTTGGTTTCAAGTTGGCAGAATCAAGTGGCCACCTGGAGGGGCTCTGGGCACCACCCCTGGGGTGGTGATGGAGTGGAGAGTGGTCACTCCCCTTTTCTTTATGCAGTTTCGCGCCAGAGCAGGGACTCAAAGTAGAAAACATCTGACAAATGGGTTTTGCAAATAGTCCAGAAGGGCTACTCTATCCTGTTCTGAACTCCCCTCCAACCACGCGACTCATTTACGACTATCTGACGGAGGACCATCTGTCAAGAAGTTTTCAGAAGTAGGTTGTGGTTGCTATTCCTGCTACTTTTTGGAGCCCAGAAAAGCCTTTGTCCTGTTCTGGACTTGCACCTTATCAACTTCGTTCTGAAAAAGGAGAACTTCAAAATGCTTAGGTCCTCAGCCCAGTCAAGCTTTCCCACAGGCTCTATCTGCAGTTCGCAGTGGGCCAAGACCATTTTCAGTTTGCTATGCACCCCTTTGGCCGCATCATCGCCCCTCGGGTATTTACATAAGTGTTAGCAGTGGATACAGTGCATCTGCGGAGGTCAGGGATTCCATTCTTCCCCTACCTCGATGATCGGCTGTTGTAGGCAGGCTTGCCTTAGGCAGTCATCTATCACCTCCATACTACGACTGCTCTCCTGCATTTGCTTGGGTTCGCTATCAACATGACACATGTTGTCTTCTCAGACGCTACCTTTCATTGGGTCCTTGGGCCTATCCTAGCCAAGATATTCAGGCTTTGATTCTAATGTTTCAGCCTCTACCCTAGATTCCGATGAGACTGACTCTAAGACTGTTGAGCCTCATGGCCTCCTACATCCTTCTTGTGACACATGTCCATTGGCATATGAGGCTGTGCAGTGGGACCTAAAGTTCCAGTGGGCAGGGCATCGGTAATCTTTTCAACCTGGTCCAGATCTCACAGGGAACTGCATAAGACCTGCAGTGGTGGCTAACGAACTTCGATTCGGTCAGTGGCAGACACCTTTCTCTTCCCCAACCAGAGCTGACTGCAGTGACAGATGTGTCACTCCTGAGCTGGGGTGGCTCTCTGGAAGAGGTGAAGATCAGAGGACTCTGGTCTCTGGCAGAGTCCAGGCTTCACATCAACTTGCAAGTGTCCCGGGCAATCCAGTTTGCATTGAAAGCTTTCATCCTTTTAACAAGGGAAGGCTACTGCCGGGGTTCACAAACACCACCACTGCCATCTGATACTGCATCAAACAGGGAGTGGTGGGGTCGTGGACCGTTTGTCAAAAGGCCTTGCGCCTCTGGACATGGCTAGAACATCGGGGCGTTTCCCCAATGGGTCAAAACCTGGCTGGCTCTCTGAACGCTAGGGCAGACAAACTCAGCCGTCGATGCCTAGTGGATCACACATGGCATCTCCACCCAGAGGTGGTGCAAGGTCTCTTTGGTTTAGATCTTTTTGCTGCGGACGAGAACGTGCATTGCCAGCAGTTTTGCGCCCTGTAGTGTCAAAGGTGGTTTTCGCCTTGAGATCCTTTTCTTCTTGTTTGGAACTCCGGCCTACTTTACGTCTTTCCACTGATACCACTCCTACCCAGAGTTCTCAAGAAGATCAGGAACGACTGTTGTATGTTGTATGTTTTAGTGACGCTTATTTGACTATACGAAAGCCTCTTGCCTTAGTTGCTTGTTTTATAAGAATATGTGCCTTTGATGTTTTATAGCAGTAAAAGTGTTGTACAGAGCAGGTTTCATTATAAATGTTTCTATGGGCATTAGAATTATACATCTAATCAGTTGTTGCACGTTAAGCTTTGCAGCTGCTCCAAATCGCATTCCAGAGTAGGGAAACTGTTTTTAACTGCTTTATTTGAAAGAACTATCTGGGTATGCATTAGTATGTTTTTCCTATCCCTTATCAAAACCCACTATTTAGACTGCCAGAGTGACCAGCTATGTTTGTGCCCTATGTTTGTACCCAAGGGGGTCATAGGCCTTCATCAGGGTTAACAGGGTCCTGTTGAACCTCTATAGCATTGCGTTTACTGCTATGCCTTTTGTGCGTGTGGCTTCATAGGTGGAGGTTGTGTGGTAGTTGGGTTTTTCTCCTCTTACTCTCTCTTTGTGTTAGAGATAATATTTAGCGCCCAAAAAGAGCATGGAAAAGAGGCATGTAAATATATCTGGGGCATACACAGACCTGCTGCTGCCGAAACATAATATGTATGAAAGGTACACAATGACAAAACATACGAAGTACATGGTGCCCTTGGAAATAAGGTTTTGTAATTTCAGAACATTCGTTCTCGTTATGTAGTGTTTTGACCACATACCACCTGACTTCAGGGGAAGTCTGTACAAATTGATCTCTTTTCGGAAGAACAGTATTTTGTGCCTCATGTATTATACCCCTTTTCAAACCAGGGTGTGCTACTTGCACATCAACTGATTTTAAAGAGGATACAGTTTATGTACTAAAAGGTCCAAGTGCATATTTTCCAATTACGGGCGGTGACCTATTCAATGAATATTAAAAAGGCTGGTTGAAATATGTGGCCTTCTATAATTGGCTGTGAATGCATGAATAGAGTCCTGCAAGTGACAGCAGACCTCAGTCTGCTGCCACCTGCATTTCCAAACAGAAAACTTGAAATAAATATATATATATATATATATATATATATATATATATATATATATATATATATATATTTTTTAAATATATTTATTGGTTTTATATTTCGAAATATGATACAAATTGTTCAGTTTGCAACCACAGGATAAACCAAAACGATGATTAATTATCTAAGTCTTGAAACAAATACACACAACCCCTCTATGCACTTCACGGAACGCTTCTGGTCTTGCAATATCATTCCTGGCTGCACCCTCCCTAGGTTTATCCTTCACTGTTTATTTTATATAGGCATTCGTTTGAGACCAGTGTGGACCTTGCTTTACGTGCATGGGTTCCCTGAGTGTCTGAGGGAAGGGGCATCAACTAGGTTAGTGTATGCGAGTGGCTCCCCTGGTTTTCTGCTCCCCGCGCCGCGCCGCGCCACCACTGTGGTGACATAGTCTTAGTGGGCATTTATTGCTAGAGAGATGGGCGGGTGTGATGCATGTGCACTGTGTTGTCTGGGTGTCTTATGAATTCTGTTCCCGTGATGAGGGGTGCAGGTGAATTTATGCTGTGGTTGTTGCGAATACGCGCGCCCCAATTTAAGGAGGCTTTTCATCGTTTTTGGCCTCCAGCTTTGTTACCATATCCTCCCATGTAGAGCAACCTGTGTGTTGCCGCCCTTCACGCACCATTCTTTTTAGTACCTGATATTCAGTACGCGCCCAGCGTGTTATTAGAGAGTGCCAGGATTTCAGATCGGGAGCCATAGAGGCTTTCCAATGCATTGCTATTAACCTTTTATACATTAAAAAGGCCAGGTCTATAAATTTATTTAAATGTCTTTGTTTTTTGGGTCTCTTCCTAAGTCCCAACAGGCAGGACCCGGGGTCTGCTACCAGTGCCAGTCCCGTAAGCCCAGATACCTCCTCTACCACCTCCGCCCAGCCCGTTTGTATATTCGGGCAATCCCATACCATGTGGAAAAAGGATGCTGACGGCAATCTGCATCTGGGGCACATTGATGCTGCATCAGGGAACATGCGCTTTATTCTGGCTGGGGAAAGATATGTTTGATGCGTGTAATTGAATTGGGTATATCTAAATCTGGGATTCCTTGACACACCTCTGATGTGGGATAGGGCCTTAGGCCAGTCTTCCAGTGGGATCGGGGTGGGGAGTACTGCGTTCCATCTATCCCATGTTTTCCCTGTCTGTGTAACAGGGGTCTTGTTGAGGATTCTATATAGATTGGATATTGTTTTAGTTTGATCGCTGTGTTGTAGAAGCTGGTGAAGCACAGGGGAGATCTCTGGTTCCGAGGTGATATAGATATATATATATATATATATATATATAAGCAACCCTTGTCCATTAAAGGAACATACGCTGCTTAAAAAAAATCCCTGTTTGGGAAGACATCAAGGGTAGCTGGCACTAGCCTGTTTGGTTCCCCAAACCCCTTTACCACCCAAGTACACACAAAACAATTCCAAATTGGACATTATCACGCTGGAAGAGCTTCCTTTTTGCAAATCCGTTATTACTACAACTTGGGTCATTGAGTGAAAGTGGTTAGCAACGGCAATTGCAGTCACTTTCCATTGAAACATACATTCCTGACTCATAAATTGGAGTTGGGGGGGGGCACCACTTTTGTCTCTCTGCCTATATGTGATTCGGAAAGGGACACAAACGCCCTTTAATGAGTCAGAAAGGTTCTTTCAACTCCTGAGGGTTATTCTACATTGTTAGAGACCTTTTTGTAGTCACAGACCATGGGATTTAGGGAACTGGAGGGTTTGCTGCAGCAGCAGCTCGTGTTGTACATAAGGTCCTTTGTGATGAAACATATTTATAGTAAGTTCACTTTTAGTGCAGTTTTAATCAGTTGGGTTTTGATTTCAGACTTTTATTTCAAGGTTTCGTATCCAAGCTTCTCGATATGTTTTTAGTAATCATTTTGTTGCTTTTTCTGTTTTAATTTAGGCAGCAACTACAGTGAAAAATGTGACGTGTTTAGCTGGGGAATTATCCTTTGGGAGGTGATAACCCGAAGAAAGCCCTTTGATGAGATTGGTGGTCCTGCTTTTCGTATCATGTGGGCCGTGCACAATGGTGGGTGGCTAACATTATTTCACTGTGAATAAACTTGTTAACACATTACTTCCTCTTGCTATTCTCTCGTCATTCTTTAATATGACGTGGCATTTTCATTTAGTTTACGTTGCAATCATTTGGTGTTTTCATAATGTACATGGAATAATTTTCCAGTTTTTTTTACAAGTGAAAGAACATTTAGATTCATAACCTCTATTTAGCTTCTTTTTTTCTCATGGTTGTCATTTTAAATGCTGTAAACCGCAGTCATTACTATTGCACAATGTAATAAAATTCAATATATCAATGCCTTCAGGATTAAGGCTGAGTTGGTATTTCCAAAATGTAAACTCTTAACGAAGATCACAACATGTGTCAGGAGAAACTAAGTAACTCACAGACTTATTGCCGACTAAATTAGGTGATTATGTGCAATCAAAAAAGATTTATCTTTATTTTGTAAATCTAAATTGATTACATTGTAAGCAGTAAAATAATATATTAAAATAAGAGTGCATACAAACAGAAGGTGTAAAACAAAAATGTTGTCTTTAAAAAGTGTCAAAAAATGAATTACAGTGAAGTAATTCCAGAAGTCAACAGATAGGTTGTCACTGTGGGTGTTGTCAATTTAAAATGTTTACTCTTATTCTAAATGTTTCTATATGTAATTTAATATACAAAGATAAAGTAAAACCATGGCCCAGTCGAGTAGCCACTAGTGCTGACCTCGCATTTCCTACTTTCACATCTCTCAGTAGCGTTTAATTCTTTTTTTGTTGTGATATAAGCCAGCATAACATGAAAGTGGCCAGCGCCTCAATCGGACCTTTGAAGTGTCTTTCACCCATATTCCTCATGTGAGGCCACTTGTGGCTTCTCCATCCTGTATTTCCGCAGTAGAGTTTCGCAAAATGAAGAACACAGCACAATAATGCATTTTCTATTCCTGCCTGTTGTGTTAGGTCCAGAGTAGGTAGTTGCTATTGTGCTAAACACAGCTTTTTCCTTGTATCTTGCATCATCCCATTTCCAGCGTGCCGCCGAAACAGTCTCTTTGCTACACTTTTTGAATTGCAGTACTCAGTCCAAAGGATGAGGCGATTTATTTCATGTAACATTATCTTTATGTAACTCTGCAACAGAATTTTCAACAATTTCTTCATCCAGCTTACGTGTGCCATTCTATATAGTACTTTTAGTTCTAACCAAGTCGGCAATCACATTAAAATCATGCTATTGATTGAATGTTCTCCAATACCATTTGTACGGAGTTGCTTCAATCTTAAAAAGAAGGCACTGGAAATAGAGTTCAAAAAACATTTAAAACGCCTTTTGCTGTCTATTTCTAAAGTTTTACAAGAAGATCATCAACGACTCCTGAGCCATAGAAAACAGAAATGAATACATTCTCCTTATGAACCTTTAGCGCCTGTCTGATACCACAAACACCAAATTCCCAATAAATCTCAGAATTGCATGGCTGTTCTGGTTTGGATTCTTTCCAGGTTTTTCTGTTTGGAGATCTCTTGATACGATGACTTAATTTCTCAACACCTGACAATCAAATGGTTCTACACATTCCAAGAGAGGACCATCAACTTTAAGTAAGTTAAACATTTTCTTGGTCTTATTACTACAATTTTCAGTTTGGTAACATTCATCTCTAATTTCTTTTTTTCTACACTACTATATAAATTCCTTCAGCAAATCTCTCTCACTTTACCTGCGCGACAGAGACAAAATGCTTTGTCTGCAAACATCAAAACCAGAATTGGCTGTCCACCCACCCATTTTGTGACATCTGCTTTTATTCTCAAAGGCTTCCCTCTGGGTCGTTAATATATAGGTTAATTAACGTTTTCCCCAGAACACAGCTATGGCAAACTCCTTTGTTTATAGACCAGGCATCGGTCATTTTACCTCTGTTTCCAAAAAACACCTGGGCAACTGTAGGGGCATGAAGGTGCTGATGGACATTGGCAATTCTTTGAGTCGTCTACAATTTTTGTGTAGCATTCCATATCAAGGTTTGTTATTGGAATCTAATACTGCTTTAAGATTGATGTAAAAGTAGGTAGAGTGTCAACTGTATTGGTTTACTGCCTGAACCTGTTGGGTACCAGGGATAATGATTAATAAATGCTGTACCCAGGAGTGTAAATATTGAATCTTTTAACAAAATCGGTTAGCAATTACTAGGGTTTCTGTTGACACTTTTTTTGTGTAAAAGTATAATTATTGCTGCCTTTCAACTGTTGGATGCTTTGTGCCAAATCCACTTGGAACACCTTAAGGAGGAAAGAGGCCCAGGCAACCAGGTCCTTATAACAACAACCATTGATAAAGCCACTAGATCTAGCTTTAGTGTGCCAGCACATGTAAACTCAGAAATTCACAAACACAGTCTACATGCACAAATGCAATGTATTACATTGAAGCCTGCCCTATTGGCTTTGCCGGTGCTTGTAACAAAGAAGTAAAAAGCATTGCTTTCTGTATAGAATGGGTAGAGCGACAAAAGATTTGAATGTGGCAAACAGCGAGATAATTGTGTGAATTTTTCATAAATAATCCCTCATGCATTCCAGTGAAATAATTTTCTGAAAGGCGAGATGATACACCAAATAGCCAGTAGCATGAGGTGTGATAGTAATATTTATGTGTGTGGCACCAAATCCCCCCTCTCTGTGTATTTTAATGAATTCATAACAATATTTCTTGCAGACAGCTACGCTGTCAAGCCAAACCTAAAGGTGTATTAGGACCATACTGGGACCAGTGCCTATGTCATTTTTGTCAAAGACACCAAAGGATTTGGGAGGAAGGCATGCATTAAATCTAACTACTGGCAATAGCGCGGGTACCATTCCAATCCATCATTCTTTTGCCACTTCAGTTTCTCAGTTTGGACCCAGCCATATGCAACTCGATCTGTTCCTCTTTTGCGCAGGGAATGCTATTTAGGTTTCCTCCATTGTAACACCTGATATACTGCTTTCCAGATAACAGAAGAAACATAGACATATCTTCATATGCTCTTTCCACAATTTATAGTGTTGCAGAAGAGACATGCATCTTCGTTCTAGGTATCCCTGCACACTTTCACTCCATAATTTTTAAACCTGATTCTGAGTTTTATCCCTTATTAAGCACTTACAATGTTGTTGGCCTCCAGCTATCTCAGCAGGTCTTGACAAAGGATCACTGTGATATTGCTTCACCTTAATAATTTTAGTAAACTTGCCTGTCTTATTCAGCATTCTTTTTCTGATTGATACGTCTAACTGCTAATTCCTCACCTTGTAAATAAACCCAAGCTCCGGGGTGGTGGCAGAAGATTTGTAGAGCATAGCCATCATGCACTGGTAGGTGATGCAGTGCAGCTCTGTGTTGAGCTCGTAGTACCCCAGAAGTGACTGTCAGTGTGCTGTAAAAGTGCAACTCATGTACCCTGAGGTCAGTTCCTTTTTTTTTTTTCCCACACCTTCATATACGGATCCAGAGGTAGGTCCCAATATTTTCCTATCATTGAGGTTTTTCTTTTAAATTCTTCTTTTCCAGTGTGCAGGAGAACATGTTCCATCCTAAAACTACATGGTTTAAACCTTGTAGGGAAACAGTTGTCTGTGACAGATCCCTATGAGTGTGCCCTTATGCATCTAAAAGAAATCCAGGAATACAAAGCCAAGCTGTATGCTGCAGAGCACTGGAAGAAGTCGTGCCAATTTGGTTCACATGTGAAGTTGATGATGTGGACCCGTTCCCGCAACTGGTTGTAGTCACAGTCCACGTACATCACAGTGAAGGAGGAAGCACAAGAATGGCAAGTGGGATTCGTCCCAGTCTTGCCACTCTTCCTGAGAAGCAGCATGGATGTTAAGTTTGTCACCAGTCTCGTTCCCGGTTACCCGAGGAGCCAATACTGCAGCTAATTCCAATGCACCCAAAATTTCTGTGGCCATCGGCAACGTAGCAGCAGGTTGAGGCTTTTAGAGAAGCCAGGTTGCAAATCTTTGACATCCTCCTGCTCCCTATGAGGTGTCTTTGGGCTCAATAGATCCGTAGAGGTCTCAGATTGGATTACTATTGGTGGATCCATCTTCAGTGGCGTCTGTGCCCCCTGAGCCTGTTTCAGGGTCAGCTTCGACTCCTGAGCTGCCTTAAAAACCAGCACGAAAATCCACGCAGGTTGCTGCCACCTTCACACCAGAGGAGGGTGCTTTTTCCTATTCCTGTGTATGACTCCTAACCAAATTAGTCTCAACTGAGGTTGCATCCTGGGACACGTTCCATGTGCCTGATCCCAGTTTGTTCTGACTCTGATAAAACATTACCTCTACCTAGGAGCTGCCCACCAGCACTCCAACTACTTTTTCTTTGGATCAGACTCTGACCAAAGTCAACCACTTTTTGGTAACATTTGAGAAGATGGGGGTGAATTACCTCCGGCCCCACCCCCGCGCAACACAGTGACAACAATTTCTCCTTGGACCTACAGAAGGCCAGTTGACTGAACACTACCCCTGATTCTGGGTTCAGCAACACCTCCTTCCATCCTCCGAGACAGGTCAGTTAATTCCTTCTGGGGTGGCATAATATAACATCCAACAGATGGGTTCTGTAGATCGTTCAATCGGGCTACGCCCTGCCATTCCTTCCCAACTCACTGCATCTTGCACCCACATCAGAGCATCTTTTGGAGGAGCACCTGCCCATTTTTCTACAGAAAGGTACAGGCTGTTTTGGAGAAAGGTGCCAGAGATAGAGTGCTGATGTCGAAAATGGGTACTGGATGTTGCTCCTGTTATTTCCTAGTGTTGAAAGAGGATGGAATCCTTCATCCTGTTTTCAATCTTTTACTGCTCAATATGTTCCTGTGAAAAGACAAATTTAAGATGCTTACAATGGGCTTGGTTGTAGATGCCCTGGATCCTTGAGACTGGATGACAGCGGTGGATCTGTAGGATGCCTATTTCCCTGCTTCTGTCCTGCAGGCCCACAGATGCTACTTGCCGTTTACTGTGCGACAGGGGCATTTTTAGTTTCTCTCCTTCAATTCAGCATCACCTGTGCCATTCAAGTATTCATGAAAGTGATGGTTTTGGTTGCATTATATCTTCGAGGTTGACATACCAGTCTTCCCCTACCTCAGTGACTGACTTAAGATGTGCTCTCCATATTCCTTCATGGGCCACCTCCAGGCAACAGCAAACCTTTTAACATTACACCTAACTCCATCACAGAGACTGCTGTTTATCTGAGCCATTCTGGATACATGCATTTTCCGGCCTTTCTTCTAGACTAGGACAAGACATTTAAGCTATGTTCTCAATGTTTCAGCATCTGCCCTGGGTCTCAGTGAGAGTGGCCCTGAGTCTGGCCTATTGGGTTCTTGCCTTCTGCTCATCTTCCATGCTAGATGACATATAAGGGCTCCTGTGTCGTAGTTTGGACTCTTCCTCTAGGCAAGACTGCTGGTTTAAGGATGACAGTACTTATGTTTGTAGACGACTATGCCTATCCTACAACAAATTGCAGCTGTCGTCCCAACCCTTCCTGCTCACTAGCAGCACCTCACCAAAAACCCAAACATTAAAAGGTGATTTGTGGCAGCCTTTACTCATGGACTTAAGAGTATGACATCTCAGGGAGTGTCGTGGTTAAATGGAGATTACCCCTTTCTCACAGATACATCATGTTTCATTCAAACACAGGCAATAACAAAGATGCAGTAAAGTTTTGATGGTTTTTATTTAACACAACTGCAATCTGCGATATGTTGGATGGGCTGCAATGATTAGGATAATGAACAGTGCAAGAAACAGAATTGTAAAGACGAGTCATTATTACAAAGACCCTCACCATCTTGCAATAACATGAAAAGACATAAGGTGTGTAATATGTCCTGATACCCTATCATAATAGGCCTTACCTCCTACCTAAAAGAGAGCTGGGTATGTTAAACCTAATCTGCCAATGCCATGTCCATGAGAGGAGCCCCCAACCCTTGTTAACTTGTAATGAGGTCTCTATCTCAGACTCCATAGGGACACGAAGACTGGGTCAGCGTCAAGACGACGTGCAGCTACGATATCAGCGATGGTGGTGATGTACTCTGGTCAGAATCCCTCTGATTATGAGTCTAAAGTGTGATGTATTTATACAGATCTACTTGGATCCCTGACATCGGTATGTTCCCAAACAATAGGTAACAGGCATGCTTGGGGCAGCAATTAACCCCTTCGCTGCCAGGCCTTTTCCCCCTCCTGTGCCAGGCCTTTTTTTGCCTATTTGGGGCAGTTCGCGCTTAGGCCCTCATAACCTTTTGTCCACATAAGCTAACCAAGCCAAATTTGCGTCCTTTTTTTCCCAACATCCTAGGGATTCTAGAGGTACCCAGACTTTGTGGGTTCCCCTGAAGGAGGCCAAGAAATTAGCCAAAATACAGTGAAAATTTCGTGTTTTTTTTAAAAAAAAATGGAAAAAGTGGCTGCAGAAGAAGTCTTGTGGTTTTTCCCCTGAAAATGGCATCAACAAAGGGTTTGCGGTGCTAAACTCAGCAGCTTCCCAGCTTTCAGGAACAGGCAGACTTGAATCCGAAAACCCCATTTTTCAACACAATTTTGGCATTTTACTGGGACATACCCCATTTTTGCAATTTTTTGTGCTTTCAGCCTCCTTCCAGTCAGTGACAGAAATGGGCATGAAACCAATGCTGGATCCCAGAAACCTAAACATTTCTGAAAAGTAGACAAAATTCTGAATTCAGCGAGGGGTCATTTGTGTAGATCCTACAAGGGTTTCCTACAGAAAATACCAACTGAAAAAGAAAAATATTGAAATTGAGGTGAAAAAAAACATCAATTTTTCTCTACGTTTTACTCTGTAACTTTTCCCTGCAATGTCAGATTATCGAAAGCAATATACCGTTACGTCTGCTGGACTCCTCTGGTTGCGGGGATATATAGGGCTTGTAGTTTCATCAAGAACCCGCGGAACCCAGAGCCAATAAATGAGCTGCACCCTGCAGTGCGTTTTCATTCTATACCGGGTATACAGCAATTAATTTGCTGAAATATAAAGAGTAAAAAATTGCTATCAAGAAAACCTTTGTATTTCCAAAAAGGGCACAAGATAAGGTGTTGAGGAGCAGTGGTTATTTGCACATCACTGAATTCCGGGGTGACCATACTAGCATGTGAATTACAGGGCATTTCTCAAATAGATGTCTTTTTTACACACTCCCCTATATTTGGAAGGAAAAAATGTAGAGAAAGACAAGGGGCAATAACACTTGTTTTGCTAATCTATGTTCCCCCATGTCTCCCGATAAAAATGATACCTCACTTGTGTGGGTAGGCCTAGCGCCCGCGACAGGAAATGCCCCAAAACGCAACATGGACACATCCCATTTTGGAAATGGCCTAAAATAAATCTGCAACCCCCAACCCTCCCCCCGCCCCCTCCCGGAGCGACCCTTGCTTACGGGGTTGCTCCCCCTGTGTGACATTGGCATAAAAAAAAAAAAAATCCCCGGTGCCTAGTGGTTTCTGTCCCCTTGGGGGCAGATTGACCTAAAATCGACCAATCTGCCCCCAAGGGGGGCAGAAATGGCCTAAATACAATTTGCCCCCCCAGGGGAGCGACCCTTGCCTGATGGGTTGCTCCCCATCTCTAAAAAAACAAACAAACAAACAAACAAAAAAAAAATGTGCCCTGGCGCCTAGAGGTTTCTGCCCCCCCCCTGGGGGCATTATTTTAGGCCATCGGCCTAATAATAGGCCGATCTGCCCCCCAATGGCCTAAAATAAATTTGCCCCCCCAACCCTCCCCTCCCTCCGGGAGCGACCCTTGCCTACGGGGTCGCTCCCCCTGCGTGACACTGGCGCCAAAAAACAAATCCCCGGTGCCTAGTGGTTTCTGTCCCCTTGGGGGCAGATTGACCTAAAATCGACCAATCTGCCCCCAAGGGGGGCAGAAATGGCCTAAATACTATTTGCCCCCCAGGGGAGCGACCCTTGACTGATGGGTCGCTCCCCATCTGTAAAAAAAACAAACAAACCAAAAAAAAAAAATCCCCTGGCGCCTGGGGGTTTCTGCCCCCATGGGGGGGCCAAAAAGGGCCTAAAATAAATTTGCCCCCCCAGGGAGCGACCCTTGCCTAAGGGGTCGCTCCCCTTGCGTGAAATTCACGCAAAGAAAAAACTCCCTGGTGTCTAGTGGTTTCTGCCCCCTTGGGGGTAGATTGGCCTCATCAAAATAGGCCAATCTGCCCCCAAGGGGGGCAGAAATGGCCTAAATATAATTTTACCCCAAGGGGAACGACCCTTGCCTAAGGGGTCGCTCCCCACCTAAAAAACTAAAATAAAACATTAAAAAAAAAAAAAAATGGTCCCTGGTGCCTAGAGGTTTCTGTCCCCCCTGGGGCCAGATCGGCCTAATAATAGGCCGATCTGCCCCCAGGGGGGGCAGAAAAGGCCTTCCCGAAAAAATGCCCCCCCTGGGAGAGACCCTTGCCCAAGGGGTCGCTCCCTTATGTGAATTTCACAAAAAAAAAAAAATCCCTGGCGTCTAGTGGGGTTTCAAGCTTTTGAAACCCTGGGAGAAACTTCAAAGGGAAGGAAATACATTTCCTTCCCTTTGAAGCCCCTCCGGGCCTCCCCCAGTGATTGAAAGAGAAATGCTTTGCATTTCTCTTTCAATCGCGCTGGAAGCAGAGCTTCCAGCGCGATGGGGGAGGCCCCTGTAACAAATCAGCGCGCACTCGCACGCTGACGTCACAGGGGAGGGCGGGGGGGGGGTCGGGGGTGGAAGGGGAAGGTCTTCAAATTCCATCCCCGCCTTGGGGGGGGGGGGGGAGAGGGGTGCACGGGGGGGGCACGCTAGCGCTCCCCCAAGTTCCCTTGTGCCTTGGACGAGGTGACCTCGTCCAAGGCCCAGGGGAACTGTAGCCTTGGACGAGGTCACCTCGTCCAAGGCACAGAAGCGGTTAATATAAACAATTCCCTCGAAAGCATAGAGAGGGAAAGTCCCTAAGTATGAACACCTAATGTTTGTTTGTCTTTGCCACTTGATCTTGACGCCTTAACACAGTGGCACTGATAATGCAAAGCATAACAAGTGGCCTAACTATAAACAAGGCAGCCATCTTAAAATAATTAAATAATTAAATGGGCTAAGACTGAGCAAGCTAAGGAGGTTAAAAGTCACTAAGTGACAGGGGCACGAGTCTGCAAGCCAAAGGCTAAGCTAACTCCTGTTATTCCATTAAAACAAACTAGGATTCACTACACCCTCCCCATTGCTGTAACGGATATGACGAAGGAAAATGAATCCAAACGCTAAAATTGCTCTGGTCTAAAAGGCTTAAAGAATAAAAACTAGCTCCATTGCTCTGCGTAGCTGGAAAGAAACAACCACTGCGAATCAGAAGAAATAGCAGTAGCAGTCCTCCAATAAATGCCAAAATAATCGGAAAACCACCAAACACGCTTGAAAAGAGCGAATGGATGGCTGATGGGATGACTCCGAAAACAGTCTGGAAGATGGACACGAAACCAGACTCGAAAGCCTTAAAGAAATGGACAATCCCAGTAGTGCTAGAAGCATTGAATATTCTGGATCCCAGTTCTCCAAAGTGCTTGGGGAAGTTGGTACCTAATAGGGATTGCTTGATGATCTCGCTATCTGGAGAGCATATGTCTCTCTGCCGGATGTCAACGCGACTTGTTTTTGAAACAATAGCGCCTTTAGTCTGCTCAGCTTGTCATAATTTACATTAATAGTATCTATGCGGGGGGGGCCACATGTCAGATACTTTTATCTCTTCTGTGGGAGGGAATAAAACATGTCCGCAACACATAACGACCTTCGAGACCGAGATTGCGTAGGCAATTCCTGGTCGCATGCCGCAACAACTTTGATTGCTCAGTACCACATAACTTCCATTGGAAAGTACATGAAATATCGGTCGAATCAAAGGGACGGGAGTACCCTTCAGAAAACAGGCCAAGTTCGCGACCCCCCGCACTGCAAAAGCCGTGAAGGGACACCTGCTTACATATCATTGAATGACTAACAGTAGTCTCACATTCGCTTCCGCTCAGAAAAAACTCTGTTTCGCCGTTCAAACATTTATAATCATAGGACAGCTCCCACTCTTCGTTAATATAACTATCGCCTAGTTGCTCGAACCTGCCCACTGCAAGATGTTTCAAGCAGCTTGAGAAACGAAAGGTTGAAATGGGCAAGTTAATTATGCCAATTAAGAGCCAAATAGTTGAAGGACTCTCTGCTAATGTGAAGGGCAACTTATCTAACTTCTCAATGTGAAGCATGGTGAAACTAGCTTCCCTTTTAGGCATTGTCTGTTTTTCCACAAAAAGGTTAAAAGCAGTGAGCAAAACACTACCGTTACTATACCTCCATGGAATGCGGCCATTTTTCAATGTCTGTAATGTCCAACCTAGCTGCATGTTGGAACGTAGTGGTGTTTGTCCATGATATAACCGGGACAAGTCTGTCTGAGTAATATCAATAGCAGACGACACAATGATTGATAGTGAATAAATACTGTTGGACAGAGTGTTCATGCCGTTGTCGACAACTGCTAAAGCCTTCTCTATGTTTTCCTTATCTAATTGCCTTAAACGTGCAGCAGCTTCTACCTGTGAAAGTTTCCAGATCTCATTATACATAGCATATAGGAACCTTTTAGAGCGCTGTTTCCTAGGACCTGGCAGAAAATTCTGCAAGTCTACATCTTCAGAAAGAGTGTTAAGATGTTTTTTTAACTGCGCCAACGGGTTAGTCTGTACCCATTGTTAGCACAGTTTACCCACACTGTATGTTGTAATTATACCTGTGTGTTGACCCGATACAAAGCGAGGGTCTGGCCTGTTAATTGAAAAAAAACCCTGAAGAGTTCAAAAAACGTGCTTCACACCTATTGATGTCAGTTGGCCATATTAACCACCCGTCGGGACTGGAAAGTGAAGAATTATAGATACCAGCCTTAACCATTGCATCTAGCGTTTCCTCGGTGATGTTAAGGAAATATTGCCAATCATTAAACTTTGCCAGTGTGGGGATACTGGGCGTGTTCATGTCTTGAATTTTTGCTAACCCCAGACAGGATGTCTTTTGGATCGTGTCATTTAACCCCTTCCCTGCGGGTGTCGGCCACTGGCCGACGCCCGCACTACCTCCCTGGTGCGGTTCACGACCAGTGGCGATGCACCCGAGGATTTTTTTTTTCTTTTTTGTTTACATCCCAGGGAGACACGGAAGCTTCCGTCTCTCCTCCCCGCCCCCCACCCGCCCCTGTGTGACGTCAGCGTGCAGCGAGGCGCGCTGACGTTACAAAGTTGATTTATCTATGTACATGATATATCTATAGATAGATCTATAGATATATATAGATATATGTGTGTATATATATATATATATATATATATATATATATATATATCCAAACCAAATCGCTTCCAAACAGAAGAGAAAGTTGCAGCCACTCGTGTCACTAAAGGTAAATTTAATTTTAATGTGGCAGAAAAAACAAAAAGGCAAAAAAGACCCTCTAACGCGTTTCAGGAGGCAGAGCTCCCTTGTTCACAGAGTTGTTTACCGCCCCCATTTCCCTCGGACTCAATTTCCTGCACAAAATAATGGCTGCCATCTTTAAGTGTACTACTGATATCATTAACCTTAACACTATTTAAACATAAAAATCAACTTTGTTCAATTATTTCTCCTTATAACTGTAATCCATTTATACATATTTTATATCTAATATAGCTTCCCATATACATCTAACAGTTGACTTTATGTATAATTTTAACACAATTTTAACATGATTCTTTACACAATTTCTACAAGTAGTACTTCATATTGTCATCAATACATTGATTCAAAAAGACCTCACTTAGCTTATCATACCTCATATAAACAGTAGAGTAGTCTCAAAACCATGCTTAACGTGAAGTTCTTGAATTGAAATTATATAATAGCTCTTTTGCTTTTTAAATTAAATGTGATCTCCTGTTAAGAAATAGAAATGAGGAAAAGTTAATTAATGATGTCACATCAAACTGATCAAAATACATACAATGAAATAACTAATGTTAAATCTACAAAATCCTATTAGCAGAGAAGCAAATGCAAAAATTTCAACTAATCAGTGCAGATGTACAGATAATTCTTCATCCTTATAGGGATGTCCCATTCGATAACTCCTCTTCCAGTACATTATGAGGGAGGTGATGAGGACAGTCCTGCTGTCCCTTCGCAAGCAGTCTGTGCAACTGGGCAATAGTGGGTTAGCCCAACCCAGAGAGCAGGTGAATGCGGCGGCAAGCAGAGAGAGAGAGAGAGAGAGAGTGCTTTCTTGGGAGCTCCCCAATTTAGTTCAGCCCCAAATTCCACCGCCCAAATCGTATTGTGGAGACATCAAAATTATCTATGGCAAAACAAACTGGTTTTGTAAGGCAGGCACCTGTGTTTTTGGTCCTGGGTTCGGCGGCCATATAGAGAAACATACTAAACCCAAACATTTCTGGACACTAGACATTCGGGGGAGTCCACAGAGGTGTGACTTGTGTGGATTCCCCAAAGTTTTCTTACCCTGAATACCCTGCTAAGCTGAAATGTTGAATAAAAACTCTATTTTTCTCGCATTTCTGTCACACAAACTACAGGAATATGCTGGGATCCACAAAATTCCTACCACCCAGTGACTCCTCACCTGTCCTGATAAAAACACTACCCCACTTGAGTACCTACACCTAGTGCCTGCGTCAGGAATGGATCACCCCAGGGTCAACAGCTGCCTCATGTAAGGACCAACATTGACCGTTGTGTGATCTATTCCTGTAGCGGGCACCAGGCCTACCCACACAAGTGAGGTACCGTTTTTATCGGGAGACTTGGGCGAATGCTGGGTGGAAGGAAATTTGTGGCTCCTCTCAGATTCCAGAACTTTCTGTCACTGAAATGTGAGGAAAACGTGTTATTTTAGCCACATTTTGAGGTTTGCAAAGGGTTTTGGGTAACGGAACCTGGTCAGAGCCCCACAAGTCACCCCATCTTGGATTCTCCTAGGTCTCTACTTTTTAAAAATGCACAGGTTTGCTAGGTTTCCTCAGGTGCCGGCTGAGCTAGAGGCTAAAATCCACAGGTAGGCACTGTTTTCTATGAAAAAATGTGATGTGTCCACGTTGTGTTTTGGGGCATTTCCTGTCGCGGGCGCTAAGCCTACCCACACAAGTGAGGTATCATTTTTATCAGGAGATTTGGGGGAACGCTGGGTGGAAGGAAATTTGTGGCTCCTCTCAGATTTCAGAACTTTCCGTCACTGAAATGTGAGGAAAACGTGTTATTTTAGCCACATTTTGAGGTTTGCAAAGGGTTCTGGGTAACAGAACCTGGTCAGAGCCCCACAAGTCACCCCATCTTGGATTCCCCTAGGTCTCTAGTTTTCAAAAATGCACAGGTTTGGTAGGTTTCCCTAGGTGCCAGCTGAGCTAGAGGCCAAAATCCACAGCTAGGCACTTTGCAAAAAACAGCTCTGTTTTCTGTCTAAAAAATGTGATGTGTCCACGTTGTGTTTTGGGGCATTTCCTGTCGCGGGCGCTAGGCCTACCCATACAAGTGAGGTATCATTTTTATCGGGAGACTTGGGGGAACATAGAATAGCAAAACAAGTGTTATTGCCCCTTATCTTTCTCTACATTTTTTTCCTTCCAAATATAAGAGAGTGTGTAAAAAAGACGTCTATTTGAGAAATGCCCTGCAATTCACATGTTAGTATGGGCACCCTGGAATTCAGAGATGTGCAAATAACCACTGCTCCTCAAAACCTTATCTGGAGCCCATTTTGGAAATGCAAAGGTTTTCTTGATACCTATTTTTCACTCTTCATATTTCAGCAAATGAATTGCTGTATACCCAGTATAGAATGAAAACCAACTGCAGGGTGCAGCTCATTTATTGGCTCTGGGTACCTAGGGTTTTCGATGAACCTACAAGCCCTTTATATCCCCGCAACCAGAAGAGTCCAGCAGACAAAACGGTATATTGCTTTCAGAAATCTGACATCGCAGGAAAAAGTTACAGAGTAAAACATAAAGAAAAATGGCTGTTGTTTTCAGCTCAGTTTCAATATTTTTTTATTTCAGCTGTTATTTTCTGTAGTAAAACCTTGTAGGATTTACACAAATGACCCCTTGCTGAATTCAGAATTTTGTCTAGTTTTCAGACATGTTTAGCTTTCCGGGATCCAGCATTGGTTTCACACCCATTCCTGTCACTAACCGGAAGGAGGCTGAAAGCACCAAAGATAGTAAAAATGGGGTATGTCCCAGTAAAATGCAAAATTTGTGTTGAAAAATGTGGTTTTCTGATTCAAGTCTGCCCGTTCCTGAAAGGTGGAAAGATGGTGATTTCACCACCAGAAACCCTTTGTTGATGGCATTTTCAGGGAAAAAACCACAAGCCTTCTTCGGCAGCCCTTTTTTCCAATTCTTTTTAAAAAAAACGAAATTTTCACTGTATTTTGGCTAATTTCTTGGTCTCCTCCAGGGGAAACCACAAACTCTGGGTACCATTAGAATCCCTAGGATGTTGGAAAAAAATGGACGCAAATTTGGCGTGGATAGCTTATGTGGACAAAAAGTTATGAAGTCCTAAGCGCAAACTACTCCAAATAGCCAAAAAAGGGCTCAGCACTGGGGAGGGGGTGGGAGGGGCATAGGCCCAGCAGTCAAGAGGTTAAAAAGATCATTTGCATAGGAATCAGGTATGCTCTAAACAAAGCTTCTTTACCCTGTATCTGCCAATCTTCTGTTCCTCATACACTTTTTAAGTCAATAGTGCTTTTCCAGTATTCGTAACCTTCAACTGCGAGCCGGGAAACAAAGGGATCTGAATAAATCAGTTTCGTGTTAGTTAGCAAAATTTTCCTAATTTGTGAAGGAGGCAATTTGAAGTAATATGACTCCGCATTTTTCGTGTCATGCCCAGTGAAATATGTAAATTTATCTGTATAGTGTTTTGGACTCCCCACTGGTGGTGTTGAACATAGTCCCACTGTGCATAGTTTAACACTGGCCTGTGTCTAGTGGCATGGTGTAGGTAGTAATGTCCCCAATTGTTGTAACAGAACATTTCCACACAATTCATTGTATGTTCATATACATCATCACTTTCAAATACGGAATAGTCCTTCATTTCAGGTAGCATGGAATCAACTGTTGGACATTCCAATCATCAGATACAACATCAGGTGTAATCACATCTGTTATAGATATTTTGAACACATATGGAATTTGGATAACCTCAGTAGGCCCGTATATATCAAAGGGAACATTGTCCCATACAATCCCATCAGAAATCGGTTTTGCTGTAATATTCACACGGGACAAGTCTCTTCGGACTTTATGGGAGGAATGATATGGAATTAAGACCTCATCCACAGGCTCTACAGAGGAGCGTTCAGGAATGTAGTCACCATTTATGAACAAGAAGAAAACAGTCACAAAATCAACCCACAAAAGTAATGCTGACAGTGTCAAACAGAACCATAAATAGTTCCATGGGTAGTTTACATAGTTCTTTGTAAGCCATTGATACAGCTTCCGTGTTTTCGAAACATTGTCAATCACAATAGTGGATGAATCTGAGGAAAAGTCATCAATGTCTACGAAATAGCCCTAGGCAGTCTCTGCAAATACTGGAGCCGGTGCATTACTTGCACATTGGTCCACTTCACGTGGAGGCTCTTGGTAGACGGTGTCATCAGTCTGTGAAGTGTTTGTATAAAAAACTGCCAAATCTTGGACCGGTGTTGTCATTGAAGTGGTAACTGGAACTAGCAAGAGTTTGTTTTCCACCCTCCCCATGGTCGAGGAGGTGTCTGTAACAGCATTGGACATTGTTGCATAGTCCGTAGTAGTGTTGTTCATCCTACTATGTAGAGGTATGTCCTGTTGGGTAGTGCGAGGGGATCGGGAACTACCCAAGGGACCTCTTGGTCTACTGTGAAGGATCGGCCACATGGTGTAGTTTGATGTCATCAGTGGAAATGAATCTGTTCGTTCTGGAACCAGACAGTGGTGGTAAGATGACAGTTCTGTTACCTTGAATTCCCAAGACCGGGACAGGTGCTCTGTATGATGGACCGAATTCCTTCTTCACCGCGATCTTCTTACGAACCAGATCCCCAACTTTAGGAATCCAGCCAGTTAAAGTTTTTGCTAAATCCCTTATTCCTAAGGTGTCAGCACTGGTAGATGATTTATCATCAAGCTCCTGTAAGGCAGTGAGATGTTCATTTATGTCAAATGGTGTTTCTGCTGCCACCAAACCAGAGCCATCAAGATTTGGGACATACATAGGTATCCCAAAGAGAACCTCATAAGGAGTTTGTTTCCCCCCACCCCCACCCCCACCCCCAAGGACTGTCTTGGCAGATTATTCAGTGCTCTCTGGACCCCATATAGGTGATGAAGCCAACTGCACCCTGAACCTAATACCCGAGCTGTTAAGGACTGCTTTAGATCAGGGTTCCACCTCTCCACGACCAAATTTCCCTCGGGATGGTATGATGAGGAGTAATGGAGTTCAACACCCATCGTCCCCATGATGTCCCTGAATGCCTTAGAGGTAAATGCAGGGCCCTGGTCTGAATGGAATGCTGCAACCACATATGTACCGATAAAGATCAGCAAGTCTTTTATAACCGTTCGAGCTTCAGCTGACCTCTGCGGCCCTACCCACAGGAATCTAGAACAAGAATCTACTGCGACTAAGATGTATTTGTATGCACCATCAGGTTGAAGTGGACCACAATGATCCAGGTACACACATTGTAGTGGCCTGCTGGACACTAAGAGGGATGTCTGTGGTGGGCGTTTGATATTGGAGCGCTTTATTTGTTGGCAAATGTCACAACAAAGGACATATTTCTTTGTCCGCCGGCATAGACCAGGCCACCGGAAGCGTTTCTGTAACAGTGTTATTGTGGCCGAAACACCAGCATGTGCAGAAGTGACACCCTCATGGGCTGCTTTTACTAGATCTAATCTCTGGTCTTCATTGGGGATCTCTTGATCTCCAACCCCAGGAATCGTTGCATAGGCAACATTCTGTACACTGATATGAAAAGAATAGAGGCAGGACATTTAGAAGAGCGGGGTACTCTTGTTCGTACTGGAGAAGCTCTTGTGTCTGAAGTTTTGGATCAAAGATATAATCAACTTCAGTGGCGGTCAGAGACGTTGCCCACTGTATCCAACGTGGATGTAATGCTTTAGCGTTGGGAACGCTTGCTTTGGTGACAGCCTCTAAGGCCGGCTCCCGGGTAACGACAATAATGCGTTTCCCTTGGGCAAGTGGCCTCTCCTTAATGACAGCCATCTGAACTGCAGTCAGAATCTTTTCTGTAGGTGCAAAACAATGTTCTGCATTTGAGTATAAATGTAATTTATATGCAATGGGTACTGTGTCGCCTTCATTTAAGGTGACATAAGTAAATCCAATGGCACCAGCAATTATTCTGATGACCAGATTGGTTTTATTGTCACGTGTGTGCAAGTGTTTAGCTTCTAGCGTGTCCTCTTGCAATTCTCTAAGGTTGCGTGTATGTTCAACTGTCCAGTGTCTGCTAGAAAAGTTTGGCTGTACCAAGTCATAAAGTGGCTTGATACGCTGTGCATTGTCTGGAATATATGTTCTGCCAAAGTTGAAGAAACCTAGTAGTGACTGTAGTTTCTTGAGAGTGTTAGGAGGGTGCAATTGTCCATATTTCTCTAGAAAGTGTGGGGTCAGGCTCTTCCCCTCGTTCGATAGCTCGTATCCCAGAAATAATACACTGAGAAAGGCAATCTTTCTTTTCTTAAAGTTGAATTTGTAACCGAGGTCTGCAAATCCCAAAATGATCCGATCGCCCCCTAGAAGATGAATGTTGAGCTCGTCGTCTGTGAGATATGTCATCCACGTAGGATAACGCCTCTGGATCAATATCATGTAATATTGATGTCACACGGGCTGAAAACTGCCCTGGGCTGTTTTTATAGCCTTTGGGTAAACGACAAAAGCGTTCCTGTGAGCCAAATGAGAATGCACTCAGATCCCGACTTTCATGTGCTAAATTCTGGCAGAAAAATCAATTCGAAATATCTAACGTTGTTTTATATTTTTTAGGCACTATATTATTTATTAGTGCCGTGCTATGTGATTTTTGTATAGCATATGTACGTGTATGACTATTTAAATGTCTGTAATCAATGACGTTTTTGTAGGAATGGTCTGGCTTTGTAATGGGGAATAACAGGTTATTCATTGCAGATGTACAGGGCTCAGTTACTCCCTGGTACTCGAGCTGGGTGAGGGTCTCCCTCACCGGAGCTTTTGCTTCATGTTTAACAGGATATTGTGGCTGAGGTTGGGGTGTAGACCTAGTAGGAATGATATGACAAGGAGAGTCCTTGTCCCACCCTACATGATTGTGGTATAGCGCAGGTGCCTGCGCTAAAGCCTATTCAACAGTATAGGCTTGTTTTTCTGCTTCTGGGACAAGATTAGAGAAAGAAGGCAAAATGACATCTTCCCCATGTGGGAGCGTACGGAAGTGCTCAGGTGGCCAGTCTCTTTCAGCCAATAGGATATCACTAGTAAGTTCATCGCAGACTATTACACCAATCTCCACGTCTCCCTCTATTTGAATTTTTAAATCATAAACCCTGTCGGGTGCGAGAACGCGGCCGTCCGCAGTCTCAACTGTAATAAAATCACTAGTTGCTGTCGCATCCAGATGATCTTTCAGACTCTGGCGACATATCGTGGCCTCTGCTGCGCTGTCTAACAGTGTCACTGCCCACGTCTTGTTCCTCAACAGTGTTCTCAAGTGTACTGGCATTTTTAGCTGACAGTGCTGCCACTTTTTTCTTTTTAAACTGTGGCTTTTGCTGAGGAGTCTTTTCTTCTTTTTTAATTGTAGACTGCGGCGAGTCCTTCTTTTGTTTCACGTATTCAGGCCATTGATCAGGATGGCCCCCTCTCTCGCTGCGTCTATCCGGTGCGTCCTGAAAGGAACAAGAAGGACGTGAATCAATATATCTTTCAGGAGTTTTGATATTCTCCCTATTTCTAATATTGTATCTCCTTTTGGAGTTCTCCGGGTATGGAGAATCAGCTCTCATATTTCGTCTATCTTTAAATTCTTGTGCCTGCTTCGTACCTTCCTTAAGGGTGGTACTTTGTAATTCTAATTTCTTTGGCTTGGCTCCTAAACTATCCCGCCCTATACTAGTATAGCTGTCGGAAATTATTTTCAGTAGCTGTCCCTCCTGTGCCAATTGTGGAGTTTTTCAGAGACGCTGGCGTATAGCCAGTGCAACCGCTTCCCCTTTAATATTACTGAGTTAATTATTGAGGAAACTGCATCAAGTTACGCATTAACTTCATCCACAAATCTAAGGCTGGTGCAGCCCCGTGCTCATTCTGGATTTGTTTTAATACTCCTGGTAAATTGGCAAGTGTCGGGGTACCATGTGTGGTAGTATATATAGCAGCGAAGACTGTACCCCATGTGGCGCAGTCATCCACCGAGGGAACCATCCCAAAGGGCAAGCACATAGTGAGGAGTCTATGTCTATGTTTGTTTTTCCTGTGGTCCCGCATGGGGAAACACAGCTTCCAGCTGATTTGTTTTCTGGGCTATCTAGAGCAGTATTTTCTCTCGTTCTGTGGTACTTTACCCATGATAGTATGCACTGTTTTTGGATTAATCCTAGTAGCCAATTGGTATCCACCAGGTGCTGGTGGAGCTGGACGTGCTGGTGTTGTTTTCAAAGTTCGCATTACGAACTGAACTAGACGTCTGTATAATGTCACTAATTCATTATATAAATTTCACAGCTCTGCTATTGCCATATTTGGTATTCCTGGGTGAGGTCTGTATGTGGCAAACATAGGCCACGTTGGTCCATCATTACTTAAAGGACCTAGTCTCACTCTTTGTAATATATGTGGTATGGCGCCTTCAAACCAGTTCTGATGCTCTTGGTATGTGAGCAATATTCATGATATTGGTATGCTTGGTACCGTTGAGGTACGTTTGCAATTTTGTATGTGTGAAATATATGTGTTCTTTGGTCTACCTCAGGAAAGGTTACCCAACAGTAAAATGTTTCTATTTGGTATGCATCATTAGCTTCTATTATAAGTGTAACATCCCCGCCCTCATCTGTAAGGCCATGCGCTATTAAGTGTTGTGTTAATGCATGTCTAGCATTCGCAGGAATTTTTATGGCGTTAGCCATACTTGTTTAGAGAAACGGAACACCAAATGGGGAGTAAAGTCCTTTTATGAGTTCGAGCTCGAACAACCTACAGCTTGATCAGGTGTTACCCACAGATACATCAGGTCTCATTCAAACACAGGCAATAACGAAGATGCAGTAAAGTTTCGATGGTTTTTATTTAACACAACTGCAATCTGCGATATGTTGCATGGGCTGCAATGATTAGGATAATGAACAGTGCAAGAAACAGAATTGTAAAGGCAAGATTCATTATTATAAAGACCCCCACCATCTTGCAATAACATAAGACATAAGGTGTGTAATATGTCCTAATACCCTATCATAATAGGCCTAACCTCCTACCTAAAGGAGAGCTGTGTATGTTAAACCTAATCTGCCAATGCCATGTCCATGAGAGGAGCCCCCAACCCTTGTTACCTTGGAATGAGGTCTCTATCTCAGACTCCGTAGGGACACGAAGACTGGGTCAGCGTCAAGAAAACATGCAGCATCGATATCCGCGATGGTGGCAATGCCCTCTGGTCGGAATCCCTCTGATTTTCTGTCTAAAGTGTGATGTATTTATACAGATCTACCTGGACCCCTGACGTAGGTATGTTCCCAAACAATAGATAACGGGCATGCTTGGGGCGGCAATTAATATAAACAATTCCCTCGAAAGCATAGAGAGGAAAAGTCCCTAAGAGTGAACACCTAATGTTTGTTTGTCTTTGCCACTTGATCTTGACACCTTAACGCGGTGGCACTGGTAATGCAAAGCATAACAAGTGGCCTAACTATAAACAAGGCAGCCATCTTAAAAGAATTATATAGGCTAAGACACAGCAAGCTAAGTAGGTTAAAAGTCACTAGGTTTCAGGGGTACGAGTCTGCAAGCCAAAGGATAAGCTAACTCCTGTTATCCCAATAAAACAAACTAGGATTCACTATACCTGCAGTGGTATTTGAATTCTTAACAGGTCCAGCTTTAAGAGACCCAGTCAGAAATGTATCCAGGTTTCAGAGGAGGCGACAGTGGTGGCTTCTCGACTGCAGTTAGACCAGTGACATGTCCTTCTCCCCACCCGACCTGACTGTGGTGACAGAGACATCAAAACTAGGTTGGGTATGTCATCTAAGAGAGGTGCAGATCAGAGGACTCTGGTCTGCAATGGAAACGTGACTCCACATCAGTCTGCTTGCGTTATCAGTTACTCACTTGGCGCTGAAAGCCTTCCCACCATCCATTGAAGGGAGGCTTGCTCAGGTTCTCACAGACAGCAACACTGCCATGGAGTGCTAAAACAGAGCTGTTGAGGTCTGGAGTTGTGTGCTAGGAGACCCTGTGCCTCTGGAACTGGCCTACTCGTTAGGACACTTCCCTGGTCTTGCACCAATAAAACCAGAGAGGATGAACTTAGTGGGTGACAACTGGCAGACCATGAATGGCAGTCACACCTGGAGATGACACAGGACGGCTTCAATAAATGGGGAGAACCTTGGCTCCAACTTTTTGCCACTGCTGAGAACTTGCAATGTCCGCTCTTTTGCTTGCTGCAGTTCCCAAAAAGGCAGTCTTTCAGAGACTCCTTTCGTCCAGAGCGGCGCACGGGCCTCCTGTTTAGCTTGCACCTCTGCTTCAAGTTCTGAAGGTTATGGAAGACTTGCCTGAAGTCATCTTAGTGGCTCTGGATTGGAACAGGAGAGTGTTGCACCCGGAACCCGTGGGTCTAAGCATCTATCCTCTCATCAGACTGGTGCTTTTGGAGGATTTTTTGTCCTGCACCAGGGCCTGTTCAATCAGCACCTCCTTATGTTTAGATTGGGACGAGTTTGTGGCCTGTTGTTGCCACCAAAATACAGACGCGTAACAGGACAAACTGTTGTATTTACTACTGTTTATTTTTTGTCTTTGACCCATTAAGTAAGGTGGCACTGTTAAAGTTTATTTGTTGGCCCTTTGGATCTTTTTGCATTTACCAGATAAGTTGTTTTCGTTTAAATCATCTTTTGTGATGAGATTTCCTAAAAGCTTAACTCGTGTGTTCATTCCAAAACCTTTTCTGATGCCACAGTAGGATGCAGATTTGTCCTCACTTTTCTCAAGTGCATCCCCTTTGAGCCCATATACAGCTGCTCATTATGTCTTCCAACTCAGAAACTGTTTTCCTCGTTGCAGTACATCAACTGCTCCAGGAATTGTCATTCCCATTGCCCCACACCACCTTTGTTCTGGGCAAACTGGGGCTGAAGACTAGAGCTGCCTTTTCGCATAAGGTTGTGGCACTTTTTCATGTCCGACAATCCATAATTATTCTTTGCTGCACTTCAAGCCCTGGAAAGAGGAGGAGAGACTTCATTGGTTGTACCTCAAAGGAGCATTGAGTTTTTACATCAGTCACCACAAAGACCACTGGGTGAACTAGCAGTTTTTTGTGAGGTTCTCAGGGGCAAAGGAAGGCAAAGCAGTGCAGTAAAGGACTTAAGATGGATAGTCCTCAGTATTATGAACAGCTACACATTTAGAGGTATCCATCATAAGAACAAGTTATTTACCTTCTAACAACAGATTCCACACTGTCCTCCCACCTCCTTGTTCTGTGGAATGCTCTCATCCTCCATCTAGGATGGTCCTAAATTAGAGATGTGCACTTTGGTACATCTGAATGATTGTTGGGCTCTGTGTCTGAGGGCCCAGACTGTGTCAAGAAGGGAACTGTCCCTGCTCAGCATGCAGGGTGGTGCTTATTTGCGAGACTGCCACTTCCGGGGTGGGACAAGGTTGACACAGAGCCACAGTTCGCCACCCTCTGGGACTGTGCTATAAAAATCTTCAGATTCAGTCTGGCGCCTGGGGATATTCACAGGGTGAGAAATGTGCAGTTAGAATACCCAACAAAAAGCATTACCAAAGATCCGTTGTTTATCAATGGATTTGGCTTGTGCAGATTGGGGCCTGATTTTCCGAGTGTTTCATTGTAAGGGATTTATGACTATCTCCAACATTCCAAGATAGCTTGAGTGTTCCATGTCAGGACTTTTGAAGCAAGTTGGCTTTTACTGGACATTAAAGAACAATAGCAGTTTTTGTGGTATCCATTTTCAAGTTGAAAGGGTAAGTACACGAATAAGCGCAGGGCTAGATTGGTTTAGAGAACACTATATATTTTAGTAATATATTTCACTGAGATCCTATGACTTGAAAAGTACATTAGTCATTAGGTATTCTAAGTGAAGATTGTTTTTTGTGACTCCCTACTTATATTTCAAATGTCAGATGAAACTAACCGTTTTCTGGCATGTGTGGCTGTAGATACACATGCTGTGCATACTCATGAAATCTAGTGTTGAGTTCAGAGTGGTGCAAGTTGTTTTTGTTCAAAGAAGTGTTTCGAGTCACAAGATTGAATTACTCCTCTTTCTGTTATATTGTGCACAGGCATCGACTTCTTTGTTAGATTGTTTTCGCTACTCCGTCGGGTTTGGACGTGTGTGCCTCCGCTCCGTCTGTCAAGTCACTTCAGTTCAGTTTTTCCAATCTTTCCTTTCTCATTCCGACGGTATTGTTATCACTTGTGCTTCTTTCATCTTGGCCCTCTATCCATTCTGTCGATTTTGGGCACCCACTGACCGCCCTTTGGGGTGCCAGTGCCTGACTCGGGCCTCCTTCTGTGTGGCTCTGGCATCGACGGGGATGGCTCTCTGATGGAATGGCCTCCATTCCGCTTCTGTCTTCTGTGCCACACCAAGTTCCCATACACGGACCAACACCTTGTGTGCAATCTGTGTCTCCAGACCCTTGGGAGGGCGACTGTGACACCTGCAAAGCTCTCTGCTTTAAAAAGACCCTTGGTGATCAACAAGCTTGTCAGCTGGAAATGGCTCAGAAGATGCTGGAAGACACTCTGGAAATCAATCTTCAGAGAGGAACATGCTCAGGAGAAAATGGATGCCCGACAACGCAAGCTCCAGATCCAAGAGGGCATAGGATCATTGCCACTCCTTCTTGTCCTGTACTCCCTAAAAGGAAACTCTCCTTTCAAGAATCTTTGGACATTTCTGACCACGCAAGCCTTTTCCCACACCTCTTTCTCCTCCTGCTTTGCCTCCACATCCGTCCCACTACCCCTCCACAATCGCCGACATCACTTATACAAGGGGATTACACTCCTCAGAGTTCCCCACAATCGCATTCTGTGGGTTTAGGGGGTCTCAAGATAATACCTACCCTTGGGATACCTACAATCCTGAACCTATTCTTCTAATGACCCTGACCTCTACCCAGCATGCCCCTCACCACCATAAGACACTACCTCTTACCAACAGGTAGTCGCCAGAGCAGCTGCGTTTCAGAACGTGGAGCTGCACAAAGATTCCATTGAGCAGGATTTCCTGCTCGACACTCCTGCCACCATGCACAGGGAGACACAGTACCTCCCCATGCTCCCTGGCATGCTTCCACATGCAGAAGACATCTTTAAGGAGCCTGTCCGCTCCAGGATAATCACGCCATGGGTGGACACAAAGTACAAGGCGGCCCCCTCAGACACGCTCTACATCAGGGCACAGGTAGCACTGGGCTCCATCGCATCAGCAACAGTCCGTAAAAATGCAATAGTCATGTCACTGGGGATTCTTCTGTACCCGAAAAGGAGAAGAAGAGAATCCATGCCGCCGGAAAAAGGGTTGTGGCACAAGCCACTGGTGCATAGCCAACTCTCAAGCCCTTTTTGGCTGGTACGACCATTGGGGTAAGATGGGGGAGCTATTACAGATCCTTCCCGAGAAGCACTTTAAGAAGGGACAACACATTGTTTCTGAGGATCAGACCATGTCCAGCAGCTCAATCTGGTGCGCCCTTAATGCGCTGACACTGCAGCTCACGGAATGTACACCAGCGTCCTTTTAAGACGGCTTGCTTGGCTACGTTAGTCGGGTTTTAAACCTGAGGTCCAATAGGCAGTCCTCAACATGCCCTTTGAAAAAGCACACCTCTTCAGTCCCCAGGTAGACACGACTTTAGAAAAGCTTAAAAGGACACAGACACTGCCAAGGCCACGGGTGCTCTTCAGACTAATAAACAAAGGGGCTCTTTTTGTCGCCATGGGTTTGGGGAATCATATAAGTCTTCAACGACAGGCACGTCAACCACACACCCTAGACACCCTCAGTCCACCTACACCAGAGCCTATTATAGAGGTTCTTACAGGGGGCTCAACAACAAAGGGAGGGGAAAAAGCACTGCCACATGCACTTCCTCTTCCACTGCCAAGCAGTGACTACCTCCACCTCATCCCCTCTCCCCCGATCATCCCACACCTGCCGGGGAAGACTCCCAACAGTTCTACACCACTTGGTACACCATTACCATGGGCCAAATGGGTCCATGCCATTATCCAACATGGTTACTGTCTGGAGCTCATCACCACGCCTCACAATATTCTCCCTTGCCCTGACAGGCTATCTCAGGCACACTTAACCTTTCTCAAACAAGAGGTCTAGGCCCTTCTTCTCAAAGGGGCAATGCTTCCCTGCACCATCAAGGTTGAGGAGTATATTCCCTATACTTCTTGATTCCCAAAAAGGACAGCTCTCTCAGATCAATAATGACCCTTAGGCCTGTGAACGAATACATCCTTTCAGATCAGTTCCACATGTTCACCCTTGAGGATGTCATCCCGCTTCTACAATAAGGCGACTTTGACAGCTCTAGATCTAAAGGATGTGTATTTTTACAATCCAATTCACTCTGCACATCGAAATTACTTAAGATTCGACATTGCAGGCAAACATTACCAGTTCACGGTCCTTCTCTCTGGAGTCAATACCGCTCCCAGGGTATTAACAAAATGCTTGGCAGTAATCACATCACAACTGAGAATGCAGAGTGTTCACGTCTTACCACTACCTCACCTTACACCAGTGCCAACACCACCACACTCAATTGACAGTGGATCTTCACAATTTTGGCTTACCTCTCAACATACCCAAATCTCATCTTCAGCACCTCTATGTTCAACCTTACTTGGGGGCCATTCTGAATGTGAAATTAGGCTTGGAATCTTCCAACCCAGCTCGTTTCCAGCATTTCCAGACCCTTCTCCCTTGTTTCAGGACAAATATTCCTACACAGTCAGGAACATTATGCCCCTGTTGGGCTTGATGGCCTCATGCATCACCATAGTTCCCCATGCCAGACTTCACTTGCGTCTCCTTCGGCAATGTCTGTCTTGCCAGTTGTCTCAGTCATAGGGTCACCTGGAAGATCTAGTGTTGTTAGACCGCCAGACTCACAGTTCTCTGCAATAGCGGAGCACCAGCACCCTTCTGAAAGGGTGTTGTTTTTTCTAGGCATTGTCCCTCAAGTCACATTGACCACAGATGCATTACGGATGGGTTGGGGTGCTCACCTTCAAGACCTGACAGTGCAAAGTCTCTGTGATCCCAAACACCAGTCCCTGCACAGCAACTACCTGGCGATTCAGGCTGTATTCCTAACACTGGAAGCCTTCCCTCCTCACCTGTCTCACAAGGTTGTCTTATTCTGCACGGACAACATGACAGCTAAGTATTATTTACAGAAACAGGGGGGACACCTGGTCCTCGCAACTCTCTCAGACCGTGTGGAAGTGGGCCCTTCACCACCACGTTCACCTGTTGTCAGAGTACCTGCCCGGGACAGACAACGATTTTGCAAGTCTGCTCAGCAGGATGTAGCAACAAGTCCATGAGTGGGAGCTCCACCCACAAGTCGTTCACTCATACTTCGAAAGGTGTGGGACTCCACACACAGATCTTTTTGCCACAGCAGGAAACACAAAATTCCCAACCTTAATCTTCAGATATCCATACCCTCTATCTAAGGGCAACACTCTATGGATGAGCTGGTTAGGGATATTTGTCTACGCTTTTCTACCTCTCACTGTCCTAACCTTGGAAGAGCCTTTCTTCCAAATTCATAGGAATAAAGTAGTTATTGGCGCTCATTCCAAATTTCTCCCTAAAGTGGTTTCTCAGTTTCACCTTAGCCAGTCCATTGAACTACCTGTCTTCTTTCTGCAATCAGGCTCTGTTGTGGAAAGAGCCTTTTTTCATTCTAAATGTTAAGAGCACTCGTTCTACATTGACAGAACTAAAGAGTTTAAGAACAACCAAACAGATCTTTGTAGGTTGATTCTCCACCTCACAAAGGCAACCCAATATCCAAATCAGGCATAGCAAGATGGATAGTCAATTGTATACAGACTTGCTATATTAAGGCCAATAGACTTTTACCTGTTTCTCCCAGAGCTCACTCTACTAGAAAGAAGAGTGCTTACTATGACTTTCTTCAGTAGCTTTCCCATAGCTGACATTTGTAAGGCAAGTATCTGGTCTACACCACACACATTCACAGAACAATAATGTGCAGATGTTCTAGCATGCCAACAAGCTAACATAGGTCAGGCAGTGTTACATACACTTTGACAGTCAACTACAACTCCTACAGGCTAGCCACCGCTTTATGGAGAGACTGCTTGGCAGTCTAAGCAGAGCGCGTGTATCTACAGCCACTCATGCCAGATTATGTTACTTACTCTGTAGGCATCTTTTTGTGGCATGTAGTGCTGTAGAGTCATATGCGCTCTCCCTTCTCCTCGGACGCCTGTGGCTGTTGCAGTTACTTTATCTTTGTATATATTTGTACTTATGTATTTAAACATTGCATGGGCATCTTTTTCCCTACATTTTACTTCCTTCTACTCCTTTCTCACCCGCCTGCAAGAAAACAATCTAACAAAGGAGTCTATGCCCATGCACGATATCACAGAGAGGAGGAGTCACTCAATCTTGTGACTCAAAACACTTCAGTGAAGAAAAACAACTTGCACCACTCTGTACCCAATACGAGAAGGCAGGCGTATGCAGAACATGTAAAACTACAGCAGTGCATGCCACAAACCTATGCTTACAGTGTAAGTAACCTAATCCTTTCTGTACAAAGTACACATCTCTTCTCTTGTCCTTTGTGTTTTAATTGTAGGTACTCGACCGCCATTGATCAAAAATTTACCTAAACCCATTGAGAGCTTAATGACACGTTGCTGGTCAAAAGATCCATCTCAGCGGCCATCAATGGAGGAAATAGTGAAAATAATGACACACCTAATGCGGGTAGGTATATATGTGAGCAAGTAATGTGACTGCATTTAATAGCACTGGTACTTTGTTGCACAACCCAAAATGATGACTTTGTTCTGTGATTATGGGGATGGAGAGCCTCTTAATTTCATGTCCCTACCTCCAGCAGATGTTTTCCCTTATGCTTCTCATTCCTGGTTTCCAACAGATGATGACTAAAACCTTTGTCTCCTTTTCTCTACTTTTGATGCAAAACGCTAATTTGCCTTACTTGAGACCAGTGATGAGGGATTTATGTCATGTTATGTTATGTTATCTTTGTGTAACTCTGCAACCGCATACAGTACAGTTTAAGTTTTACCGAGGGTGTAACCACATTAAAATGAACAGCATGTTCCCGGATACTGTATAAACCAAGTTCCTTCAAACTTAGAGGAGACACTGGAAGTAAGCTGCAAAATGCAGATCCCTTAGATGAGGCACTGGAAGTAAAGTGCACAATGGTGTTCCCTAGTTCCTGGTTCGGTTTTTATGTGAAAGACCTATGTCTCTAGTCTCCTGGCCATCCCTGTGCAAGTGAATACTGGCTTTCCTTGGTAAATCTGTCTTGAATGTCATAACTAGGCCACCCATGCTCCCTAGTTGTATGTGGACTGTGCAGCAGTGTTCTTGGGTACTGGTGATTAGGCTACCAGTGTTGGGGTCTCCTAACTTCAGGTACATAGCCTCCAGGGTTGTAGGATACTTTCTAGGGTTTAGTGGTAATCTGGATTGCTGCCTGCATTCTCCCTGTATGACTAATTGCATGGTTTCTCTGGCTTCCCACCCCCACTCCTCTAATTCATTGTGAAGCGAAGTCCAGAATCTGGCTTGAAACTGTTGAAAGCAGAGATCGAGACCTTTTGTTGCTTATAGAGCCTGGGTTAAGCAGGCTCTTGTGGGTACACCTGTGACCTGTCCAAAGCAATGACTACATAAAGGAAAGGCTGAAAGGCAGGGCAAAGACTCTACACTTTTAAGAAGAGATGGACTGCCTGCCCATCTCCTGCAATCTGTGCTTTTGCGTCATTAAATCTCTTTTGTAGGTATACATGCTATTTATAATTACGCTGTCTAGTGGGTGGGTCCAGAAGTGTTGGGGTACAATACTTTTTTCTTTTTTTTACTTTGGGTGTTGACCATGATCACATAGCACCCCATTACATGACCACCATTTTAGATTCTTTATTTCTTCCTTTGAGTTCAGTTGTGCACTGCAGGAGCTCTTGATAAAATTGCTGAAGGTTCATCAAGAGGACTCTAGGGACATCTGATCTCAGTACTTAACGCTGGCTCGAGCTTTTCAGGGATTATTTTGGGAGGTGGGCCTTCAACATGATTGGAGCATGACAGTTGATAAAAATTTGGGCCATTGACACCATTTTGAAGTATTAGTAACTCTCGGAAAGAACTTCAGAAAAGCAGAGACCTTGAGTAAATTTTGGCAGAGATTCTTTGCATAAAAAAAAACCTTAGCTTGCAGTGTGAGAAAAACCAAAAGACATCAGATTCGTCGAGGGACAAGGCTTGCTAGTTGCTCCTTAAAATGCTGAAGTTAAAGTCTTTTAGAGACAAAATAGAAGTTCATGAAAGAGAAGCCTAGTTGCTCCCAGACACCACAGGAAGACAAAGTATGTACCCACGTGGATGTGGAAGAAACGCTTGTACAAACCAGGTCAGAGAGAAAGTTTGTTTTGAGGCAAATGAAGGTAAGAACACTATGGGAAGACAGAGAAGCAGACTCCCCTCAAGATTTATTTGACACATAGCCTTCCAAACCTTCACGTCCAGATGGCATCTCTGTGTCATGGGTAGCAAAAGGAGTAGTAGAGACTTTTGAGTTGCAGTGAAGGTGGAAAAGTAAGATGCTGCTTTCTCTTAGAGAATCTGAGCCCCCCATACAGGATCAGCCTATCCCTAGATATGCTCCCTAGTATCCTGCAGCCGGAAAGGGAGGTTTTCAGTAAACTAGTATTCTCCAGGGCTATTGCTCTTCAAATTCAAGATAAATATAAAGCATCCTCACAAGGCCCTAAATGCATACTATCTCATATAGAGATTGACTCACTGATAGTATGCACAGCTAGTAAAAGCCATGTCACCAACATTCATGGGACCCCTATTTAGGCACTGACTATAAGAAATGATATGATATGGTTTGGTTAGAGACTGCACATGCTGGATAGGAAGATAAGTGCAGAAGTTACCCAATGGCATATTGTCAGTTCCAGTGCTCTCCTAAATAGGTATGTCCATCAGAAGTGGGAGGACATGGAAGACTTTATATCCCACCTCTCAAAAAACTAACCAAGGTGGGCAAAAGTGCTTATAGAAGAGGGAACGAGTATCACCAGTTTGTGTTTAAAGTCCACTTTAGATTCTTCAGATACAGCTTGCAGCTAATTAGTAACGGGTACTGTGCAAAGGATTAATGTATGGCTTTGTAGCTCCAGCTTTAAGCTAGTGTTACTGGCAAATATAATAGATATGGTCCGTACAGGCAGCCGCCTTTTGATCTGTAGTTAGGCCAATCGGGGAAACAGCAAAGGCTACGAGGGCCCTGTCAGTTTTCAGAACTCCATCAAGAGAAGTGGAAGATCAGACAGGAGAGGTCAAGGAAGAGCATCTTATACCCCACAAACACAGGGACAAGGAATACGGATGTCTCCAACAAATGTCCCAGTAGAAGCCTACTTTGCAACCCAAAGCTCTTTTCTTGCAGAAGAAAAAGCAGAGGCAGCACCCCTAGAGGAGCAGACTCCCAGTTTTTAAAGTGAGTCACTGATCCTCCAACACACATAACGACCTGTAGGGCGGAGAATAACATACTTTCAAAGCACATAAAAGTCCATTACATCAGACAAGTGGGTGCTAAACATAATACAGCACCAGTTCTGAAAACCCCACCTAAAATTCCACCAAAACAACAAGGATCCAAAAAGAATCACAAACAGTTGCTCCTATTAAAAGTACAAGAACTGCTACGAAAGAAGGCAATAGAGAGAGTACCTCTAGCGGAAATTAACACTGGGGGTCTACTCAGTTTTTTGGGTCCCAAAAGTAGACTTGATACTGCAGCCACTACTGGATCTCTTTTGTCAACAAGTTCATCAGAACTCAAAGGTTTGAGATGACATCACTGCAGAGGTTATACCTTTGTTAGAAGATAAGGATTATCTGGCAATCATATATTAGAAGGATGCCTACTTCCACATTTCATTAGGGAGGTGCACCGTCAGTTCAGGGTGTTGCCCTTCTGCATAAAGTCTGTCTCAAGAGTGTTTACTACAATCTGGGCAATGGTAGCAGCATAGCACAGAAGACTGTCTATGCCTGTGTATCCTAACCAAGACAATTTTCTGGTAAAGGCAAGCAACTCCAGTCAGTGCAAAACGGACATACAGAAAGAAGGTGGTAACTCCAATAATTGGGTTTCACATTGAATTGAGAAAAACCTTCCCCCTACAAAAGAGATGAGAAACATCTTCCTGAGGGCAGATCTAGCACAGTCCATCTTCAAGGGAGCAATCGTTAAAACATGCAGTTGATAGCACATAAGCTACATGGGTGAAGGACAAGGTTCCAGATGAGCTGAACAAATACTTCTTTTCCACAAATAGGAACAAAAGCAAAATCTCATAGACAAAATATTTCTACTGTGGGGAAACCCATTTGGTGGACCTATTTGCAGCAGCAGATAACACTCTTGGGAGCGCCCTATCAATAATCTGGTATGTGATGTTTTATTTTACTCCCCCTTCCATTGTCGCTCATTCCCATAGTTCTTAGGTTTCAGTGCATCTTTCATCTGGACTTGCAGGCTACATCAAGGGGTGTGTCACTAACCAGTTTTTTGATATCCCACACATTAAAATATTCATGGCAGGAGTTAAGACTTTTCTTCTCGGGGACTGTTACAGCATCACATTGTAACTTGAATCTAGTGCTAGCAGACTTGAGAAACTACGCTTTGAACCTATATACAAAGCTTCCCTTAAGAATCTCACATTGAAAACAATGTTTCCTATACATACTGTGCAGGAAGAATACTTAACAATGTACAAAAGCAAAATTTGTATGCAAACTCAGCCAAAGTTTCTAAATATGGTAGTGCCTCCACTCCACATCATGCAAACCATAATGATGCTGTCTTTCTTTCAAAGCCCTAACAGCTCTATGGAAAGGACACTACAAACTTAAGACTTAAGGACAGCAGTAACATACAGCAGACTCAAGGCATTTGTCTGCACAGTTAGTTTGTTTCACAGTCCTCGCTCAACACAACCATTAGACACAGCATTAACCAAGATGGCTAGCGCAAACAGTTGACCTCTGTGAATCAGGTACTGAAACCACATTAGACGTAAAGCTCATCCCACTAGGAAGTAATAGCCAGTGTTTCTTTGCGAGACCTCTGCAAAGCAGCTACATGGTCCTTGGAGAACACTTTCACAAGACACTACTGTGTAGATATCAACTCTCTTAAAGAGGAGGGAAAATTAATAACAAAATATTTGTAGCATGTGTAAGTAGATACACATGCTCTGCATACTCTTGCCATCTAGTATTGGACCTGAGCATTTTGGAATGGTTTTTGAACGATTTCAAGTTACGAGAACTGTTGTGACTTCTCCCTTGCTCCACACTGCACCTGCACACGGCCTCCACTTCAGACTGTTTTCCTCTCAACAGGCAAGTAGGTTAAGTGGAGCGCAGTGTTGAAGACAGAGTATACTGTACATAGCAAAGGCTGTAGAGCCCTTAACATCTCCGATTATCATTGGCTTCCGGGGAGGAGAATGGGTGCATGCAGATCCGCAGCACTGCTTGCTGCAAACAAATGGTTTTAGGGTAAGGATTTTTTTTTCTTTTGTAGCGTGTGGGCTGTAGATAAACATGTTCTGTATAGACTATAAAGCAATTGTTTTAAAGAATGTTCTTAATGAAGCTTGGTCAACAAACGTTTGTTAATGCTCTAAGGCATTTACACATAGGGTGGTCCCTTGTTTGTAGATTGAGTGAACTATTGGGGACAACGGGAGCATATGCTTGACTTTAGCATACCAGATTTGTATGCAGTTAACTATCCATCTGGTAATGCCAACTTTAAAGATTTCTTGCCTCTTGTGGCATTTTGCGAAGGCAAGAAATGTTGATTAGAGTTCCTTGAAGGCTTAGTTCAATCAGTTTTATACATGAGTGTGGAGAACTGATTCTGCCATTGATTCTTGCTGTGAGGTAAAAAAACAAGTAGCTTAGTGTTGTGGTTCATTTGAAGAGGTGACACAGCTTTGGAAGTAACTTGGAATTGATGCGAAGGACTACCCTGTCTTTATGAACTTGAATGAATGGGACATGTACCATAATGGTATGAAGCTCACTATTAAGGGTGAGGGAAGTGATTGCGATTAGGACGGACACCATCCAAGACAAGAATTGTAGGTCCCTTAAGTGTAGTGGTTCAAAAGGAAGCCCTATAGGTTGTGAGTGACCTCTCAGATGTGCTCTACAGGCCTTCAGGTCAGACAGGAAATTGGCCTTGGAAGAACTAAGCATTCTAGAGGGGTTATAGCTTATACATTTTAAAGTAATATAGTTTGATACAGGGCTTTGAATAGGCAACATATTTGTATTTGAAGCCAGTGGAGAGATTGTAGATATGTGAAAATGCTGACCCATTTAGGTAGGTTCCGCACAAGCCTGAAAGTGGTGTTCTGTATCCGTTGAAGTTTACTTATCAAGTAGAAAGAAAGACCAACAAAAAGTGCATTGTATTAATCCAACCTACTTATGATCAGTGTCTAAATGGAAAGTTGCCTTCCAGGACCAGGAATGAAAACATTTACTTTATTTGAACCCTATTTCAGACCTAATTTGTACCATTTATCCAGAAACATTTGTTTACATGAAAAAAATCAAACTTGTTACTTTCAGCTGTTATTTATGCACTTGATGCAACATCTTTTCAGGTCCAGCGAGGGTTCTGTGTGGGGTGGCAGGGGCAAGCTGATGGTTGGGGGAGGGATTTGGGGGTGAATAAAATGTTAACACCTTTTTACTCAATTGAACATTGCTCAAGAAAATTGGTACAACAGCACCAGCAGCATCAACCCCTCCCACTCTTTATGTACAGTTGCAGTTACTATAAAAAAGTAGACTTTTTGCAGATGTGTCGCCATTTTAAGCAAAGGTCAGAGTTTGTATTTTGTTTGCAAGTCCAGCGCAGATCATTATTCCATTGGAATTACAACAGTAAATGTGTAAAAAAAATTCTTCAAAACTAGACATTCAGGCAACTTCAGATAAGGAGAAAAACATCCTTACATGGACCCTGCATTGATGTGGATTAAACAAAATACACTTAAGTGACCTGAAATTAAAAGAGACTTGTGGTCTTTCGGCAGAAAGAATTTACTGGTGAAGGTTGGTTAATTGTGACCCTTTTCCATTAAAAGACCCACAATCACAAACCGAACACATTGAAAGGTCTGAAAAGTGGACTAATAGGGTGAAAGTGGTGCCAGATGCCTGCCTCCTTTTTTGTTATTCTCCGAATGTCTTGGTGCTATGCAGCACATGGCTGCTCAGAAACCATGCCACCAGAAATGTCACAGATGACCCTAGGCTTGACAAAGACATCACCATTTCACATATAATTTGCAACAGGAGCTTCTAAGCCTATAACTCTTTCCAGTGATAAACTCAAGGGCACCTTCACTGCTTACAGCTAAAGTCTTATAAGCAACCACCTTGCCGACCAAACTCATGTTGACACCATTATCAATTGTCTCCTATGTAAGTGTCAGTGACTGGTTTTCCACCTATTAAGTCATGGTCAATGACTGCATTATTGACACCAGAACACAAAATAAGCCAGAAAAAGAAAGTGCTGTTGTCAGTGTAAGTCACAACTGTTGTCTCCTCAAAGACACCTTAACATCACCCAGTGACATTGTCTTCGCATATTTCACTTTTGAAGGTATTTACAGAAATAATTTGTATTCCTGAGGAATCTGAAATGATATTCACTCCTCTATTGCACATCCGATTAAAGAAAAGGAAAATCTGATGACCATTTTTCTCCTGAAAAAATACCATGATCAAGAATAGCTTTGGTGGCAATAGTAAGATGTTCGGGGTGATTGGCATTACCACTAAAGGTACTCAGAGGCATTTTCTTGGGTTCCTGGGGCAGCCAGAGTTATTTGGCAGTGTCCATTGTGAGTTGGTTTATTTTACTGTGTCTCAGGGCTACAGTACTGGGACTCTGAAGAACAGTACAACTTATTTTGTAAGACATTTAACTGTCACATATTAGCAAGAGTGTGCATTCAAGGCATGATCCACAAGTTTTGAGAGTTTTGAAGGCAGAGTTTCAGTGGTGCACAATGGATTACACTTGATAATGTCAGTGTTCAGTTAGTGCGTTGCTTTGGTTTAAAAAAAAAAAAAAAAAACAGTAGCAGGCAGGTAAATAATATGTTAAAAATTAACCTAGGCAAATGATACTAAATGATTTTAGCACCTTCCCTCCCCATGAACTATCCATATATGACTTTTTATAGCTTTCCCTTGCAAAGTAGTATGTTTTCATTTAACATCGAGTCCCACGGCCAGTGTTAAATTAACTAAAGACCTGTTTTCAATGGCTCAGTTGTGATGGGTATCAACCTCCTTCTGATGGCCTTTATTGCTCCCATTACCATGGAAGGTGGCCACATAAAAGGGTACAGGAGAGCAGCATGTTTCACTCTGGCAGGAAAACCTACATCTTAACAAAGCGAATGGGTTAAGAAGAGAGTTGTTATAAATTCGAGAGGCAAGGGAATCTCTATATATGCTCAGTGGCTGAGAGATTTAACCACTTGCCGTTGATATGCTGATACAATACTTTGCGGCCCCTTGCATCTCACCTCAGAGAGATATGGGAACCACTCTGTATCTACCTCACAAATCTTCATCAACAGCGATGCTGTTCTGCTGCCTCTCTCTTTTTTTGACTTCTTTATATTTTCATATAATATGATATAACTTTAACGTTCATGCTATACACTATAAAGATTGAACCCACTAAATGGCACCTACGTAAATGGAAACATTTGCCAGGCTATGGAACAGGAGCCAATGGTCAATTGTGTAGAACACTGCTGAAATATTTAAATAGATTGGAGCTACAACACACCCACCATGTGCATTCTTCCTATGATCAGCCACTTAACACATCACCACTACTTCTGTCTTACTTTTGGGCTTAAACCCACCTGAAAATTATCAAGAAGGCCAGGTGTTTTAACAAATGATTGCAGTTGGTGGATGGGAGCACTTTCTAATTTTAGTAAGTTACTCAAATATTAGCCTGAAATTCACTTTGCCACTTTTTATACCAAACAAACAGCACCTCTCATGAGATGCTATTACCAATAACGGAGAGGGAATAGATTATTTTCCTTGCTCTATGTGTTTGCAGGGGCACATATATAAGGAAGAACCTGTAGCCGTAAAAGTAATCATTCAATTAACTGTGGTAGAGGAAACCTTTCAACACCTGAAGTGTTAAATGTAAGTATATCCATGTAGTACGCCAACCCATTGGCTGTGAAAGCATCACACATTTTACTCATTTTTCATAGATAAATGCAGATTATTCACAAAGGGTAGGGAAAGCATTATAACCTTGCAAAGAGCACTAATTTTTTGAGTCCTTAGGGTATAGCTTTAACATTGGTGATTTCATTAGAATAATGTTATTTTTCTCTGTCCTAATCATATGGTTATATTTCCCCATGTCCTTAACCCTGAGCAAGTGATTCTTCTAGAAGTCATCCATATAATCCTGTTAGTTTGATATGTGTAGGCTTGCGGTGGACCAAATTAGTATAGAACATATATCGTTTCTCATCAGGCATTTAATTATTGATAGTTGTAATTCTGTGTTCATTGTTGAAGGTAGCATCACCCATCATCTACAGCAAAGTATTGTAAATGTATTCTTAAGGGTTTCTAGTTCTTTCTCTGTCTTTAACTTTTGTCTCCTTCTGCTACCCAATTTAGTGGCTAGATAGTATGTCATCAGTACTGTTTTACAGATTGTGGGCATTAATCTCCCTAACCTAACAAACTTGACAACTGAAGACATTCATGTATTGAATAAGGTGGTTTATGCTTGTTTGGATCTTTCTATGTGGATTGGATTAACTTCAGGAAAATACCATATTTTTATGGATCTCAGCAGCTGCCTGGGTCGCCTGCATAGTCTGATAGCTGGACATAGCATGAAATTTGTGTTATTATAGATTTAATGTTCACTGATAGGGTTTACCATGGCTTATGATGAAATGTTCAGTCAGTTAATGAAATAAATGAGCTGCCAGCAATATTACATGAATATGAAAAGCAATACTGAAATCAGTCAGATGACCACTCAGTGTCCTTAGCTCAGGCCTGTATTTGTTTAAGACATGGTACATCCTGAGGATTGCAAAGGTGAGGAAAGTAAGGCATGAGTGAATCAATCAAACATAATTTGAATATGGCATCTTACCACACCTGTCCCATAAGAACACTGTCAGGTGCAATAACAGCAAAGTTCCGGAATAGAAGTGTAGCACTCTTTTAGAAGTCAGTGCTGACCATGTAACTTTGAGCGTGGAATATGGTTTGTGTATTGGAAATTGAATGGCAGCAGTCTGCTCTGGTATTTGACTATAGACCAGGCCAGCAATTTGTATCAAGGTCAGTTTATATTTTTTAGGTCTGTTTTTAATTTTAATGATGACATGACCAGAATCTCTTTAGTGGTACAATTTCACAATGTGCCTGGTTCACAGAGATACTGAGAGGATTCAGAAATCTGTTCCCACTGTGCTGTTCTTAATTTTGAAGTAAAAGTCCAACTTTATTTAGGCATTCTCAATTCCAGGAGTATTCCTGAAGATCAAAATCTATGGAAGTTTAAGATATCAGAGAACTTACTTGTGCAAACTGTCTACATTCAGGATCATAATTAGGTACATAATTCTGTATGTATAAATGTAAATGTTCTTACGTCTGCCTTGTCAAAAGTAACTTTGAATATGATAGATCCATCTGGAATGCCCTTAAACCAATGCTTATTACAAAACTTGAATGTGCAAACATTTCACTATACTGGCAACATTGCTCCATTTGCAAATATTCTTTGCCTATAGTAAAACTTGCCAGCCCTCTTTCTCAGAATCCACATTGAGATTTTTAGAAAAGTACAAAGTGGGAATTTTGCACAGCTAGTTTGGTTAATCAGTGCAGTATGATTTATCAGGACTCAGAACAAATGAACTCCCCTTTTAGAAGAGGAGAGGAGAGGATCAAGCAGTAAAAGAAATTTCTTTTGAAGCAAAAATAAAGGTTCTTCAGTGTTTTCTTTTAATTTTGTTTGTTCCCTTTTTAGTATTTTCCTGGAGCTGATGACCCTCTGCAGTATCCATGTCAGTATTCAGATGAAGGCCAAAGCAATTCTGCCACCAGTACAGGTATAATATGTAAAGAAAAAGACGTACTGATTTTGTTTTTATTATGCAATGCTATATTAGGGGGCTAAAAGCAATGAAAAAAATAGCTTTTCACAAAAACATGAACTTATTATCTCATGTGTTGTTCTAACCTGTTTAGTATGTTTGGAAAGCTGTATATGCCTCTCTTCTGTTTACAACTTGGGCACAGGATATCATTGTTTGTTCTCTCTCATTGATTCACAAGGCCTTAATATATTTGGGAGAAGGGCTATGTAACACCGTTTGGCTTCGAAATGTTAAAGCATTATCATGACAGTCCTTATTTTCAGGATTTTATCATTGATTGAGCAACAGAAACCTTAACCTATCCTATGCAGTATGCTTCTTTCTGAAAGGTGATAAAGGTTCCGGACTCCTCTGTAACATACCTGAATTTAATAGACTGACACCTTGAGACAAATGTTGTATATCCAAAGTTATGTCGGTGACTTTGAGATGATATCACAAGGCACACAAAAATATCACATGGCTAGGGTTTTGTTGTTTTGCTCTCTACAGAAATATTGACTTTTCCGATTCATAGAATGTCTTATTAAAAACATTTTATTTACCAGAAACTGTTTTTCAATAGAAATATGCACATCTTATTTGCCTTCTCTGAAGTTTGGAACAGCATTCTTATTGCAACCTGATCTTTTGTTAAGGCTTGCGTATAAACCCTTGCACCCATGGGCTCTTTTTTATTATGAAGCTTGTCTCTGTTTTTTCTGCCATAGAGGGAGTCAGAAGGGAGAGGGAGCTTTGTGCTCTTTCCACGTCCGGACCTTTATTAAGGATTTTTGTTGGTTTGGGATCAAGAATTTGTCAGTCCAAATACATTGTAATATATCACAATGGAGACATAACTCTTACCTCTGAGTACCTACATTTTTAGGTTGAGTGTATGCGTACGGTCTCTTGTATACTTTTAAGTATACTTGTACTGTGGGCATAAAGCCATTTCATTTGTTCATATCTGTCATTTATAAATCCTGTCTTGCTAGTGGTCAGTGATGCCTATTTGTCCCGCATTTTTCCTCTTTGGGAACAGGGACCAACTACTGTATAATTACGCTGTGTCGTGTTCATATGTTCTTTGGGGGACTTTTTTTCTCTTCGTTTCCTGCTCCTGTTCAGTGAAGCTTCCCTTTTCATTTGCAGAGCATTTTTACTCTCAGCTTAGCTTCGCTGTAAACATGGCTGTAAATAAGGCTGTTATCTTGGTCACATTTGTTCTTCCTCGCTCTGCGCCATCTTTCGCTGCTGTCTCTCAGCTGCCTGTCTCCCACCCTTCCCTGGTTTGGACTCTGTTTACCGAGTGTGCCTGCCTGTGTGTTTATTTAATTACTTGTTTCCTTAGTATTCCAAACTCCACCTGAAGGCATTGGAGGCTTTACATAAATACCAGCTACATTACACAAGGACATATTCATTTTTATAGGCACAGCAAGATTAAGTGATGTTAAGCCGATGCTGTGACTCAAACCCATTCCTCACTTACAAAGTCGGCAGCTCGACTCCTTGTGCCACACTTTCTCCCTGTTCTAAAACATTTCTATGGAGCGCATGAAGCATTCCAGTTCCTATCGTTGAGACAGCGTGGTGTGCAGCGCTTTGTTTACCTCCTCCATTTTTTATTTAATTATGTGTTCAAACCTGTTACTGTTTAATGGTAGGGAAACATGACTTCACATGTGTGAGCGTCCTGTGTCACTTGACCACAACAGATGCTTGCACAAAACTGCTCACACACTCGCAGGTCACATTTTTAAAGAAGACTTGTCAAGTGAAAGACGCACACAAACTCCACCAGAAGGTATTGGAGGCTTCATATAAATACCAGCTATATTACAGAAGGACATATTCATTTTTTGTAGGCATTGTAATATTAAGTGATGTTGAGCCAACGCCTTGACTCGAACTCTGGTCCTTAGTTCCAAAGTCGGTAGCTCTGGTGGTTGTGCCACACCTTCTCCCTGTTCTACCACATTTCTCTGAACTCATGAGACATTCCTGTTCCTTTCATTGGTACAGCATGGCACGCACGATCTATGTTGACCTCCTCCATTTTTTATTTATTTACTTGTTCAAACTTGTTATTGTTTAACGTTAGGGAAATAGGACTTCGCACGCATGAGCGTCCTATGTCACTTCACCACCACAGATGCTTACACAAAACTGCACACACTCTCAGGTTGCACTTTTAAAGTAGATTAATCAAGTAAAAGACTCGCAATTTGGTGTATTAATAGATATAGCGACTGATATAAATCCATGTGATTCTGAACACGTGATCTTAAAGACACTACAGTTTGTGGAAAATAGTTGTGAATAAAAAAAACAGACCTTCCTTTGTCTTTCTAGGTCAAATGAGGAAATGGCATGTGAGTTTGTGTGCTGACTTAAATAGAAATCTCCCAAGTACAGTCTTTATCTCTGCAAACTGCTGATGTCAGAGCCAGAGTACGCTTTCAGTGGCTGCATTTCTACTCTGAAACAGACTGAGACAAATGAGTGTTAAGTAAACTTAGTGACAGGCCTGCTAATGTCCACATTCCAGGCAGATGCAAGCTGCTGCCTGCAACATCTCTTCAGGTTATGACACCTCGGGTGAGGAGATTCCCAAAGAACGTGCACCCAACTGTCAAGATGTTCTTTCCACCAGCATCCCACAGCCTACTATGAAACAATTTGTTTTTATCTTTTGATGTTTTTTTCATCCTTCTTTTAACATCGTACTGGAACCTGGCTGCTGCTTTAGTCTTTGATATCAAATACACAAAGTATCATTCCCTTTATGTTCAGAAATAATTGCTGGAAGATTATCATTCTGTTGGAACTTTTACGAAGTAGCATGGCAGATTTAAACTAGGATGCTAAATGGCAACATTTTAATTTTTTGCTGCAGATAGTCAGAAGGTACATGGAAGTGCTTTAGTTATATGCAGGGCCACTGGAATAATGTGGCCGTAAAATACTAAATCATGAGGCAGGGTTTACCAGCTTATTTGGTAAGAAAAGTCCAGTTATGAATTTACAACACCAATAGCTCCAACTCAAGCAAATGTGAGACCTACATTACAAATGCTTGTTACTAATGGGCTGAAACACTCTCTCTCTGCTCCTCTCTCCCCTTCTCTCTGTCTGCCTGTCTCTGCCTCCTTCCCTCCCTTCCCTTGTCTCACATCACTCCCCTACAAGAGCCTCATGAAACACAGGTTAAGGCTCTTTTTTTTCTAGAATTGCTTGGAATCCTAAGCAGTCTTCTTTCATTTCTCCATTTAATATATTGTTTATTGAGATTGAAATAAACAGTGTAATTTTATGAAATAAAACATGTTTTAAAACCTTAGTGTACAGTTCTAAACCTATTGTTCTACCTAGTATCAGTTGGTGTTGAATGGTTATTGTGATCTATGAATTACTTTCTTAGGTAATTACAAGACTTAAACATCACAATCCCAGCATTGCTTTAAAGGTTCTCATATTCATTTATCTGATCGTTATCATATCATATCACACAAATTAACCAGTTTTACATTCATTTGTTTTTCCATAGATGGACCAGCCTCTGGTAGTGCATTAAAGTTATACAACTGTGCCTCTTTTTGATCATATAACAGTGGAGCAAAACATCCACGTAGATGGCAGTTATATTATCCCACATGTAGGTCTATCAAGTCGCCTTCAGGTCTGTAATAAAGGAGATATTTGTAAACAAAAGAGCTTATCTCAAGTATAACTTACTGATTTGAGATTCTAATCCATACTTGGTTCTGGTTATTTTAAATATTCAATTCAATGGCTGCAGGTCCTCAATGCATTATTGCAGCTATCTTAACTTCCAACCATATAGCCTGTTTGATGGTCAGCTGCTGAAATTCATATATATAATTATGTATTCCGAGGTAGCAACACCTTTCCGGTTATGGTTAGGTCATGTCATACAGTGTATTGGAAAGGCTTTTTTTTTTAACACCTTTTGGGGCACCGTTGAATGAATCTACACAACTTTCGAAAAATGTATTATATTTTGGTAGGCTTCATATACATAGGTCAACATTTGGGGCAGAAGCAATGTAGGTCAAAAAAGTGACCTTTCACATTTGACTTTCCATAAGATTCTTTGCTCTCTGATAAAGAGCAAATGCTAAATGGAACTACACCACGCTTGGCATGAAAATAGGAGTTTTCAAAAGGAAGTACCTTTGCTTAGTTTGCTGTAAATCAGTTCAGAAGTTTGGAGAAATGCTCATCAGGAAGGTGTTTTTGTTGCTGTCAAATTGAATTGAGCTATTAATCAGTATAGAGACATCTGGAACCTTGATGATTTAAGAATGGTCTGTGAACCTGGTTTCGCGGATCATTTGTAAGCCAAAATTAAAAAAAAACAAAGAAATCCCATTGGGTCAGGGAGCTTGTTCTCCTATCATCCATTTTAGGTTTGTCAACTCGCAGCTCTCTCAGTTAGTCGCATCTTCAAGTAAACTATTAAAGCTGCCATCATCAGACATCGGAACTAAGACCTTGTGTCATGAAAAAGTAAAATTGAGCAGCCTTTAGAGGATATGCTGAGGATCCCCTGCACTGCTGGATAAATTAAATTTAAATTGAGGGGGCTTTTTTTGTACATTTTTCTTTAAAGTGCTAAAACTGTCTCATTTGAGAGGTAAGAATCATCGCACTTGGCTGGATGAAGGGAGACTGTCACCTGGATGGCTGACATTGCGAATCTGGTGAAAGATTACCTAAGGTTGTAAAGTAATTGCTTTGCAGTGAAAGAGATTGTTAGAAATGTTGAGTACCTAACATGAGTAGTAGCAAAATAACAGTTTATTCACTACAAGGACCACATCTAACCACAGTTTTAGTTGTGAGTGGACGGTTTCAAAATTTAGTGCCTGATCTTGTACCTTGGCCATAAAGGGGTCCAGTGAAGGTGCTACTCTCCAAACGAAGGAACTTTAAGCCACAGATCATTAATGCGACCCTTAATGAAAGTATACAGTGAACAACAAGAGGTTTTAATAGGTAAAAACAAAGAAATAACATGCCAAAAAAGAAGCTGAATATTCTTCTTAGGCATAAAAAGGAAAGGACCGATCCATGTGACAGAGGGATACTTCCTACCTTAACGCTTCCCAGTAGCTTTAGCGCTGCAGATGATGCTGGACAAAAAAGCCTGCATAACATATTATCAAGGGAGTTATCTTTGTCAGTTGAATGGTGCTGCTACTCTGCTGTATGGACCATTGGAGATGTATCACAGTTTGATGCTCTCAGAGAAATACCTGGTGAGACAGGAATGTGGCACAGGGTGGACCCAGTAGCCATTGAAGCTTACTTTCAGAACCCGATCACAATTATCAGGCACCTTGCACAACTTGTGCTACTTAGTGCTGTGAATCAGTACTCTGTGGAGCAAAACACACACACTCTTTTGCATTTGCACTGCAATTATAGAAGTAGTTCAGACTGTGATCTAAAGTAGAGTTAGAAATTAGAAAAAAAACCAGTATGGCGTTGCCTTGTGATAGCACACGTTATGGTTATGACCACAGTCCATCTAAGCCATAACTCAAACAGCAAATGCAATATGCATGACCTCATAATTTGTGTACCAGTAAAAAAGTACAGTGCGATTAAATAACACATACTCAAACCAATAAATAATACTACATTTATATTTGTCTTTCATTGTGTTATGGGTAATGTGATATATAGTTTCCTATGGAAAATTATTTACAGCATTTGTATTTGGACCTGTGACATTGAAGATTAAGTCATCACCATTGCATTTAGAGTAAGTTGAGGGTTATGACCATTACATTTGGTGTGCATGTTCTGATTTGCGTGGCTTTTTTTAGCTATGGATTTCGGTCAATGCTATAAATTGCCCCTTTTTTTGTTTTAATTTGTAACCATAAAAAAATCATTTCACTTTGTGTTTTAAGTGAATATGTACTATGTGTGTATAAATGTGTGTGGGCTAGTTAGTTAAGTCATTCTGTTTTATTGTGGTCAAACGTAATAACCACTTAACCTTTTAAAATGTGTGTCTAAAAAACAATCTTACATTCTATTATAGGCTCCTTTTTTGACAGTAACAAAAGTGATCCTAGTAATGAACTAGGTGATTTTCCAGCAAGTAAGAATGATACGATGAAACGGTTGGAGTCAAAACTGGCGCAAATCAAGCCTCCGTCCAAGCCGGTAAGAAATAAGACTTTCCATCCAAAATGTTTGTGTTTTCTCTAAACATACCTTTTACTTAACATAAAGTTAGTTCTGTATTGTGCATACTATCCTACAGCAACAACAGAGTTGAAAGTTGGCATATGATGAACTTTCTATTTAGGTATGAGCTTACAAGTAGCTTTCTTGTTTTGGTACATTCCCTGAAACGCCATCGTCAACTTTTGGATGAGTCTGAAAATATATTTAATAGATACTGTGTATAACAGGAAAAAGTGCAGGGTTTCTGCCAGCATGAGCTTACATGTTGACCTCTCCAAGATCTAAGAACACACACACATATTCCTAACTCCAGATGTTTCCAGAGTTGCTCACATGTTCATAAGTTTCACTATTCTAATCTGCAAGTTCAGGGATAAATTCATGGGAGTGAGGCAAACCGAGAACGGGCTGCTTTTAAAAAGTATCCATATATACACACAGCTTCTACATGTCCAGCCATTTCTGAAAATCGAACTTTTATTTGCGTGCGTTTCTTGTCTCAGCTAAAAAGCTGGTCATTCCAGTTGTTTAGCACGGTCAAGAAACCTAGCGATGCAGGCTACTTTAGTTAAGCATTAGGCTGAGTAGTTCACTTTTATCTGATAGTTTCACATTGATTGATTAACAACAATCTCTGAATGAATCCTTTTTCCTGAGATAATGGCAGCTTCTCAATTAATGTTTATCTGCTGCGGCTTGGAGAGATAGATATGTTCGACTTCGTTGCCTTCTGTAAATCACAACGCCTTTAGACTGGGTTCCTTTCCTCTCTGCCGGGCTGTGTTTAAGGTTAGAATTGCAACGTGAGGCACATCTAGACTGTGAATAGCCACAGGGACACCCAAGACACCCGCATGGGTGTCCAAACTGGAACTTGGTTCATGAACCAGTTTGTGATTCTTGGCATGATACAACACATTTTGCTTTGCAAACTAACTGTCTTGTTGGTAAGCCTGGGGAGGCTGAAAGAAAACTATAAAAAAAAGCCTTCGCAGTGCCCTGCTCTCCCACTGCAGAAGACCCAAATGGACAAAAATATATATTTGTTTGGGAGAGACCATTTATTCATGTAAAACAAAAGTTGGTCGTGGGCTGAGTGACAATTGTCTCTCCCTAACCTGCAGAGCAGGGGAATGCAAGTTAAAATCAGTGGTGGTGATAAACCCATGCAGAATAAAATAAATAATTCTCTGTGTGATACTGACTGCATACTGACAAAGCATTAAAAAACATCCAAAATGCTCCATGGAGCCTGACCTTGCCTCAAAGTGAAAAAAGAGGTTGCTGCCCCTCAAGGAAATTACTAGATGCCAACTAGTAAAGCCTTGCGGTTCTGTACTCTTTCTGTTGACTCCACAGGGACATCTAGTCAGGGCCTATACTACTGCTGTTGTGCCTCCAATATGTTGAGCCCAAGAGGGTTTTGTGTGGATAGTTTTTTACACTGTTTACGCCTACACACTGGTATTTTATCTGGATTGCCTCAGATAACGTTGTTAGGCAAGGGGTTTGGTGTTAGTTTTCCCCCTACAAACTGTGACTAGAAGATTTATTCTATGAGAAACCTTATTTGGCTCGCTCAGTATGGTTTGTATATTATTTTGCCAACTGTAATTTTGTACATTTTTGTATTACTTGTTGACTGTGTTCTCGTCTTTGACCATGTAGAACTTTCTGCTGCCCTTGGGCTAGGTCTGCACTTAGAAATACCAAATATATGCATAATTTGTAATTTTAAGTCTATGCCTGATGATTAGCTTGTTAGAAGACCTATTCTCAGTACATCAGGCCTGAGCTGGATACAGTGATAGAAACTATAGTCCTAATTAGTTCATTGGGAATCATTAAATAAGATGCCATAGGTGGTAAGAGTTGTTTATTATGATAGGTTTCATCAAAGACGTTAGGCCCGAATCATCTATGAAAATTATAAGTTCAAACCAATACGTTTAAGGGTGGATTGTTATTGCAGTATGTTGAAGGCTGTAGGCAGATATTTTGTTACTGAGACTCACAGATTGCCATCATAGGCAAAGGGTGTTGGTTAATCACTCTAGCAAACTCTGCAAGTGGAAGATTTGCACTTTTAGAATTCTTATTGAGATCCCTTGAAAGGCTGGATAATGTTTTTCCAACTGTAATTTTGTACTAGTTATAGTTTTATGACTGTCAGATTTTTGCCTTACTGGAAGGTTTATGCTTAATATAGCAGACCTAAGTTTATTAGAGTGACAAAGCGATGATCAACGGTACTGCTCTAGTGGTTTATTGGCTAGAGTGATATGTCCCCTTTCATTTCTATCCTCCCTTTTTTTTTTTTTTTTACATTTAGAGTGTAGTGCAGCTCCTATTAGTGTTACTGAACTGTTTGCTTGCTGCTCATTTAATTTGCGTGGTGCTGCATCCTGCTTGGCCACTGCATCTAAACCATTTTTAAATGGTATTGTCTATAGTTGATCATTATTTTGCTGTCCCAGGACTGACAACGCATTGCTTATAATTATGGTGGCCATGTTGGAACGTGAAGATTATGTACTACTATCCCACTGCTATATGGCTGTTCACTCCTGTTTCAATTTTATTTTATTTTACAAGCATACACTTGCCATGCAGCACCATTTTTTTCTATGCTTACTGAGTTTGTGTTTTATTGTGCTATTTGGTGCTAATTCCTCTCAAATGCAGGCCAACCCTAAACAGTGGATGATCCCCTCTTTAAAATACCAAGCTGTGAGACTTGTCGTATTGCCTCCACACATGAGGATTTGTAGGAACTCACTGAGACCCTTTATATGATTTGCCATTGTTGATTGTGGACTGTTTCCTGCTCACAGGCATGCACTGCCCATGCCATCAGCAGTGCCAGATGCCTGGCTGTATTAGATGCCAGGACAGCCATTAATATGCAGAGGCATCTGCCAGCCAGCACCTGGGGTTAGGGAAGAGAAAAATCTATTGAACTAGCAGTGCTTTCTATATTCATGCTAATGTAATGTCACCCTGCAGATGAGACAAGTGTATTTTGTGTTGTGGGTGGATGTTGTAGGAAGCTATTCCAGACTATAATAAGGTTGACATCAAATAGAACTATTGCAAACAAACTATATATACTTTCTGAATCCTATCACTAAATGATCGGATAATTCAGATAAATGCAATCTGCTTCAGTGGTCCAAATTTACCCAGGAGACATTCACTATAATCCACTATCCAGGAACACAACTAAATCTTATGTTAATATAAGCTTAGATACCAATATTAACTTGTTATCTTTTTTGGATTTCAACAATTGTGTTTTTTAATATTTTAGGGTGAGTCTGGCCGTTTGAGTTTACCTCCATCTCGTGGTGGGAGTGTGGAGAGTTTGCCTGATGTTCGAGGACGCCCACCATCCACTCTTGTTCCAACAGAAAGCAAGAGGATGAGTGCAGATATGTCAGAAATAGAAGCAAGAATTGCTGCCTCTGCAGGTACAGTAGGAATAATGAATGAATAATGAGTGGATTTTTCAGGCTACATGAAATATTATTTCTAATAACTATGTAAATGGCTATGCTAGTTTCTAGAAACACGTTGCCAACTGATCTCATTTGTGTTTATACATAAGCAGTGAAAGTACTTTATTTACGTTTTGTTAATCAGTGTGCTGTTTTCCCACGCTAGTCTTAGGTGCCAAAAATAGCTTTGATCATTCACTTGGTAGAAAAGCTAAATATAAAATATATGCTGAGCTCTTACACTTTTGGTCTCTTCAGCTCCAGCACTGTAACTGTCCATCCTATTTCAGATGTTGACTCTTCCCCATTCTCAGAGATCAGTATTAACTCAGGTTATCTAGTTCCCATGAAAACAAATTGTTAAATGCGAGTCAGGCTCATACTAACAATATACATTAGAATGATGTGTCTTCATCAGTACATTCATGACTTTGCATGGTTGTTCACAGATAGTGTTCTGGGGCAAAGGCTTCTCCCCACCTTTTTGAAAAGTAGGTCATGTTCAAAATTTAATTTGCTTAGTTTTAATCTAAAAGCAGAATCTAACTTAAACTTGTGCTATTCTATGATACCTTTTTATCTTTTCAAGCTCCCTTTTTCAATTAGTAGTTTTTGGTTCTCACTCCTACTGTGGCAAAGGCCAAGAAACATAACTGATTGTCTGTTTTGACAACGATGTCACACCAACGACCTCTGTATCTCTTGTACCTGTTTTATCAAAATAGTACATTAATTCCACTTTCATGGTAATGGCAATCCATAGCACTAGATCTGCCAGTCCCCAACCGTTACCCTTGCATAGAAGAGTTCTCTGGCCATTAGCTGGAAGATTAATAATTGGACCCTTTCCAGGAACCTTACGATAGAGGAATATCATTGCTAGGGTGAGAATTATTTGGTGTAGTCATATTTAGTAGAAACCCCATACTCAGTACCCTCAGTTGAGGCAGTTCCAAGGCACAAAGCTGTTGCCAATAAGAATGTTCCCATCTCTGCACCTCCAAGGTTATTGACCTCAGAAGATTCTATTTTATAAAGCTCTCTAATGCAGTGAAGATCATTAAGGTTTTGGTTACCTTTGCTGAAGAAATCAGAGAAGCTTCATGTTTGGCGTATTACACACATCGTAAAAGGCATGGCCCTTCCCTTTTCAAGACCATTTCTTCAGTTTGACTTGTCCTCCTAGGAACTGATTGAAAATAAAAAACAAAGCTCCAAAAGTTGTCACAGTTTCTCCGCCCCATCCCTTAATTTGATTTGGTGGTGGCAGTTGCAGTAAGACATGTGTACAGTTAAGTGAATTTCAGTGCCTCCAGTGTAATAGAGCCAGAAGTTGGAGATTGTTTGGTGGGGCAGGGGAAGGAGTAGCTAAAACAGCATCCTTTTTTGTGGGCAGGGGAAGGAGTAGCTGAAACAGCGTCCTTGACAGCTAGTGTAGCTGTTGGTTCTTTCTCATGACAACTTAAAAGCACAATAGAAGTAAACAACAAAACTGCTAATCTGTCTTATAATACAACAAACATCAAGAAGTTGAAGAGGTGTTATTGAAACCTACTGTCAGGGCGTTTCTGAAAATGGCAGGTGTGGGTTTCTATCAGATATGTTATGACTGAGTGATGCTTTAGGCTGTAATTGCTCAAATGTTATGGTTTAGGTTAGTTGTCCAAGCATGTATCCTTGACACATTGTTCAACAGAACATTTTTTCATTACCATCTGATCTACTGTGACTTTCTGATAACAAGTGACAAACTGATAGAGATTGGTTATAGAGAAAGTCTACCAGATGCCAAGATCAAACTTGAGTATTGTTCCTGATTCTTAGCTACGGACAGATGAACACGAGGCCTACAGACTATCTTGGGTCTTCACCTCTTCCATCGACTCTTGACCGGTAGAAGCAATGGTGCCCGTGACCGAAATGCTACCTTCCCTCTGTCTAGGGAATTAGTTTGGATCATTAGACTTGACAAATGGGATTTAAATATTCGGCCTACATTGGAAACAGCAGCTCTTAACTGCTGAATAATTATGCTACCACTAGAATGTCGGCCCTCTGGATTGATGAGCACCATCTCATAAATGTTTTACAGAGTTATAACTGTGTCATCTGTTTGCGTGAGGTCCAGAGGCAATTAACATCAATCCCTTCCTGGGCTACTGGCTCATGTGAGCTACAGTGCCAGACTCTTGCAGATTTCGTACATCTGATGTCTTTCCCGTGTTAAGATTTGGCTCTTCGTTAGACTAGCAAATTTTTGATTTGTACTTGCCAAATAATTATAGTATACTATATGATTGGCTTTTGGTCCACCCCTTTTAGGCACTGGCTTTGATTGATCTGCTTCTTTCAGCCCTTGGCTTGAGACTTTGGCAGTCTCCCCTTGACTCAGCCCAGTGGAGTATTTTATCTCACATCATAATGCTATTGGTTGCTTGGGTGTATCTTTCCACCTCTTCTTGAGTTCTTGCATGGTGCAGCATGAGGGACTACTTTACAAAAATGGCCTTCTGTCCCCTCTTGCAGGTTCCGTCCTGTGTGTTTCACTCTAATGTGCTTTGAATGTGCTGACTCTACATGTGTTAGCTCCTATAACCCAGGCGGATTGGATTTGCCAGTGCTTGGTGAGATGTGAATTCAGCCTTATTTTCAGTCATAATCTTCAGTGGTCATATGGTATCCCTGAATAATAGGGCTTTGTCCTCCCACATAGAGGCCACATTTTTTTCAATAACATTTTATTGGGTTTTAGCAAAAAGGCCATGCAGGCCCGTAAATACACACCGGATAATGGAATTAGCATACCCATGAGCAGAAACCAGTAGCCTGCACTTTCAACCCCATTCATATCTCCCCATCACAGAACGACAATCCACACTTCCTACAACAAGTTATTTTTTAGTCATGTGTGCCATTCCCCTGTCTTTCAGATCCATACCCCCAAATTTCTTCCTCAAGGCATGAGCTGCAGAGCAAGCAGGTTCCAAAACAATTCCGCTGTAGTCTCTCCACTTCTACCAGATTTTTTAATTGCTTCTGGGGACCTCCCCTCACCTGATATTCCACAACCTCTTACCCCATGCAATGATCCATACCTCGTTTCCACATCGCGATGGAAGGGGGGCTTCTGCCTTCCATGCCTAGCTAGGTCCCTTTTAGCAAGTGTTAGACCCCAAAATAGGAGCAGCCATTTATCTGTACACCCCCATGCTGTCTGTACTATGAAGGAGGATCAATTTTGAGTCAAGTGGTATCGTCCACAAGATGACTTCTCCCAGACAGGGAGGTTCAGCTCCACACTGTATGAATGAAGGTACCCTCCTGCGCCCTGCAGCGGAGGCATGTCGGGAAAGTAATCACAACCATGTGCCATAGATGGTGTCTTGTGTAATGAGCCTTGAGAAAGTGTTTGTTTTATCAATCGGGGACAGGCCAAAGTGACTGCTTTCCAGTGCAACCTCAAAGTCGAGGTCCAGTCATCATTGTCTAGCATGTCAGTCTGCCTCCCATGCCACTCTAAGGGCAGATAATGTGTTTGAGCTATTTGTAATGAGTGTCTGGTATATTTCCATTATTTTATGGGTTCCAAGGTCCTCCAGGAGAAGCTTGCCTTCCAGTGGACTGAATTCTTGAAGATCCGTGATGTTATTAATGTATGGAGTGAGAGTGTGGAGTAATTGTAAGTTCCAATGGAATTGAGTGCAATGCAGTTGATATTCTGTTTGCATATCTTGGAATGATATTAGGACTGTGCCCTGCATCACATCTCCTAAGGTGGAGATCCCAATAGTATCCCATATCTGAAATGCTTCCAGTTGGGCCACCTGTTTCAGCATGCTACTCTGCCATAGTGGTGTCTGCTCAGTCAGTTTGTCCCACAATCCCATCTGCCTCAAGGAACGTTTCCATACATTTAGGACTACTTGTGTTGCTGGTGGAAGAAATCCTGCCACTCTCCCATCATTCATATAGTCAAGTTGGTTGGTTGCGCCCATAGCCCACTTGTCAACCCCATATGCTGTGTCGCCCTGAAGGCCATACCACCAGTCGATAATCAAAAGGTGGGAGGCTGAATAGCATGAGGATAGGTCAGCTGTGGTGATGCCACCAAAATACGTGGATTGAAAACAGGTTCTGAGGGCAATGCAAGTAGTGCCTTACCAACCCTCCCCCACACCCAAACTACCCCCTTCCCCTTCCCTCCCTCCCTCCCCAGTAGGGACCCACCTTGAACCCCATTAATCTAACAAAACCAGTTTGGGGAATAGCAAAAAGGTAGCTCTGTAACTGACCCAACAAACTGGGCAGGGAGACCATCTGAAGATTGGCGATCTGCTAGTCAGTGACAGTGGCAGGTGGGACCAGACCCTTACTTCTTCTTTTACGTGGGTTAATGCTGATGGCAAGTTCTGAGCCCACAAGGTCGCTTCTGGGGTCACATATACTTGTAAATATTTTAAACCACCTGTGGCCAGTGTCGTGCCCTATGTCCATCTCACAGTCCCTGCATAGCCATTTACAGGAAATACTGTGAATTTCGAGGCATTTGTATAGAGACCTGAGGTTTTGCCAAAAGTATGCATCATCTGCATGATTCGTTGCCTTGAGATCTTTGGGTTGGTAAGGAAGAATAGGACATTGTCCGCATATAGGACGATTCTATCGGCCAACCCCACACTCCACTCGAAACCCCTCACCTGGGCATCCATTCTGACCCATACGGCCAAAGGTTCCAGGTCCAGTGCAAATAACAGTGCGGATAGAGGGTACCCCTGCCTCGTCCCTCAATGGATCGGGAATGGGTCCGGTAAGACACCCTGTTGCTGATAAGTTGGGATACAATAACTGAACATAGGAGAGGAATCAATTCAACTTCCTGAGAAGAGCAAATAATTAATCCCAGTTGACTGAATCAAATGCCTTATCTACATCTACCAGGAGCACAGCCGTGACCTTCCCAGGCGATTTGTAGGGCTAAGGCATTATAAACATGCCTAATGTTATGGTATGTGGCCCAGGTTGGCATAAAGTCCGTCTGTGCGGGGTAGACTAGATCCAGTATATACTGCATTATCCTATTGACCAAAGTTTTCGCCAGGAGTTTCACCCCCATACTCGGGAGGACAATCAGGTAATAGAATGAGTGTTCTTCTGGTGGGCGGCCCAACTTAGGGAAGACCACAAGCTCCACCTGCTGCCAGCCCAGTGGAAGCAGTTCACCCTAGAGTGCAAAATGGATCACCCCCTAAGAAGTTTTTCCCAAATTGGGGCATGAATTCTTTAAATAATTCACATGGGAATCTATTAGGGCCCAGAGCCCTTGCTGTTTGCAGTCTTGATAGGGCTGAAGAGAGCTCCTCCTCTGAAATCACTTCATCTAGCTAAGTCCGAGCAGTGTCTGAAAGGGTCTGGAGAGGCAAGGTATCTACAAATTCGACTATTTATTCCTGAGTCAGTGTCTCCCTTTGAGCGTACACCTCCTGAAGTATGCAGCAAAGCTCTGTGCCACCTCTTGAGGGTCCACCAACAGCTGGCCCTGCTCATCACGAATTATAAGAATCAAAGTGGTGAAGTGAGCGATTTGGCACAACCGATGTAGCATTTTGCTTGATTTCAGTCCCCCTAGCCCCCATTGATATATTAGACTCTGCACTGCCTGCTTGGCCTCCTCCCTAGGCAGCTGTTGATGCTGCTGTTTTGCCCATCCTAACTGCGGCCGCGCATCTTTCGGACAGTCGTCCATGTTCCTCTAGAGAACGCATCTGCAATTCAAGGTCTACGAGGGCCTGACCGCTACATTGGCGCTCTCCGGTGCAATAGCTGACATCTACTCAATGCAACGTTTGTTTAAAGGCCTCCCACAGCACCACCATGGAAGCCACTGTGTCCGTATTGAGAATAAGTTACTCTTCAAAGGGTCGTGTGATATGAAGGATTCTGGGGATGCCCCGGTGAGAGGCCCCAATTAAAGGCTAGTCTTCCGGGCCCCACGCAGAGTCTGAGAGCTATCGGGGAATGATCAGACAATCCCCTAGCCAAGATGTCAAAATCTGTTAGCCTATGGACGTATGTGTTGGGAAGTAAGAAGTAATCAAGTAGCAATAATGATCCATGGATTCTGGATAAACGTATCTATTTACTGGAGGGTAATGTGTCCCCGACATATCTATCAACTCCGGATACCTGCATCTCAGCCTCTGTGATCCACTCAACCGCTTTTCTGAGACCTTGGTGAAGTAACGTCTGAGCCTACCGCTCCATCCTTGGCATTAAGCATATTGTGTGACTGTGTTATGACTGCCAAGAGCGCAGCCTTGTCTGGGGCATCCGGAGCTGGGGCCAAACCGCCGATCTGGGCATATTTGTCCATCGTACTCTGCTTGGCAGCAGGGAGTGTCTTTTCTTTCGTCATGTTGGTCAGGTGCGCCTCCGTGCTCCTGAGGTTTCTCATCGGTACCTGATTACGCACTCGACCTGCCAGACCTTCCATAGGTGAGTGTAAGGGGCAATACGAGCAGTCGGCAGCCGATGTATCTTGGTCAAATACCCCCAGTGAGGGAATTGGGTGTCTCAAAGTTGAGCAGGATTACTCGCTGCAAGATACTAGTAGCTGTTCTGCCGAAAGGTGCACCAGGGCCTAGCCTGGCCACTTCCACAACAGACACGCCCACTCTTAGCGAGGCCCCCTGTAAGAGTCCCACGTCGGCTATTTCTGGCATTGCGGCCATTCGTTGGGGTTGAGATAATATACAGGGGAAAAATGCATCTTCAATAGGGCCTCAAAGCTGGTGGATACGTCGCAGGCCGGTCAGTCACACTTCAGGGGAGGACCACAGAATAACCTTGCTTTGTGGTACTGAGTCGGGGTACTACCCGTATCCATGCTGTACCGGCCAAAACCATTTCCCAGACCATGCCTGCTGGTCCCCCTGGACACCTGAGTCACGTTGAGGTGGGAGTCCTCCTCCTTACAACCATTCCCAGTCAGGCTGATACCCCACTCAGGATGCTTTGTAGCATTTGCGGGTATTGTCTCGCAGATGGAAAGTCTTGTTGCACAAATGATAGCCCTATTGCATTACTCCAATAATGCCGCAATGCACAGTCCCTCAGGTGAGGTAGCTGGGGTGACGGAGCATTTCAGTCTCACCCAGTCCACTGAAAGTTACCTTCCCTCCCGTCCACAGGCCACCAGCGGCTTACCATAGCACTCCGCTCCTCAACTCAGCCACTTGGCGCCCGCCATTGCTTGTGCCCAAGCCAGCTCCGTCAGACTTGCAGTTGGCCTCCACAGCCCATCAGTCAATTCCCAGTTGGCCTAGGGGTGGGAATCTTGCAGCCGCAATCCTCCAGCGGTGCCCCAAAGGCAACAAAAACTAGGGATTGTATACCCGGCATTGCCCAGTCGGGGCCAACAGAGCTTGGGCCCTAGGCATGTTCACTGCGGCACCGGCCTGAGCCAGCTCCAACCAGGACTGCATACCACAGTTGCCCCCAGTGCAGGTGAGTCTGGTGCTCCAAGCTTGCTAAAGTAAGCGAGCGGAGAAGACACATGGGGAGCCCTGACTGAGCCCCCTGTCAGCAGGCTTCTCACCACAATCCGCACGGTAGGCCACAGGCTCTCTCCTCCCCTACCACAGTGCCTCGGATGCCACGCAGCCGCCCAGCAGTCTTGGTGCGCTGCAGGGGACACTTGCCTTGTTCACCGGTCAGGCCACACCCCCAAAAGAGGTCACATTTTTAATTTGCTGTGGGACATGGTGGGCCTTTGTTCGCCCTAGCTATGAGTTATGATAGTTATCCTATATTGTCGTTAAAAGTTGTTTTTCTGAGCCCATTCATGGACGATAGCATGATGCTTAGCCTGTGAATCTAGCATATTCTCAATCTTCAAAACCATTGTTAAATGTCAGTAACTTTTTCCATATCAGTCTGTGGTCCTTTCAATTAGATAAATTGGTGCAAATGAAGTCATGGCGAGTTATGCTTGCATTTGTAGAATCTCAGCAAAGAAGTGACAAAGCAGCAAATCTCAGCAAAAAAGAGACCAAGCTAAAATAGCTGGTATCCAGAGACCTAACTGATACGTTCCAGGACCATGAACAACAGCCTTTACATGTGCTGACAAGTATGTCTAAATTTTTCTGTTATAGAATCTAAGAATTTGATTCCTCAACGGATAAGGAGCCGCAGCAGTATAATAATAATATTGTCACTGCCAAATCTGAACTCAATACAGTCAGTATTGGTGACACCCCAGGCCGCGTTTCAACTAATTAGGGCTGTCCAGTATTTCAGCGCGCCACTTCCTCTACCTCCTAGTCCAAGCACAAATTGTCAGTGAGATTCAAGTCCACTACTCCACAGACAGTTGAGGCTACAAATTGCGTTTGACTTCAGTAGACAGTATGCCATGGAATATGCACCAGGATCATTTCTGCAGGTAACATGCTGAACTATTTGTATTCAGAACTGAAAGAACCCTAGATTTTCACATTAACCTGCTAGTAAGCTTTTTGATTAATTGTTAAAATGCTGTACTAAAATAAATCAATACATATTTTTTGGTCTACCATGATTATGTGTTGCACGATAAATGTTGGATTTGCATTGGATAAGCTGGTACTATGCAGAGCTGAAAGAAACATATATTTTCACATTGACGTACAAGGATCCTGACTTGTAATATACGTTTGACCTGTTTTTGCTGAATTGCCCCAAGAAAGTCCCTTATGTATAAGAATGAAGCTGTCTGGCTGGCAGACAATATGTCTTCATAATGAAATATAAGAAATAAGGATTTAAGTAGCATATGAGAGTCCCAAGAGTTCCTTTTGCAAGTGGATCATTCAATACAAATACAGTGCATCCAAAGATATGTACCTAAGATAAGAACAGTACATCTCTTCAACAAGTAAATACATAACACCAGGAAATTGAGAATGTGAATTTAACAGAGACTCACTTACTCTTATTTAAAGGGAATATTATTACACTATCTAAGTGTACATTCCTTTAATTTAACTTTGATATACTTTCGTAACCCAACATATAATACTCTCAGGAAGTTTGTCAGCTCCACTGTTGGGAACCCCTGTTCTGACAGTTAAGAACACGGTCCTTAGGCCTCATTAAAAATTACTTCTACCCTTATCTGGATACTTGCTTAGTATTGGTGTCCTCCAGTTTCTTGGCTTCCAAAAAAGTAGCCCTACTGCTCGGACCCTTTGTAATCTTGGGTCCTCTGTGAATTAGAATTCTCTGAAACCATCTACAAGAGCACTTCCCAGCTGATGGCCCTAGAAGGTTTTTCCGCATCAGGGATACCGTATATCTGTATGTGAAGTGCTGCACCATGACAGCCGTCGGGGTCCAGAGGCTTCACACTGCAGCTGTCCTGTATAGTGGAGGTTCTTTCATGCCAAACTGAGATGGGGACGTTGCTGAGTCGTGTTCTTTAATGACACGTGGGACAGATCTTATTCATCTGAATGCACCTTAAGTGAAGGTATTTATGAACATTCCACTCTGTGCTCAGAGCCAAGTGAGGTGGGGGATGAGAACACTGAAAATCACATAGCCCTTACCTCCATCAGAAAAAAAGATAAGCCCATTTTTCACAGTTCTTCCAGCTAGCGTTGAACCTTAGAAATAGATCTCTTAGGTTTCCATGTTGCAAAGGCTTTGCATTTGTGATCAGAGAGCCTAAAAAGTTGGCTCCACTCAGTTCACACAACACACTTTTTGAAGCATCGGGACAAAACAATGTAGATTCTTTCATAGCGTATCCAAACAAGAGTTGCAACAGTTTTTCTTCTTGGGTGGACACGAGATGAAAATCCCTGAGAGACTACTACCATCAAGGACAGCTACTACTCCACATTGATTTTGTTGCCCAAACTGGTCTGATTATGTGGTGTCCTGTATATCCTTTACCATTTGACTATCACTGAGGCAGGACTTGGTGTCTGTCAATATGAGTGGGCACCCCCACCCTAAACTTCAGCGTCTGGTTCTTGAGGAGCTAGCTAGAGCTCATCAAGGACGCATCTCTGACAATGTAGAAGTTCTGATAGCTAGCAGGAAATCAGCCATCTTGTCTCAGTACAAAATCTGTGATTTCCATTTCATAGTTGGGCCTTAGTATCTACCTTTGTTTTCATAAACAGTGACCTGTTTTGTGCCAACTTAGTAATCAGGCTTCATCTAAATGCCTGGTGACGTATTTTATACCAAGCCAGACAGCATACTCTGTGATGGCATCTCAACATAGTCCTATCTGCTCTCAAGCACAAGTTTAGTGAGCCAAGGGCTGCTTTTATGAAAAATATTTACCTATTACCATAACATCTGGAAGATACATTAATCAAATTAATGTAATTTGTGTTTCTTAGCCCTACGACACTTTTTACCAGGCATCATACTGCGAAGGATGATGCACCAGTACATCATCATTGATTAATTTTCACCTAAATTAGGAGACGTTTCCTCCCAGTTTGGGATTAGGAGGGACCCAGGATATAGGAGTGGGACCCAGAATATAGGAGTGGGATAAAGTTGACATGCATTTTGTGATGTATGCACCATGCCAGAATGCAAAACTCTAAACTGAAGCTTTTAGAAGGTATTTCTGGTCCTACTGCTAGGTGACAGTCAATCAAGTAGCTGGGAATTGGAGAATTAAATGGTCTAAGAGTGAACACATAATAAAATTAACTTTACCCTGTGAGTCTATGTTTGCAATCAAATGAGACCTACTTAGAGGGGCTGTGTGTTGAGGAAAGGCAGGTAGGGCCACGTCTTTGGCCATGCATTACATGTTCTTGTGGAGAGTTTAAGAATGAAGAAAAGGGGAGCCTACAACACGACATTTTGTATGCCTTCCCTAACCACCTCACGTTTTTTTCCATCTGTATTTCGAGTTTACTAGATGAGACTGAACTTCATCCCTGTCCTTAATGTTGTTTTCTGAAATGCCATGAGGAAATTTAGTCTTCAGCTATTGGCAGCTTTAAGTGTCAGTCTTGACAAGGGTCTAAAAGTGTGTCAGCATGTTTAGCTCAAAGCGCGTTGGGGATGATCATACACAACCAGTCTCAATAAGGCTTCAATCCATGTATGCAGTATATGTGTTTTCGGGGCATACAGTGTTGAGATGCATGTTTATTCTAGTCCTTGATAAAGGTATCCCTGTCGAAGAGTGTTTATTAAATGAATATATTGTTTTGAAAAGAAATGCGACTTGAGAGGCTCAAATCTACTTATTTTATTGAAATTTACTTCCTTCCTGCATACTGGCACTGAAAGGATCTTATAAGCATGACTTGTGCTGCCTAACGACACGAAAATGTAAGTCACGAATTCCACCTGTATTGGATTTTTTCTCAAATCGACCTTGTTGCATCCTCACCTAGTGTCTTCATTATATATGATTGTAACTAGGTGTTAACTAAGTCGAGACCAGTTTAGGAAGTTGAACTATGTCTGAAGTTGTATGTCAGAATGTGCTCTTCATTTTTGGAATGTAACATTATTAGGTTGTCTTAATATTTGCTGCTTCAGTGAAATAGGACAGATTGGAAATTAGATGCGTGCAGTTGAAATTGCTTTTGGTTTAAATTCCTTAATTGTAATTGCTGACCGTGGCTATGGGGTTGCCACGAAGTTCTCTCTTCAGTACAAGTTACTGTGTTGCAATTGTTGATGGCTGTACAACCTTTTGGTTTTACAATACATGATTATCAGCCATGTGATTTTTCCTGGAGGATGCATGACTGTAAAAAAAAAAATCTAGTCAAGAAGCTTGGCATTGTTCTCAAAATAACATTTGGGCCTTGTTCTCAAAGGTTTTAGTGTGTAGATGTTTCTTACGCCTTTCTTAGGTTTGAATTACTCGTGGATGTACATGCATGATCCACAAAGCCTTTCCTTGAGTTGTTCACTTATTCCAGGCTTGGGTTTACTCTCTCGTAATGGCCTGGCATAGAGCATGCTTGCTCATGTATGAAAAACTTTTCAAATCCTGTCCATGAGCTTAAGCTTAATCTTGGAAATCATGAGTAAGTCTTGCCTAATTCTGGAAAAAGGCACAACCGCCTCTGAAAATACTTTGTGAATCTGGGCTGGATATTCAGGAGTAATTTACAGCTAAGATGGGAGTAAGACACAACTACTCCCGGAAAAAAACTTTGTGAATGAGGACCTTTTTGCCTTACGTTGCATGAAGCAACAGAACTTATTTTCCATAACGAATCCCAAGCTCGCCAGTTGTCACATTCATTAAATTTAACGGCACTTTCCATTAATAGCAAACCAAATCTCTGAAAGAAATTAGATTTTTCTTATACATGTTATTGTTGTTTTGTGCGTTTGCCTCCTCTTCATGCAGTTTACCGATACAGTAACGCACCTAAAAGACTAATTTGCTCCTTGTTTTGCATTGTTAGATGTTGTATTGATTAGACGTACTAACAGTTGTCACCCTTATGTGCATGGATGTAATATTGAGTTTGCATGGAATGGTTTTGCATGTCTCCCTTTTGTCATTAGTGTGCATATGTTAGTGATAACTTACACTGCTTATATCGATGTGCTTTCAAACCATTTGTAGTAGTTTGCATGTGTCCTGTGTCTGTGTATTTTTTCAGCCTATACCAAGCCTAAACCAGGCCATCGTAAAACCGCTTCATATGGCAACATTCTGGATGTCCCTGCAATCATCATAACAGGTACCATAGAATTGCATTGCGCTATCACTCCTAAATCAAGGCGATGTATCACATTCACAAGATAAGCTTTTTGCTTCAGTTTCTATTACTGTATCTTCTTTTCACTTAAACATCTATCCATAAAAATGCCCCATGCAGAGTTAATTGGCTTTTTGTTTTTTAACAGAAGTGACTGATATGTCCTTTTTTGGAATTTCTGATTTTACTATTGTAATCTCTGCTATTCAAATTAAAGGGGGGCTCAAGTACAGCTTTGGCCATATAATAGAATGTGGATTTTCGTTTGTCATGGTTTCAATATGGCATTTTGTATAGATCTTCTAAGAGATGTTCCAAAAGTCTGTATTTGCCAACATTCTTTGATGGAAAAAGAAGTAGAGTGTGTTCAGATTTGGAAACCGCCAATTAACATAATGATTACATCATTGAAAAAAACATTGCGTAACCTTAAGCCCAAGCATGACATCACAGAAAACCACATTCCATGATACGAGGTACAGATTGGAGGATGGTGCAGTGTGGCCTTTGTTCCATATGACACACCTGCAAAACTTTGCAATGACCTTCTAATCGGTTAATGTACCCTATAAAAATACCAAATAATATTAATTACCAAAATTTTCTGCCTAAAACATTTGTAATAATGTTGATTCTTATTTGGGGATATATCACAAGGAATAATCACAGCCCTTGGCCGAACAAACCTTTAAAATCACTAAATTACCCTGAGCTCAACGCCTTGGTAGGTATGACATACAGCAGATAGGCTTAACCTAAGGCAGTGTATAACACATTTGTGCTGAACCAAAATAGTAATAAACTCAAAAGGATAAACAATAAAAATCCCATTAGTGCTAAGAAGCACAAAGGGCCAATGATAATCACTGGTTGTGGTAGACTGGTCTCTAGGCACAATTTGAGGGAGTCCGCAGTGGAGGGAAGGTCTGATACACCAACCGGGTTCGACCTGGTCAAAGATTTTACTTTCTGACCTAGTCCTATAAGTCGCAATCCACAACAGGATAACACTTATTGGAGGCAATTTGAGACTGACCGATGTCAGAAAGAGGCCAACAGAAAGGTCCAGTCCACATCCATCTGTCACTGGTGAGCTGAGCTGCTGCAGAAAAGGCCGCTTGTAGCATGCTGTATTCCTGTACCTTGAGCAGGCGGTCAGCCTTATGACCCTTGGTGTCCATTTCTTTGTCCGAGGTACAGGAGGGAGCAAGTCCAGTCCTATTGGGCTCTTCTCAGGTCACAGCTGCTTCTGTTCTTCGTTCGATCCAACAGTGTGCTGAAGTAGGTGCCTGGAGATGCAGCATTTATGTTTGCCACACGCTAACCATTGGGCTAAAAGTTCCCTGGGCTGTCCCTACCCAGTTTGGGCATTATCAAGATGGGTGAAAGTCTTTGACCACACTCACCTTAGGCTCTGAGGGCTAAGGGTGTAAGGGGATTGTAATTTGATAATACTTGTGTCCCCCCACATGTAACACTAAAATCCAGTTTGAGTCGGCCACTGTACCTCCGATAAACACAGTGACAGAAGTCTGGCAGAACAAAAGCAGGGTTTCCAGCAACCAGATAGTGAATGCACAGAAATTGTCTTGCCATTCTATTTTCTTCGCTTGAAGTGTGCCGAGTGTTATATGTAAACCCCAACTTTACCTTTTCACCGGGATTTGACACTCAAAAGGGATGCACATAGCCCCAAACCGGCACATTCTGTGAGGTTCAGCTGTGTCATCTCTGCCCATTCAGGTTAACCTGTCAATCACAGTTGACCTATTGTGTAGCTCCCCTGAAGAATTTCTCATCTCAGCCACACCAATTCAAATGTGGATCACTGGTTGGGGGAAGTTGGAGAGATGACAAATATTAGCCTCCAGGGACTTCAGGTAGTGAAAAGGTAATTTTCTAAAAGTTATTTTCCTTTATATTTATAAAAAAATCTAACTTCACCATTGCATTAGATTTTTGTCAATAAACTCTTTATTACTTTTAGTATTAATCAGGAACAAAGCAGAAGCAAAAGGTAGGGTTCATGTATAGGTAGTGTGTCCACTATTACATACTGCAGTAGAGAAACAGTCTACAATATGTATATACAATAAAGCAATAAAAAGACAGACCCTTAGTACAGGCTCAGGGCCATTCATATCTCCTCTTGTGAAAAGCTCCACCTTTGACGTAATATGTTGGTATGTTTTCTTTGCACACCTCTTGCTGTGCAAACTAATTCTTCTGTTTTGGCACAGAAGTCCACTTTCCTGGTCCATTCATCTAGTGCAGTATTGTTTTCTCCTCACCAGTGGCGGACTAAACCTCTTTTGGCGATTAGTAGGCCAGTGGCGATGAATGTACTGGTATGACGTGGGCCATCCAGATGTCTCATTATGTGAGAAGAATCATTTGCATTTTGAGATCTAAGGTTATTGTTCTTTCCATCACATTTCCCAATATGTCCCTGATTTACGCCATTACTCCATCACTAGTGTGCAGTTCCAGACTATGTTAAAGTATGTACCTAGGGAGGATTTCATTCTCTGGAAGTATGGGTCTCTTACTTTCCCCATCTTTTAGAGTTGTGTGGGGTTGTAATGATACCTGTAAAGATATTGAAATTGAATGAGATGAAGTCTGAAGAAAATGGCCACCATCCTTGGTGTCATCTTCGCCTCAACCAAGTCATCATTGTCCGGGTTCCCCAAACTTCCATTTTCTAGGAACCAGCTGGAAACTCAAAGTACAGAAGATCAACTTTAATCTGACACTTTTGACCAGAACTGGCTAAAATAGTTTTTTGAAGATTTTTTTCATATTAAAGTTCTAATTAATTGGTGAAGTCTGATTTTTAATAAATACTTAGGAAAAGTAACATTTAGAAAGTTACCTTTTCCTGTATGAAGCTCCTTAAGCGAATGTGTAATTAGCTCTCCAGCAGCTCCCCAGCCAATAATTGGCTTTAATGTGGTATTAAAACTGCTCCCAGAGAAACAATAAAGGCCTGGGTGCAGGAAGATGTAAATGGAAAATGGATGGATGGATGGGTGGATGGCAGAGTAAATGAAAATCTGAGAGGGATCGATGGATGGATGGATGTTTGGGTGAAAGGATGGCTGAGTAAATGGAAATGAGAGGACAGGTGAATAAATGGATGGACAAAAAAGCAATTGATGGATGGAAGTTTATTTATTGATGGATGGGTAAGTCATGATGGATGCATGGGTGGATGGATGTGTGGATGCATGCATAGATAGATTAATGGATGGGTGAAATGCTCAATGGATGGCATGGTGAAAAGATTGACTGGATGAAAAAATTAATGGATGATAGAATGTAAAGGTGAAGTGGTGGATATCAGCAAATGAATGGAAGGGTGAAAGGATGAATGCATAAATGATTGGATGAAAGAGTCTAGGGTGGTCTTCTAGGGAGAGGTTCGTTCTAACTTGCTTGGTGCCATCAGAGCTTTGGTTCAAAGTGGTGGGTATTTTACATTCTTGGCTACTCCCTTGGCTTTCTAAGTAACTGATATCTAAAAATGAGTGGTATGCTAACCAGTAGAAATATTGACATCCTTAGATTTAGTCTCGCTGATTAAAATGCTTTTGTTAGGACATCGTTCAACTGTATCTTTTGAAACCCCAATGCTTTCTGGTCCAGCAGTGCCAAAGTCAGGATATATCTGTCAATTACTTAATCAGCATCTTTAAAATTACGGTATTAGCAATTTATTTTGGGCTTGTTATTTAACTTGGCTTCTTAAAAGTGACGCTGCCATAAATAAAGCAGTTTATTTCCGGCTTCAAAGCCAGTAAGTAGGCAACGAAGCAAAAACTCTTCGAGATGAATGCTGAACGCTATGACCAAACATGGTTGTTAATGCCTCACTTGGAACCGCATTTTTATCCCGTCTAAGTGGCCATATTGATTGCTTTGTGCCCTGCAATGTACTTTGTACTTCTGACACTGAAGCAGAAAGTTTTTCTAGACAATCGCTGGGAATCTCTTTATCTGAACATGTTGCCATTTGCAGTGTGTTTGCTAAGTGAAAATTGTGTATCGCTTACAGCTTGATTTTCAGCATGCTGCCTGGATGTTACCTTTACAGCTGGCTTCAGGTGTTCCAAGTTATCTGAAATTCCTATTGCCTTTATTTTCTGCAAAAACATAATCCCCCGTTTTCATGTTGTAGCTACATTTGTCTAATGTTTCGCCCCCCTGTGTGCAATGCTGTTTAAATTCTCACATGTGATCCCTGAATGGAGTATTCCAGTCATGTTCACAGGCTGTGAGGTGCCAGTAGCGTCACGTGCGCGTTTGATATTTTTCGGTGAGTCACAGACTTTGAAGCTCACAGTAAAGAAAATAATGTAACCACGTCGAATCCAAAAGTTATTTTTTCTTCGCCTCGACTAATGGTAATAATCTCCACTTGAGTCTTGAAAATATGTGCCATTTATCCACCAGGAAGTACATTTTGCACTCAGTAAACTGTCATATATTAATATGTGGCCTGGCTCTTAATGACCACGTTGCTTCTCAGGGATTAGCTGGTGGGGTCTTTGTGCTGTCTGGAGTTCTGTAAAACCGTTGTCAGGCCCTATTCAAAGCAGCCATTGCATGGCTGGCTTATTACTCAGTGAGCAGGTAGGATAGAAAAACAGAAAAAGGCCTTTCCATAAGCTCGAAAGCCAGGCAGAACGCGACTTGGAAGGGGTGAATGAGAATTAATTAAAATAGGATTTGGAAAGCAGTTTAAAAAAACCCACCAGAGGCACGCCAAGAAAGCATTGCCTAACAAGTTGAGTGGTGAGTGATCTGGGAGCGTGGAGCTGCAACTGTTATAGTGCACGCTCTAACTGCGACCTGCTAGTCGAGGACTTACGTAATGCCGCCATCAGGGACCAGGAATGCGGGGCATTGTCTCAGCTGTTACTCGCAGCATTTCGGTGCTTCCTTTTGGACAGCTGATCTCCCAACTCAGAAGACAACATAAACAAGCATATTCATAAAAAAACTGCTGGGGCGAACATGCCCGCCTCACGTCCCCCTCTCAGTTTGGGCGGTGCTCTGGGTTCGGTGCAAGCTAGCAGGCAGCGTTGCTTTCTCCGTCGGAGCAGCAGGTTGCAACGCTGTCCGCTTTGGGGCACTACTGGCAAGTGGTGGGAGACGTTGTACCATAACGTTTTACTGATAGGTACATTTTAGTTTAAGGAACTTGACCATGTGGTGCTAATATTGAGTAGATTGAGAACAACACCTCTATTTTAATCCTGGTTTACAGCAAAAAGCGTAGTTTGACGTCAGTTTTAGACAGAGGAGGTTGAAAGACAAATGTTGCCATTGTCCTAAAGCTGGCTTTATGAGGACAGCCAAGAAGGGGTCCTCCGTTAAGGCAGTACTGTACTCGCTCCACAGGTTACAACGAGCTCAGACTTATGTCAGCAATCTCGCTCTAGAGACCACATCACGTAAGTCCCTGGAAATAGATGCCGTCATCAGTCCCAGCCCCCAGGCGCAGAGCCTGTTGAAACACATGTGACCGAAGATGGCGGAGGCGAGGGCAGCTATTCATGTGGTAGGAGTGGTCATTGTATTAGGGGACTTCTTCTGATGACAGCTCGGCGTTTTCTGAGTTAAAACTCTGCAGCTGTCTGCTCCCTTTCCCTCCCTCCCTCCCGCTGTCTATGGATTTGTACAAATTCCAAGCTCCCAGTGCAGCAGTCGCACCCTCTTATTTGGTTTCTAAAGACAATTCCTTATTTTATCTTCTGTCCAGCAGGCAACGGACAGCAGAGGCGCAGGTCCATCCAAGATCTCAGTGTAGCTGGCACAGAGTCCGGTCCGGTAAGGAGCTTTCTCTGTCATTTAAAATCTACTGTACACCATTGCACGATGTTACATTCAGTTTGCCACCCGTACTTTAAAGTGCATCTGCAAAGCTGTTTGTTTGTGCTTGCCAGATTCATGCACTGCGTCCTACAGAGGGGTTGCTAGTTCCTTGTGTTCAAATACTTTGCTCGTGTTTTCAAATGCTTTACTCGTGTTTAAAGTAATAGTATTATAACAGAACTGTGTTATCATGTAATGTAAGTTGAAAAAAGACACTTGTAACTATTGATACACGCCATGCTTGTTTCAAATGCAGCTTTAGTTGGACACCTGTCAATGAAAGAGTAGCAACAGTAACACCACATTTTTACTGAAATGGTACTCTTAGCAGAAATAATGCACACTGCTGACAATTATTGAAATATCTTCGGTATATTGTACATGCACAATATCATCTGTCTTGGTAAACATGCGATGATTGAAATGCCCTCTTGAGCTCATGCTTGTTCCTCGTACAGTTATCCCCCATTTGTTAGCGAATGTGACGCCTCTTTGGAGATGCATGCAGGCCACTTGTTGATGCAGAAAACGTCCTGAAAATATTTTTTTTGTTTTCCTTTTTAATTGAAGTTTGTTGGACATAAGACCATAAAATATTTGCTTGAGGCACTTAGCCGGTGACGGGTCTCTTTATGCTCTGACTCTCGCTTCCTATAGCTACCATTTCAGTTTTCCATGCACACTTCAAATTTGACTAGTATACCACCTTCATCTTCCTCATTAGGTACTCCATCAAATGTTAAACAATCATTGACAAAGCCAATAGGCCTCGGCTTAAGAATGCAAGTGCCAAGCTATTGACAAGGCCAGTGCCTGTGTATAAAGCTTAAATAAATAACATTTCCGAATACTGGAAGAAAGGTAAACGTATATCATAAATTATGTCAAGACTGCACACTGAATTTAATATTTTCAATCTTTATAAACGTCCTGCTTTATTTTTCGAATACATTTCACCCAGGAAACTCTGAACATGATTTATAACTAAAAAGGAAGTGTCTGGATGTAAAGGAAAATTCTCCCAAGGCTAATTTACTTTTTACTGTCTTAGAACTGAAATACAATCCAATCATTTGTTCCTTTGCAGTAGCCCAGCAAGCGGATTTATGGGCATCCATGAAAAGAGAGGGCTCCTTTTCAGTTGTGCTAAGTACACCATCTGCCTCAAATTCCAGCTGAATGAGTACAGCAACCGGCCCCTTCCCAGCATCATAAAAGCCTTTGTCTGCAAGAGACTGTGCCTTCTTGCAATATGCGGAATGCCTGAGATAAAACAAAGGGCAAACACTTAAAGTATCCTCTTTAGTCCCACACCATTAAAAATGTACCTAGTGTTGTAGTTTTACAGATAAGCAGATAGATGGCAGGAAACTGAGAGTACACAGTAGGGAGGGTCAGAAAACAAATGCACACTTATGGAGTGAAGAGTGAAAAAGGAAAAAAAGTAGTTCCCTGAATATGAGCGATGGAAGAATACAAGTCAGATAAAAAGGATGCTTAAGAGGTTATGCTCTAGGGGAGGGACAAACCCAAGAAGGGTAAGGGAAGCCACTGAGAAAGAAGCAAATGAAAGTGACAAGAAAGCCACCAGTCATAAGCATTGGGTAGGGTCATTTTTTTTCTTTTAAAAATGATCAGGAACGTCAACCCTTGCCTTTCTTGGACTTCCAAACAAACCAGGGTCCAGTCACTATTTCACATTTGACTTGATTACTGCAACTCGCTGTTTGCTGGGCTTCTTTGAGTTGTTTTGTATAAACCTTAAACTATGATCCAAAGCATGCCACTGTGCCTCTTAAATTGCAAGCTTCAATTTTAGTAGGTCCTCCCGAATTTCTCGTCTCCTCTAAACTCTCCATTTGCTTTCTGTCTGCAAGCAGGCCACTTTTATAGCCCTCTGTCTCAAAGTGCTTCAGTACCACTCCCACAATACCTTCTATTCCACTTTAAGGAATACACACACCCTAGATCCCTCTTATCTAGCAATTCCTGTTTTCACCAGAATCAGTAGCCAGAATCAGTAAATCGCTCTCGGGCAGTAAAGCCTCTACGTTTGTGTAAGACAATGTATTATTACTTGTGAAGGGTGACTACCCACCTCAAGTAACAATCTCAACCTTTTTCGGGTGAACTCCAAAAGTCACTAAATTAACTAGACCCTCTGTCAGATATGTTGGCACAGAACAGACCAGCTTAACTTAAGTCATTGTGTAAAGTACTTTTGCAGTACCAAAAATGTAATAAAGTCAGAAAGCAAAGCAATAACCTCCCAAGCCAAATTATAAAAATAGATTAAAAAATAATAAACAAAATTACCAAAACCCAAGAGGGGAACTATACATAGAAGTGTTTACATTTTAAGTAGGAATAGCTGCAAGAAGCAAAACCGTGTGATAGTAGTCAGTGTTTGTGGTAGACTGGAACCTAGGTGCAATTTGAGGCTGACCGCGATGGAGCTCGTTTCGAATACCACAACCACTTTCAGCCTGATCAAAGATTTTACCTTCTGACTTAGTCCTTTAAGTCTCAATTCACCACAGGTGTATACTTCTAAAGCCTCCTGGACCTCAAACGAGTCACTTAGAGACCCGCAGGGTGTCTGGCAGAGGCCATCAGCCAAGGTTCAGTCCACGTCCCTTTTCCATTGGTCAATTTGGCAGTTGCAGGAAAAAGCTTTTGTAGCTTGTTGCATCCCTCTAGCTTGAACGAGAGGTCAACTTCTGACCCTTGGAGTCCATGGCGTGTTCCCGGCTACAAGAGGGAGTGTATCCAGTCCTTCAGGGTTCCTCACAGGTCACAGACATCAGGTCCAGTCCTCTTCAGTTCTTCCTCAGGTCCAACAGTGTCTGAAGTGAGTGCCCAAAAGTGACACATTTGCTCTTGACATATGGGTGGGACTCTTGGGTATGCCCTAACCAATGGGGTTTGAGTTCACTGGCCCAACATTACCCACTTGAGGCATTTTCATGATGGCAAAAGTGTTTGGTAATGCTAAAAATGGGCTTTGAGGACTGAAGGTATGGGGAGTATACTGCGGTAATCCTAGTGTCCTTCTGCATCTAACACTAAATACCAATTTGAAGCAGCTACTTTACCCACCATAAACCCAGAGACAGATGTCTGACAGGACAAAAACAGGGTTTTCTAGCAACCTAACAGTGGATGCACAAGAATTGTCTTGGCATCCTGTTTCCTTCATTTCAAGTGTGCCCCCAATGTTATGTGTAAACCCAGCAGACCAGTGAAGTAGGATGTGACTCTCTAGCAGGATTTGGCACTTGGTGTCAAAAATAATGCTCACAGTCCCCACAAGCTTTTCTGTTCTCAAAGGAGTCATTTCTATTCATTGAGGTTGACTTCCCAGTCACAGTGATCTATTATGTAGCCACAATCACACCTATTCAAATGCTAATTTTCAGCTGGGACAAGTTGGAGAGCAAATGCAAATTAACCTCCAGGAACCTCAGACAGGGAGAAGGTGACTTTATGAAAGTTAATATTCCTTAATATTTATTAAGAAAACAGCTGTTGAAAATAGTTGTTTATGTATTATCAAAGTTAGTCCCATGATACAGTATTAGGGTGTTGATCTATAATTTGTTTTTTTTACATAGGACAACCAAGCCTGCCACAGTGAAAAATAGCTTTTGGGTGCTGAGAACTGTAAGGGCATGTTGATATTAAAGACACAACATTTCTGCCTGCTTTGTGGGCTGTAAGGCCTTCATAGAGGTGACATTAATATTTAAAAGGGAAGCTTTGACCTGCAGGGGTTTGTTGACGACGTGAATTGCATGTTTTTTACACTGCTGCTGTCAAGTTACACAGTGTAGGCCCAGTCCTTGTTTGCTTTGCCACTGAAATTGATGACACATTAGGTTACAGCCTCTAGAATCCTTTTTTCTACATACTTAAGGGCAAGTTACATTTACTAATTAGAAATGTGCCACTTGAACCTTGTTTAACAGGGGAGAACTGGCACTTCACCACTGGCTAGCATGGTTAAAATGTACATATTTAAAAAAACTGCAAAAATACAGGGACCAGCAAAAAACACAAAATCTGGTGTGACCTGCAGAAAAGACAGATTTCCTACAGTTTGCTAATGTAGAATGCCTGAACAACCTGCCTGTGCCCATCAGATCCAACCTGGACCTGTTGAAAGCGTGTAAACGCTTGAAGGTGAATCTGTTCAGTCTTAATCACTAACCTTACCCCTTCCCCTAGCACCAAGACACCCAAATGTTGGGTTTCAGGCACTTTATAAAATTCAATTTATTCAGTCATTCTCAAAACTTGGATTGTGCCCAGTTATCTAGGATAGTTTAGCACTGAGTGATATATTGCCTCTCCAGCCAAGGTAATCAGTTCAAATCCAAGCACTATTAAGATGCCTCCCGCCACATTTTTGCACACCATACATGTATCTCCATAAAATGAATCCAGGTCATAGTGGTTATAACAGAGCTGTGCTACTGTTGCTTATATAAACACATACAAAATGAAGCGAAAGTAAAATTGAAGATTTACCACCATGTTCCAGCAAGACCTCAAAAAGTTCTGGTGATGTGAACTTCAAAAATACCCATAACAGTAAGAGACACCAAGAAACAATGATCATAGTGTGTTATTGAAGAACAATAAGTCCCTTTCTGTTCTATATATGGCAGGGGATATAACATTCCAAATTGGTAAATAACAAGTATTAAGTAATGCTGTAGGGATATATCTTAAACAGTAAAAACAAATGTTTAGCTTTCTTATTCATGCAAACAATGTTTCAGATTGACTGGTATGTTCTCCAATCTGCAGCCTAAGGAATCTTTATTCTTAAGTGAAATTACCAAAGACCAGTTTATGGGGAGATAGGCAAATGCTTCATTGAATGGCGATTTCTAGAAAATGCCTTTGATCACAAATTGTGAGCTTCCTGAGACTTATAACAAACAGTGGTAAGCATTAACTATATTTTACATCCAGAAAAATTGGTTTTCTTAAGTGCTGCATTAAGCTAAGATGTTAAGACAGGATTCAGTAGATAGTGAAACAGACCTACCACATATTCCACAGAGGCGCTCTTTCAAGAGAAATACCTGGGATAAGTAAATTAAAAATGTCTTATGACCCAGATACCTCACACATTTTGTATTTTCTAGTGTCTATAGGGCAGTTATACTTTTTACTGCACTAGGCAATTTCCCTCACTGACAATATTTCCCATTGGCCCATTTTTATTACTGTTAGAGACTGTTTTACTCATGATGTACTTGTTATTATAATTTCAACTAAAACTGTACACAAGAGGCTTTTGATGTGTACCAAACTAAAAAGTTGAAACAAAAGATAATATCCCAGTGAAATAGCGGTAATATATACACAAAAAAACGTAAACTAATCAGTTTTTCTATTGTATCCTTACGAGTGTTGATTGTGCTAATTGTCAGCATATAATATATGCATCTATGCAGGCTGTATCGCAGAGTGACATCTTTTGCTAGCTTATGAAGAATGCTTCATGTCTGAATTTTACATTTTTCGACCCAATAAGTGTTATACACTTTCTAAAAATAAGTCCAATGGGTGAAATTACTTGGCGATAAATGTTTTGAGTATAGAGGAATGATTTCTACAGCCTGTCATTGAGTGAGCATTGGTCTCTCTCCACAACAGTTTGCAATTTCCAAGTACTTTTAAAGCTCAGAATAATCTTTATTTGGCAAATACACCTTGACTGACCTCTTGCAAGATCTAGATGTGAAGTTCGTAGTGTGGCTCTGTTTGCTGTATTGAAAATTGTCCAAGCACTCTCATTGAGTGTTTTGAGCAGTGCAGAAGCTCTGAAGTATGAACTAGTGTCTCTTTCGAACGAAGGTTCATTAGCCTTAGTCACAGTGAACGCAACAAGACGTCCCACAGAAGAGTGTTGGGAGACAGCAGCTCAACATTGTGAGCTGTAGCAGCATATTTTATTCAGACGTGTCTGTAGTCAATGCAGATCTGCCTGCATATCGCACCTTTGTGGAGAAAAGCAATATCACTTTGTCGCCCAGTTGCTAGCACCGTTTAACAGCCACAAGGAACATATGCCAGGGCTAAGCAACATGAGGTGAGGTCATTTTTTGGGAAGAGTGCGCTGAAGAAACAAATTGCAGAATTCTTTCTTTAGAAGTCCGTCCGAGTGGTCGGTATCGGCCATTAATAGCTGCGGCCACTTAGCCAGTATGAATTCTAGCTATAAGCAGCTGGCGAGCCTGCCTCATCTCTTCTTCACAGTAGCACAGCTGCGTATCACTCCTATCACATTGTGGAGGCACAAGATACATAGGGACTCAATGTTTAAATACTCCAGATTCCACTTACATACTTGCACTAAAATCTCCCAGACTTCTTAAACAACTTCTAGTATGCGTAGTGTGCTACAGCAAACTGTGATATTCTTTTCTGGATTCTAACTATGTTGTAAACTGTAAATGACCGACCGTGAGGTAACTTTGTTTTTGTTTGAGCTTTATAATGCCAGTGGTGCACCTTGCAGCCATAACTTTAGGGAAGTTTATCATTCTCTAGATTTCCTCCCAGTTATTACCACCCTTAAAGCTTTTTCTTGGTGCAGGCTGAAATAATGTTGCTTCTAAATAGACTTTTTCATGCTTCAGAGGCTAGACAGCTAAATAACTAGAATCTTGAGTATGGTGCCCTTCTAAGCCTACATGTGCTGCCTCTCCCATGGGGGGGAGGTGAATAACCCTTGTGCTTGAGCACTCTGAAGTGGTCAGAATCAGGGCAAGATAGTGCACAACACAGAACTTGATTGGGCCAATAATTTGATTACTAAAAACAACTGCTGCTTTCAGTTCTTAGAAACAGCACAAGTGTGGTATGAAGCGCTATATAACTTACACCTGCCGCGCTTCAGGGACCATGTCGTTTTCAAAATAATCTGTTATGTTTCCTTCAAAGCAGTCTGTTTCTATAGCTTTACGCATTCCTCTTGTGCCCAATACCAAACGTCCGATTGTTTTGAGTTCCCTTTGACTCGCATTTGTCTTCTTTTTGTACTGAGTCACATCCAATCAATCAATCAATCAAAAATTTTCTTAAGCGCACTACTCACCCGTTAGGGTCTCAAGGCGCTGTGAGGGGGGGGGGGCAAAGGGGGTTTGCCGGTTACTGATCAAAAAGCCATGTCTTGAGGTGCTTTCTGAAAGTTAGGGGGTCCTGGGTCTTGCGCAGGTTGATGGGGAGGGAGTTCCAGGTCTTGGCGGCGAGGTGGGAGAAGGATCTGCCACCGGAAGTGGTGCGTTGGATGCGGGGGACTGTAGCGAGGGCGAGGTCAGCGGAGCGGAGCTGTCGAGTTGGTATGTGGAAGTTTACTTGTTCGTTGAGGTAGGCCGGTCCAGTGTCGTGGAGGGCTTTGTGAGCGTGGATGAGAACTTTGAAGATGATCCGTTGCTGATGGGCAGCCAGTGTAGGGATCTGAGGTTGGTGGATATGTGTTTGTGGCGAGGGAGGTTGAGGATGAGACGTGCGGCTGCGTTTTGAATTCGCTGAAGTTTTCTTTGAAGCTTGGCTTTGGTCCCTGCGTACATGGCATTGCGGTAGTCCAGTCTGCTGCTGATGAGGGCATGGGTGACCGTTCTTCTTGTTTCTAAAGGAATCCATTTGAAAGTCTTGCGTAGCATGCGAAGGGTGTTGAAGCAGGAGGACGATATGGTGTTGATTTGCTGGGCCATGGAGAGAGATGAGTCTAGAACGATGCCAAGGTTGCATGTGTGGGTGGTGGGTGTTGGGGGTGGTCCGAGGGTGGTGGGCCACCAGGAGTCGTCCCATGCTGTCTTGTTGGGTCTGAAGATGATGATTTCTGTTTTGTTTGAGTTAAGTTTGAGGTGGCTTGCTGTCATCCATTTGGCGATGTCGAGGAGTCCGGCGTGCAGGTTTATCTTGGCGGGGGCTGGGTTCCTGGTGAGGGAGATGATGAACTGGGTGTTGTCTGCGTAAGAGATGATGGTGATTCAGTGGGGGGGGAGGATGTTGGCGAGAGGGGCCATGTAGATGTTGAAGAGGGTGGGGCTGAGGGAGGATCCTTGGGGGACCCCGCAGATGATCTTGGTGGCTGGAGACCGGAAGGGAGGGAGGTGAACTCATTGGGTTCTTTCGGCGAGGAAGGAGGTGAGCCAGTCCAGGGCCTTGTGTCGAATTCTGGCATCAAAAAGGCGTGCGCAAAGGGTCTGGTGGCATACAGTGTTGAATGCAGCAGAGGGGTCTAGGAGGATGAGGGCAACGGTCTCGCCCTTGTCCACCCTGGTCCTGATGTCGTCTGTGCAGGCAATGAGGGCGGTCTCAGTGCTGTGGTTCTTGCGGAATCCAGACTGGGAGGCATCGAGTATGTTGTTTTCTTCTAAGAAGTGAGACAGTTGGGCATTGACTATCTTCTCAGCGACCTTTGCGGGGAAGGGGAGAAGAGAGATGGGACGGTAGTTTGTGATGTCTTCCGGGTCTGCTTTGGGTTTTTTGAGGACCGCGTTGACTTCGGCGTGCTTCCAAACTCCTGGGAAGTTTGCGGTGTCGAAGGAACTGTTGATGACAGAGTGAAGCTGAGGAACGATGATTTGGCTGGCCTTGTTGAAAATGTGGTGGGGGCAGGGGTCTGTGGGGGAGCCTGAGTGGATGGAGTTCCTGGTGGTGTCGATTTTTCTCGTTGTTGATTGGGGTCCAGGTGTGTTGTTGGTTGTGTCGGTGGTGGTGGTGATGGTGGGTGCTGATGCTGTGAAGCTGTTGTGTATGTCTGCGATTTTGAGGTGAAAGTAGTTGGAGAGGGAGTTGCAGAGGTTTTGGGAGTGTGGAGGGTCGATGATGCTGGATTTGGGTTTGGTGAGTTCTTTGACGATGGCAAAGAGTTCTTTGCTGTTGTGTGTTGTTGCCTATGCGTTCTTTGAAGAAGGACCGTTTGGTGGTCCGGATGAGTTGATGGTGTTTGCGCATGGCTGTTTTGAGGGCGGAGAAATTGCTCATTGAGGGTTCTTGGCGCCAGGCTTTTTCAATTTTACGGCATTCTCGTTTGGAAGCTTGGAGTTCTGTGGTGAACCAGGGGGTGGTCTTGACGGTGCAGGTGTTATTTCTTTTTAATGGGGCGAGTGAGTCTGCGCAGGTTGTTAGCCATTGTTTGAGGTTTCCAAGTGAAAGTTGAGGTCACCAAGGAGTATGTAGTTTGTGGAGGTAAGGGCGTGGGAGCTGATGGTATCTGCGATGGCGTCACAAAATGGGGGGCGGGGTCCTGGTGCTCTGTAAATGAGGGTTCCTCTAAGGGTGGTGTTGGCGTTGATGTGTATTAGAAAGTGTAGATGTTCTGCGTTGTCTAGGGTATCTTTGGTGTGGGTGGAGATTTGATGGTGTTTTTGTGTATTATGGCGATACCTCCTCCTGGTTTGTTTATGCGTTCTCTACGGGTGATTTTGTAACCTTCTGGGAAGCTATGGCTATGTCGGGTTCTGATGAGGGGGTTCATCCATGTTTCCGTGAGGAAGGCGATGTCAGGGGAGTATGTTGTGAGCAGGTCCCAAAGCTCGATGGCGTGCTTGTGGACGGAGTGGGTGTTAAGGAGGATGCAGTTAAGGTGGTTGGTGTTATTGTGGTGCCTGTTTGTGGTGTTGGTGTTAGTGTGAGTGCAGGAAAAATGGCATGAGTGGCATGTGAATGGTCCATGTGTGTGCTTGGGGTTGGCCTGGGCGCAGGCAGGGTGCTGGCCTGAGTTGAGGGCATGGAGTTCTGTGGAGGAGTAGTGCTTGCCTCTGGGGCGCCTCTGGCGCACCAGCGGCGCACCCGCAGCGCGCTGCCGCACAGTGGCCGCCCTTATGAAGGGGAGGTGGGAGGGAGGAGCAACTAGGAGGCAGGAGGGAAAGACCAATGGGGGCGGGAGGGGGATGGGGCCGCAGGGGACGCAGCGGCGGGGATTGGGAGAACCGGCAAGAGCCGGATGGAAAAACGGGTAGGAAACACAGAGGGCAAAACGAAGTGGAATTGAAAAAGGGCACAGATACAGTCATGAAATGAAAAACGATATACAAAAAATGAAATACTATGCGAAATACAAAGTGCTGAGTACACTAGATACGCCTACCACTGGGCACCAGGGATGAGGCGCAGGCGGGTGCCTGCAGGGGTTGGAGGGCCTCGAACGTCCTTCTAGCAGCAAACGGCAGGGTCAGCGGCACAGAGGCAGGCGTGTGGAGCCAAAGTGGACTCCTGGCCATTGACTGGTAAATACTGCATGTCTACACTCCACCGTGGAAGAGCTCTTATGCCTAGCTCGGGGAAAGAGCTGAAATATTTAGCATGCATCAAAAAGAAAGCTTTGGAAGAAAGGTACTCTTTCTCCTCAGGTCAGTCTACAGGCTTGCTCAGTCTCCTTTTATACATTTGAAAAATATATTTGTACCTTAGGTCAAATATAATGAAAAAAAAGTGCCCTGCATAAAATTCGATGAAATTAGAAGCCAGTCATTGATTCATACCCAGGCTTAACTTTCAGCTTGTGCCCTGCTGTGTTTTATATATATATTTTTTCCCGTTCCCTTCACTTTGATGGTCGAGAGCAAAGTATACCATGATGAAACTTAAATGTAATTTTTGGAATTTCATTTACGCTGGTTACCTGAGAATCCCAAAATTAAGCTATTTTGCCTAGTTATGTGCCATTTAAGGTTAACATTTGCAGCAATTAGCACAATTCGTGATAGTTCAGACATAGAAGCAACGGACCACAAGCAGCAATTCTTTGTTGTTCTCTTGTTTAAATGCCAAAAATTGAGATGAGGATAAATTTCACGCTAAAATATAGCTCAAAATGGCCGATTTGCATTTCGCATAATTTTGCATATTTTTCCTTAATTTCGTGTTACTAAGCGGATTTTCACACATTTATAGAAGAGGTGCTTTTCTTTTGCCATCCATCCTCTTTTCTCAATCAGTTTGATAGGCTTCTATCCAATTGGGGATTTCTTCTGAGGGGTTGCCCTTCTGTCCAGTTTCCTGTGTGAGAAAGCAGATCAGAAGTGCGTAGTCTCTTTGTCTTTTCTTCTACACCGGGCATTATGTACACTTGCACTGACTCCAAGACCTGCAACTACTTTGCCCAGATGAACTCAAAAGCTATCTAAAAATGCAAAGCTTTACGTAGAGAAGCACCAATAGCCCCATGCCATTCCAGTTCTAAAACAAAATCGAGCATTGTCCCACAGCATATCTTCTTCATCGTCAAAGTTATCGGGTAAGACCAAGAAGAAGCACAAGACGTCCAAGCAGGACTCGTCCCCATCTTTCCACCTTATTCTTCAGATAAGGTGCAAGGGCATCTCTGTGCCTAGTCACATTTCCTTTCCACTTAGGAACTGATTCCATCTTTGTGCCCAGTGCACCCTGAATTCCTGAGTTCATCTGTGACGTCGCTACAAATCTAAGCCTCTCAAGCGGCTATGCCGTGCATCTTGGGCATGCTTCCGGGCCCCAAGGCTCCACAGGGACCTCAGTTCGGGATACTGCTGGCAGGTTTGCCCTTGTCGCCTTCTGAGGCCCTTGGACCTGCTTTACGTTCTGGAGCGGTTTCGGAGCCAAATTAATGTCTGGTGCGTAAGTCCTCAACAGCCCCTCTATTTTGTTGTACCACTGCCAAAAGAGGAACCACAGCCCATCATGGTATCCGTCTCCGAGCCGGCTTCATCTCGAACGAGGTCTTGTTCAGATTTTGATGAGGTCCAACTAATACTGAATTCTTCAGACTCAAAACACAATTCCACCGCAGTGCAACCAAGCACAAGCACTACATCAGCTTTTTTCCTTGGCCTCCTACCAGATCCAGCAACTTTGAGAAAATAGTGGTGGGGACGGGAACGAGTTTGCCTCATCCTATAAATGCCTCATCCTACGATAAAGACAATTGGTATATGGGCTTACAGGGTGCCAGTGGGTGCGACTTCTCCCCTGATATTGCATTGGTTCCTGAAACCAACCCGTTAAACACAGAGAGAGGTGAGAGGTACAAATCCCTCTACACATCATCCCAAGAAATAACTATTACACTCAAAAGATGTGGCGTGTACGCTCACTTGAGATTTGACCCAAACACTATTACCAGTTCCACAGACAGTATTATATTGATAGGAATACCAGGAAATTCTCCTTTTCCAACCCCAGTAGGACAATGCCACCAGGGCAGACTAAACCTCTCGGTTCGGGCATACCAGAGGGAGTTCTTAGATAACGTTTTTTGGATAATGCTGGGATCCAGGTCAGTAAAAATACCTAGTGGACTACTGGTAATGTTACCTTTTTAATAGAGGTGTCCACTGGTATGGTTAAAAACAAAAGTAGTAAGCATGAGTGTAATGGATCAGCTCGTCAGTAAAACAGGTAACATGTTTCTGCCTGCACATGGAGCCTGCATTGGTTTGGGGCATTTATCATGGCTATGGATCCTTATCTGTCTTAACTGATTCTCACCTAACCTACTTTAGGGGTGGAAACAAATAAGAAGAACTCACAAGTCCTACCTGAGTGGCAGTGATCATCTGAGACCCTATTAGGGATAGATCACAAGTCAGAAAACATGAAAATAAATTATGTTGTTATCTGAGAGGGAATTATATAATGACCATGAAAGGTGAGAAGAACACTGCAATCCACTGCAAACATCAGTGTGTCAATTGGTGTTGAAGTAAAAAACATGCGTCCCTATTTTATTTAGACTGGGCATGTACCAAAACACATTTCTAAAAGGTATATAGTGTGCATTGTGACCCTGCCCATTATCACTTCGGGTCACAGCATGCTAAAGTGAGCTTACTAAGGCATCCTTACCCTTTTATAATGGGTTAGTGGCCTCTAATCTGGGACATGGGCGATGACCCTTGTAGTCACACACTGTTGAGAGAAGGGAATAATGCAGAAAATGCTGCAATTTCTGGCATTAACAGCATATGAAAGACTGGAAGATTGAGTTACCCAATGAAAAAACTTCTGTTGTCATCTATATTGATCATGGGCCGAGCTGTGATTCCAACGGGGCCTTTAGGTACTAGGATCATCTGGTATCTTCTTTTATTAGGTTTAAGTTAATGTTTTCTTGATGCTTTGAAAGAAGCTGTTAAATGCCGATGCAGTGTGATTTAGGGAATGGCGGGGTCATCTTCGTCACAGCCCCTCTCATGCTTGTGTGGCCCGAACATGCGTGCAGGGAACAGAAAAACATACTCTCTTAATGGGGTACTCCTTGCCCCTCTGATTGCTATGGTGTTAAGGTACTAGTTGCTCATGTGACCTCATTCACCAGGAACCATCCTAAATATCTTGGTGCAAACTATGTGGGCAGGGAACAGGATACTGTAATCTTGAACGGGGCTTCCCTTGCTCTATCAATTGCTGTGGCGCCCAGGTGCCCAAATGATTATAGTAAGGCTGCATAAAAAAAAATGGAATCTTAAGGCCACAGTCACATGATAAACAGTCCTGTGTAGGGCCGTGCTTTAAGGCGGTGTGGCCGCACCGGGTGCTGACCTGCATGGGGGGGTGCTGACCTCGGGGGCCCTGTGTTTATCAATAACTTACGAAATGTGCAATTTAAAGGCACCTGAAGAAAATTTCCTTGTGTGTCCAGCCTTCAGGAAGCAATTAAAATGCCAATACAACGCTTGTGATTAATGTTCTTGCCAGAGAGAGATCGAAGTTTTGTCCAGTGGCAGTTTGGGCTCAGTATAAAGTAGTGCAGAGAGTTAATATGCCTCCTGTAAACACATAACTATGTTTTATGTAGATAGCTATGGGGTTATTAAAGCCAGCCTTTTTAAGAGCTTTAAACCAAATGAAATGTTTGTGAGAGGGGCTATTGACAGATGAGGGGCACTTTTGCCAGGTGGTAGTGAGGGAATCAGAGGAGGCGGTCATGGGGTGGGGGTTGCCAAAAAAGATTGCTGCACCGAGCGCCACCTGCGCTAAAGCCAGCCTTGGTCTTGTATTATATCTTGATTGAGGGAAGCATGGTTATTACACCAAATGGAACACCATTAGGACAAGGGTGACAATTTTATTTGATCATGCAATTAACTTAGGCTAAGCTGTTCATGTATAACTTGATGTGAACTACTAAGAGGTACACCCGCGAGGCACCAACTCACACATTTTTTTGTCACCTGTAAACTACTCACATTCCTGTAGCCCCAAATGCTGGAACCATATGTCAAGACGGAAACACATTTCTTGTTTATATATATTTCCATAAATGGTATAATTAGTTTATAGCCAATATTTACTACCAGGTTAAATAGCAATCCCACAGATTGTGCAGATCGTTATTTCCCAATAGATATGCATGGGGTCCAAGAGCTTACAAAGTAAGAGGTCACCCGCAGATAAGGAAATTAATGTGTACTCTCTATAACATATTTAATAAAACAACCAGGGAAACCTTTGGTTTTTGAAATTACAAGCCATTGTAAAAGTTCTTGAAAGATTAGTTACAAAGTTCAGTTGTTCCCTGAAATGTATCAATGCGTCTGTAAGCTTTTCTCAGTCATTTGGGTTACGGGACAAAACGACGGTGCCATCAGCATTTGATAAGACTGGTATGGGCCTGTTCTTCTACACTTCTCAATAAGCCTAACCCAAGATTGCTAACATACAGCAACAACCAAAATCGGTGTTGTGTCGCACCCCTGTCACACACCATGTGCTAAATCGAAAAAGCTGATGCATTCTTTTTTCTCTCCAAATCTGAGCGAAGCAAATAGATTGTAATGTAGAGCATGGAGAAATTTCACCAGTTCTCTGTCCACGCCTTGCGTAAGTAGAAGCACCCAAAACATCAGTCTGTTTACATAGAGATGTAAGTTTAAACCTTACCTGAAGCTGCAGCAGCACGTCCTGAATCCATGCTGGACTTCGGATAGATTACTGACTTGAAATAAAGAGCAAAATATTCTATCAAGCTCTATTTGTTACTTTAAGCATCAAATCCAACAAAGAGACTGGGCGGTAACGGTGAGAAATTTGAGATTGCTCTTTTTAAAGAACTGGACTTCAGTGGATGAATTCCATGACTGACTTGGGAAGCCTGACTTTGTAATGTTTGTGAGTAGAGGTACCCACAAGTCCACTGTAGTTTTATATAGGTCCATTTGGACCCCATCAGGGCCAGGGGCTTTGTCTGAGGGGATTTTACGATTGCCAACATTACTTCATGCAATCTCGAAACGCTATAGATGGAGGATATGACGGGAAAATATTCTCAGTGCCATCATTTATACTAACTGGTGGGCAATAAATAATTTTGAAGTGATCTTATCACCATTGATAGCGCGTCAGACCTTAATAAGTAAACTTACAAGGGGACGCGGATAGGTCGTTGAACCTTTTGACTCATATTTAGAATTTCTTACTATAGCTCCTGTACATGAACCAATAAACAATGCACAATAATCATTAGTAATCAATAATCAATGGAGTCAGTAAATATCACGCACCAATAGCCACATCTTTAATAACGTTTAATAGGTTTATTTCCCTTATATTAACAATCCTAAAGTCACGTAGATTAATCTCAAAATCAAATGTAACACATACAAAAACAGCACTGGTTGTCCGAATCGACGGAAGAAACGCAATCTAATCAAAGCTTGAATCACGACAAATTCTACAGCTACAGTACAAATCAATAGCAGAGTCAGTTGCGACAAAGTTATAACATACGTAGACTTCATCAAGATAACTCATCCATCGTTAGTCCCTGTAATTAGTCAGTCAATTGTGAGGGCCCTTAACTAATGTCAGATTAGCATCAGCATGTAGGGCTTCATGCAAACAACTTAGAACACAAATTTAGGAAAACATCTAGCTATGGATCTCTCAAAACAGCGCAGTTGGTATCTAGAAAGAAAAGGCATAAAATGCATAACAGTCACATATCGCTATATCTACCTATCACAGTATGGGTCAGCAGGCAGAATCAGTCTTTGTCCTCAGGTTATCAATCGATCAGCAAAGCATCAGGCTCTCAGTCAGAGAGTATGAGCCCAATGACAAAATGGATCTCCAATCTCTCCTAAAGTCTCTCCTTCTTGCAAAATCTGTATCTCTCAATAATTCTCCTCTGTTGCGTTGTTATATCAAAGTCACCTTAACTATCCCCTAATTCCCTATTGGTCGGTTAATCGTACATTTATACTCTAGCCAATAATATTTCTATACCAAATCTATGAATTCTAATATTTTACTCTTCTCATGAAGTTGATTGTTTTACTTTACGATGTTCTCATCGTCCGGCTCGTCAGGTAACAATATTGTTGCATCTTCAGCTCCAGTCAGTGTTTTCATTGTTCTCATCCTGGGAAAGTACATCTCACACACATTACACATAAATTGTTACACTAGCTGGCACATCATCTCCCGTTAGTCGGTTCTCACGGAAAGCTTTTGTTTAGCACTTTTAACAAGACAATGGACATTTCACAGTTTAATTTACTCTGTCAGCATTTTTATTAAACTGTAAGAAATACAGCTTCAGCATGAGGCCTGGCAAGACTAGGCCAAGACACTCGCTAAATTAAGGCCTGCAATAAATAAAACTCGAGTATCCTCATAACCAATAATATGACATATTACTACATTAGTCTAATACGTTTTCAATATTTCATAAGTATTATTCATCAGTTAGTACATTTCATGAATACTGGTGGCCATTCTTCGAGGTCAAATTTTCAAATGCGTGCATTATTTGTTTTCCTAAGTTATTCATTTTTTTACATAAATCATTATTCAAATTACATAAACTCATTAATAATTTCTAGTTAAAACACCTGCTCTAGCAATCCCTCCTCTGATGACTAAATGTGTCATCACACTAATTTCCACCCACAAACTTTTACAATTCAATTTCTTTAAAATTTTGTCTACCCCTTGAATTTTCCCTGTAAAATTTTTCCCTTTTCTTTTCTTCCCTCTGATGATTCTTAGACCTTTTCCATTTGATCTTTTTTGCATAATTTACATAATCCCCACATCCCAATTAGACAAACCATGACAATTAATATTCCCTGTAATATTTTCAATAAAACCCCATTCCAAATGTTGCTGAGCCAATTTCCCATGAAGCAAAACCTTTGCCAACTTTTTCCCAAACACCTGGTTCTTTCAATTCTTTCAAATCAGCACTTGCATTAATCAGATTAGTAAGTCTCTTATCTCTTCACTACTATCAGGTAAATATGAACAACAATGCCTAGAGTTAATCATTCTACAGACTCCGCCATCCTTCGCTAAAAGAATGTCTAAAGCAAGACGATTTTGAAGAGTCATAGCTCTATCCGCCGCTAATTCATTATCTATCAGAAGTATAGCCCCTGAAATAATTGTCAGCCTGTTATCCACAATAGTAGATAACTTTCGAATTTTAATCAAATTCAGGATGACTCCCACTAAAGGAGAACCACTGCACCAAATATATCTCCCACTATTGCAGAAGAGGGCTCCCTCCTCTGTCTCTTAAAATGTAATTCATTCACTTTCGGAAACTTTTTCAAATCCTCCATCTGGTAAATCTTTGGGAAAACTATCCTCAAAAACATGTCCCATACTATCCTCATACTATCCTCTTGGAAGACGGTAATAAGCATTAAGTCCACAAATATAGTATATCCCTGGAATCGCAGGGTCCTGCCCATTCAACATAATGTCCATTTACTCTGAAAGAAAAACACATGCCTGCATTCACTCATACCCACAAATAGTGTCAGTGCGTGGTTTAGGCCTATATATACAAAGCTTCCCTACATGTAGTGCATCTAGAGCCAATTTCCCTTGCGTTTTAATCGCACTATAAGCATAATCATTATTGTAAGTCCTTTTCTCTAAGCCTTTTTCTGATTTCTCAGGTAACGCCTTTCTTCTGTTATCAGTATGATCTAAGAAGCTCTTCTCTAAAGTTGTAATCAAGCATGTCAGGTTATTCTTATGCGCATAGGCCGTGCGAAATGTCAATGTAGGTTCAAAGAATCCTCTAACTAATACTATGTCATTATCCTTAGCTATTTTACTCAAATATCTAATTATAGGAACTATCGAAAACACAACATCATGATTAGAATAGAAGTAACAGACTACAACTTATTCAATATGTTAAGGGCAAACTATGATAGGTGACTCCTTCCTTGACTGATGAAGGAATCTGCATACATACAAAACAATAGAAAACAATAGAAGAAAGTTCTCCCTGCGCATTAGTATAACCATGCAAATATTTCTCATCTATCTTAAACTTCTCTAATGCCGTTAGTGCAGTAGTTGTCTCAAAAGCAGAAGTATGGTTGGCTCCTTTCGCATCAAGAACAGACATACCCACAATCAACACCACAAACAATATCCCACACATAAATGCCAAACCAATGCTCATATATTTATAGCGCATAGCATCTCTAACCTGCTAAATTAAGTCATCCATGATCTGTAAAGAATCAGAAGGAATTTAGAAAAACTTGCAGCAAAAATCAAAAATAGACAACTCTTCTTTCAGCTGTTCAGTTTCACTTCCAGGAACCCTTTGTCTTTGTCAAGATCAGTTAACAGCTTTGTCAAAATCAGGTTTTCAAAAAGTCAAACTGAGGTTATCAATGTCTTTTCTGGTTTCTTTCAACAGTCTCTTTATCAAAAAATTTCTCTCAGATTGTTTCAACAGTTCGGTTCATTACCTTCTTCACGTCACTTCAAAATATTGACTTGGAACTTCTCTATCAAAACAAAAAGACATAAACTCTCCTTCACTGAATTCCTCTTTTCTTGTAGTATCTACTTCTTCCTCTATTGTTGGTTGGATAACCACCTCTTTCCTTTTCTCCACTTGCGATTTCGGCCACTTAGCTCCTTTCAGTGAACCTTCTGTCAGTATTCTCTTCAAGATTGAACTTGAACCCTTTCCTTTCTCTGTTGTTTTCTCTTGACAGACCTTCAACCGGTTCAGGAGGAATCAGATCAGTTTGACTTTGATCCATCTCATCTCCTTCCCCTTCTGGGTCTGGCAATTGCTCTGCTTGTTTCTCTGAATCGTCTGCTTCTGGGAAAGCCCACCTCTGACTAGGCGCTCCTGCTGCCTCATTTGAGATAGGTTCTCTGATACTCTGCTGGAGGTCGCCACCCTCATCTCTCACAGGAGTGACTGAACCGTCCTCAATGAGCTCAGATCTGGTTACAGTTCCTCTTTATTTTTCTTCCGGCCCTGAGACTTGTCTCACTGTTGTTGGTACTCTCAACAATGCTTCTTCATGATCCAGCGGACTTGCCACTTTCTTCGTGAGAACCCCTCCACACGTATTCATCTCCTCTGGACAAGGATAGCTGTCACCTTGATAACATTGGCAAGAGGTTCTCCACCACGGCGGCTACTACAATAAGAGCGGAAAACTCACTAGCTGTATTGGTCCATTATGATTGTCAGATGTGGTTGGATATGTCCCCATACGTAGACTTGTTACTAGAGGATGGAAAGCTTGACGCACAGAAGATCCTCCAGGACAGAGAGCGTGCATCAAAGGAAATTATAGAATGTGCCATTGATGTGTCATCTACTGGCTTCAGGCAGTTTGCAGGTGCTGCGGTTCTCCACAGAAAGGGATGGTTTAAGTCCACCTCCTTCCGCCCAGAAATCCAGACTAAGATACTGGACATGCAATTTGATGGGGAATCATTGTTTGGCAAACATGTGGATGATGCCCTACATTCTATAAAGACTGACCCGTATACGGCAAAATCCATAGGCACACTCCAGTTTCAAAACCAACCCTTTTGAGGAGCTAGAGGAAGAGGAAATTACTTCTTTAGAGTTGATTACCAACCCTACAGACCGTATCCGTCAGGTGAGGCACAATATGGTCCACAGTATGATCAACAGCAGCCATACAGGCACCTGCCAATGTCTGCATATAAACACTCTAACAGAGGAAACTTTCTTGCCTGAGGAACAATGACCAGATTGTGATACAGACTACCTCACCCTCCCTAACATCCCAGATTGGAGGGCGAATAATACACCATTCCCATCAGTGGTCCACACTAACATCAGACAGGTGGGTTCTAGATGTCCTCTCCAGAGGACATTCCCTGGAATTTCTCCAAAAACTTCCAAACAACCCACCATCAGGACCACCACCCCCTCGTTTAAACAACTTCAAAAGGAGTTCTCCAATATGATGAAAAGGGGCGATATAAATAGTTCTGAAGGCCCTAACGGTAATAGGATTCTATTCCCGCTCCTTTCACATCAAGAAACTCTCAGGAGTTTGGCGTCCTATTCTCGACCTTCAAAGACTGAACACATTTCTTAAGGAACAGTCTTTGCATGGTGACGCTTCAGGACGTACTGCAACTCTTGAACAACAAAGATCATATGACGTCACTCAATCTTCAGGACGCATACTTGCAAATGCCAATACACCCAAAACATTGCAAATTCCTCTGCTTCCCGGTAGCTGTTATCCATTTTCAATTAAGGGTACTACTATTAGGACTGAAATCAGCCCCCAGAATTTTCACCAAGATGCTGGCCTCAGTAGCAGCTCATCTCAGACAACAAGAAATCCAAGTTCTCCCATACTTGGATGATTGGCTTATAAAAGCTTCTACATCTTATCAAACAGCAGCTGCAGCCAACTGCCTCTCATTATGCAACAAACTGGGTCTAACAAACGTTACCAGAAGTCTCAATTAAAACCAACAACAAGTCTAACATTCTTGGAGGCTGTTCTGGACATGGTAAAAAACAAAACTCAGCAAACAATGGCCCCAAACACAAGGTTCCTGTCAGAAATGGGGTCTCTGCTTGGTAGTCCGTTTACCTCTGTCCAAGCAGGGACCCTCACTCTAGTCAGGGCAATGAAGGCACTCCCTCCAGATAACTCCTGCTCACCCACTTAGTAGCTTGGCACAAGCAGTCAGGCTTACCTCAAAGGCAATGTGTAAAGTATTTGTACCAACACAAACAGTAATACAATGAAAACACTACAAAATGGACACCACACCAGTTTAGAAAAATAGATAATATATATTTAAATCAAGCAAGACCATCCAATATGCACGAGTCAAGATATGAATTTTCAAAAGAATAAGAGTCTTACTCATAGAAAACAATGGAAATGTTGATTTCACACAAAGTACCTGGTTTGCGTAAAAAATCAAGCCGCACGGGCGAGCATGCGTTGGAATTGGCAGCGATGCGTTAATTCCTTACTAGTAAGTGAGGCCATGTGTCGTTTTCTTCTCCAGTCTGGTCGTCGATGTGTCGTTTTTCTCCCTCGCAAGAGAGCGATGCGTCGATTTCTGGACAGGGTCACCTTGGGTCCGTGCAGGTTCCCAATGACTTTGACGGCCAGAAATGCATGAGAAATCCGGCCGCACGGTGTTGGGAAACTGCGCTTCATGGAGTTTGCATCGTTAGTAGCCACAAGCGGGTGTTGCGTTGTTTCTCTAGCCGCGATGTCAGTCTCCCACCCATGATGCAGGTAGAGTGTCAAAACTTTCCCTGCGCTGTGTTCTGTGTGTGGATTTCAGTCTTTGTTCTACCAACCTCACCTTTTAAGGGCCTGGATGGGGCACCAATTGGGAGGGAAGGAGTCTCAGCAGAGAGCCCAGGTGTTAGCATAGGAAGTCTTTGATGGGCCCGAGACTTCAAAAGAGGAGGCGAGCTCTATTCAAGCCCTTGTTCAAGATTCTTCTCAAGCAGGAATGAAGAACAAAGTCCAGTCTTTGTCCTCTTTGAGGCAGAAGCAGCAATTGCAGGCCAACCCAGCAAAGCAGAGTCACAGGCAAAAGGGCAGTACTCCTCCTCCAGCTCTTCTCCTTGGCAGAGGTTCCTCTTGATTCCAGAAATAATCTGGAATCTTGGTTTTGGGTCCACTACTTTTACCCATTTCTGCCTTTTGAAGTAGGCAAAATTCAAAGGAAAGTCTCTGTTTACAGAATCCTGCCTTATCAAGCCCCAGACACATACCAGGGGGATGGAGACTGCATTGCGTGAGTGCAGGCACAGCCCAATCAGGTGTAAGTGACCAGTCCTCCCTCTATTCCAGCCCTGATGGCTCATCAGGATATGCAGGCTATACCCCAGCTCCCTTTGTCTTACTGTTTAGAGGAGATTCACAAACAGCCCAACTGTCAGTCTGATCCAGACAGGGAATCCACAAACAGGCAGAGTCACAGAATGGTTAAAGCAAGAAAATGCCCACTTTCCAAAAGTGCCATTTTCAAACTGACAATTTAAAAACCCACTTTACGAACCAATGTATTTTTAAATTGTGAGTTCAGAGACACCAACCTCCGTATTTCCATCTGCTCCCAAAGGGAAACTGCACGTTAAAGTTATTTAAACTCAACCCCCATGTTGACCTATGAGAGAGATAGGCCTTACAACAGTAAAAACCAAATTTGGCAGTATTTCAATGTTAGGACATGTAAATCACATCAGTACACATCCCACCTTTAACATACACTGCACTCTCCCCATGGGGCTACCTAGGTCCTACCCTAGGGGTGCCTTACGTGTACGAAATGGGAAGGTTTAGGCTTGGTAAGTGGGCACACTTGCCAAGTCGAATTGGCAGTGCAAGACTGCACAAACAGATAATGCAGTGGCAGGCCTGAGACATGTTTGCAACGCTACTCATGTGAGAGTTGCACAACCAGTGCTGCAGGCCCACTAGTAGCATTTGATTTACAGGCCCTGGGCACCTCTGGTGCTCTTTACTAGGAACTTACTAGAAAATCAAATGTGCCAATCATGGAAAAGCCAAATATGCATACATTTTACACAGGGAGCATTTTCACTTTAGCACTGGTCAGCAGAGGTAAAGTGCCCAGAGTACCAAAACAACAAACGCAAGAATCCAGAACACAGTCAAACATGGGAAGCAGAGGCAAAACAGACAGAGGAGACCACGCCAAGGATGCCAGGTCTTACAGTTCCATCAAAGATCTCATTCAGATGAGACCAACAATGAGAACAGCCGTGTATTGGTGGACACAACGTTCAAATCTATCCAAAGGGCTTCGAAATCTACAAAGAATTCCCAGCTTTATCATAACAACAGATGCTTCACTAGAGGGTTGGGGTGGCCACCTTCAAAACTTACAGATCAGTGGCAAGTGGAACCCAGAAGAAATGAAGCTTCACATCAACCAACTGGATCTCAAGGCTGTCGCCTTAGCACTAAAAGTTTTTCTTCCCAAGATAACACACTCATCAGTCCTCATACAAACATACAATACCACCAGTATGTTCTGTCACAACAAATAAGGAGAAATACACTCAACAGCACACTCTTCTCAAGCACAGGACATCTGGAACTGGGCGCTTGTACATCGCATATCATTCAAAGGAGAACATGTACCAGGAGTATCCAGTCTCCTTGCAGACTCATTAAGCAGGACCACAATTTGCCTCCACAAATGGGAACTGAATCAACAGGTTCTGGGTGAACTATTCCACCGGTCGGCCAAACCAAACCTGGATCTGTTTGCAACGAAGGAGAAAAAGAAATGCCCATTCTTCTCAAGTTGGCATCGCCGAAAGGAGTTGTGGGGGAATGCATTTTCAATGCAGTGGTCAGGAATATATGCCTTCATCTTTCCCCGGATCCCATTGAGTCAAAAGGTAATCAACAAACTGAAGAGGGAACCTTGACGACTTCTCCTCCTAACCCCCAGGTGGCCCAGACAACTCTGGTTCACCGAACTCCTACTCTTCTTGGAACAATCCCATGCACAGCTCAAAACAACACCAGACTTGCTGACAATGAACCAGGGCCAGACACAGTACCCAGACCCAACATCACTACACATATCAGCCTGGATCCTGAGTTCAAGAATTCTCCTCATTAGACATTCCGTCAGATTGCATATAAATACTTGCCAAGGCAAGAGCGGACACAACAAACAAACTATAGATTTAAATGGAAACACTTCTGCCTTTGGTGCGTGAACTCTGACATCCACCCCTATCACATCACTGTCAGAACAAATCCTACCATTTTTGCTACACCCGGTGAAAAGTACACCTGGCATCAATTCCAATATTTAGACACCAATAATGCACCTTCCCTATGGTCTAGTCTGATTATTAAGCAATTCCTAAAGGGCATCTTCAGGGTTTTTCCACCTGTACGAAAGCCTTCACCTTCGTGACATCTCAATGTAGTTCTGGGACAACTCATTTGAGCCAATTCATAAACCAGATCTGAAATACCTCACTTGGAAAACAGAGCTTTTACTGGCTCTCACTTTGGCTAAAAGAGTAAGTGACATCCAAGCTTTTACCCTCAAAGAGACTTTTCTTCAAATTACGACAAACAGTGTTATTCTTTGAACCAACCCTAAGTTTATTCCGAAAGAACCATCAGACTTCCACTTAAACAAACCAGTGGGTTTCAGGACTTTTTTTTCCCAGATCCTCAGAAACCAGCAGAAAAATCTCTGCATGCCAAACAATGCCTCAAGTTGTATTTACACAGGACCCATCACGTATGGAAAGCAGACCAAATGTGTCTGGCATATGGCGGTATCAGGAAACGTCTCCCAGTAACCAAACAGATTATCACCAGATGGATTGCTTCCATTATACAGTTTTGCCATTCACAAGCTGGAAAACCATTGCAGGGCAAAGTGTGAGCCCACTCCACCAGAGATGTTGCCACATCTATGGCTCTCTTTGCTGGAGTACTGATCCAGCATATCTGCTGAGCAGCAACATGATCCAGCAGGCACACATTCACGAAGCATTATTGCCTGGATGAGACTCATAAACCTGATGCAGCTGTGGGACAGGCAGTGATACGACATCTGTTTAAATAAGGTGAGCCTCTTTCTTTTTTCCCCACCGTCTGTTAAATGTGTTTTACAATGGTATCAATATTCTTCTTTACTTTAATTCTTGTTATTTTGATTCAAGCATGTGAATCTTTGAAAGATCCAATACTGGAGAAGAAAATGAGTTGCTTACCTGTAACTGTAGTTCTCAAGTATTGGTATCTTTCATAGATTCATATGTGACCCACCCTCCTCCCCTTAGAGACTCCCCTCACTCATAAGAGTTATTAAGATAACATTTAAGCTCGAGAATCTGAGGAAATCAGTCTCTGTTGGGAGTGTTCTAGAAACCACTGCCATCTGATTGGTTGTAGTTCAAGTTTGATCCTTTGTTAAAAAGGTCATAGGTAGGCTGTTAAACTGACTTTTCCATTCCCATTATAGCCTTAGATAGATAGATAACAGGGAATGATTCAAGCATGTGAATCTATGAAGGATACAAATACTGGAGAACTACAGTTACAGGTAAGTAACTCATTTTCTTATGTGAGAGAAACCATCTTTTCCAGGCCTGTACCTGGAAAACTTTTCTCCTTTTTTCCAGAGATTGCTTATTAAATAGTTATGTACTTGATCTCTTTCCTGTTTCTGGGCTAGCCTTTCGGTGTCCTACATAAATATTTGTTAGCTGCTCTGCATAGTTTATCAAACCAACCTTTTGAGTCATGACAGGTACTTCCAAAGGGCTTTAAAAGCAGTTCTCAGCTGTAAAACTAGGGGTTAGTGAAGGTCTCTGTTGCCTCCAGCGGACTCTTTCATTGAGAGATATTGGTTTAAGAGTTCTGAATTAGACTCAATATGTTTAAGTTCCACAGATTTCTGACCGCTTTCCTTTTTGGTAATTCTTGTGCTACTAGGTGTTTTACCCTCTGGGGTGTCTATGGTAATAGTATTTGGGTGTTATGATCGTTATATATACTTGGGCTTGTATCCCTTTCTAGAATGTAGTGTCTCAGCTTTCTTGATAAAAACATGTGATCAATTACAGATCTACATCCCGTCCTGCAAATGTTGGAATAGAGTGTTTAAGGGGTCCCTAAACCTTTAGGGCTTTACATAGCTTTTGGCCCACTAAATAAATGCATAAACTATTTCCCCTATTGTCCTGAGCATGACTCTCCTCTCTACTATCATTAAATACAAAGGAGTTTTAACTAATTGTCATTAAGCTGCTTCTGAGCTTAGTATTAAAATTTCCACCCACTAGGAAGCTGTGGGTTTTGCCTAAGCTGAAGGAATTGTTGGAGAAGTCGCCAATAAGCTCAAACAAGATATAATACTTTTGATTATCCTTGGGCCAGAAGATGTCATTATATTATAGAAATTCATTAGAACCAGATTAAAGTTGCGTGGATAAGTACACCATAAACAGGTATCTGTGTTATTGAGCTTTGTAATGTAACTTTAACTCCCATTCCTTGGGAGCCACTGGTGCCATTTATCAGGGACTTATGTTGGGCACTGAGATAAGTTTGCAGCTTGGTGCAGTACCCACCAGACGTACCAATTGCAGGATAAACTGACGGATGTATTGTTTGTTTTTCTTTTGGCCCAGTAAGGACTCAATGTGGACACTGTTAAATGTTGTGTGTCTGCCCTTTAGGTCTTTTTACGTTCAACAGACGAGCCATCCTTGTTGCAAATCACCAGTTGTGATATGTTTACAACATGTTTTTCTACTTAAGTCCGTTGTGATTCCACAGTGGTGCTTGAATCTGTTTCTCGCTTTTTTAATATGTCCCCCTTTTGAACTAGTGCACCTCCTTACCTTTAAAAAATGGTCTTTCTGGTTGTGATAAGTTCTGCATGCAGAGTAAGTCCGCTTTTGTACCTTTCTATCTAGCCTCCATCTACTGACTTTTTTCCAGAAGAATTGGATTATGCTTGCCTACCAAAGGTGGGATGCCTTTTCACGTCGGACAAGACTTTACTCTTCTGGCCTTCTTTGCTCCACCTCCCTTTAAAGTTGAATTGAGGCTACATTGCTTGGACCTTAGAAGAGCTCTGAGCTTTTACATCGATTTTATCAAGGGACATCTGTAGGACGATAAGCTCTTTGTGGGGTTGACTGAAGTAAAGAAGGAGGGGCGGTGCAAAAACTGACCATCTGACGATAGATAGCCCTCTGTATTAAGATCTGGTATGCATTTGCTAAGGAGCAGCCTCCAGAAAGTGTGAGGGCCTATTTTACCAGGGCAAAGGCTCCTACCACTGATTTGGCACATGGAGTGCCTTCCTTAGATATTTGTCTGTCGGCTAAGTGGGCATCAGTGCACATGTTCACGAACCGCTACTTCTTCTGACAGGTATGCCTAGATGGGCATGTTGCTCATTCAGCCATGCAGGACATTTTCCTCTGAGCCATTCCACTGACCCACCACTTTGAAAGAGGTTGGTATCTGTTCCCAAGGTGAGGAATATACAGTCATAAGTATCCATCTTTCTGGTGGTTTCTCTTTCGAAACACAGAATTCTCACCACCTTCCCTGTTCTGTGGAATGGTCTCTTTCCATCTTAAAAAGTGCCAATTTTAGGTATTTGCACACTTGTTCTTCCTATTTGTTGATACTTTCTGAGTGCACAAACAAGCTTATGAAAAGAAACTGATGTCAGGGCGTGTGGGTGGCACGTACATGCGGCTCTGCTTGTCACTTCAAGATCAATGCGGAGTCACACAGCATCACCTACCGGAGAAAAACAGGAGTGCTTTTAGATAGGGATATTCATAGGATGAGGTATCTGTGATTAAATAGCCTATCCTCCATAAAGAGTGTTACCAAGGGTAAGTAGCTTTTTTTTGTCAGGAGCAAAACAAAATGATGGTGTAAGAGGCTAAATACTGGTATTATAATTTTTTCCCACATGTTTTTTTCTTGGTCAGACTATGGGAGAGGTTGCTGGCCTTTTGGTAGTCATTCATCGAGGAAGAGCAGACTTAAACATAAATGCACAGACTCCACTTGGGCTGAGGGAGCTGACCATCACAGATACCCAGATTTCACCTAGACAGATGGAGCCGTTATGTCTTTATGAATGCTGGTTTTAGTTAACCTTGACCTGGTTACCCGCCATGCACAACTAAGCAAATGCATGTATCCTTCAGGGTGCTGTAGGATCTGAACTCTTTCCAGGTTACTCTGCATATTCCTGTGAAGTATCTCTTAATTAGATATGGTTCAGTGTAAATCAAGATGTGATACTCTCTCTGCTTTTTATCAGACGTGCTTTTTTTGATACATGTGCAAACACCAGCAATATTTTCATTCTCTCATTTATCCTGTTCAACTTAGATCAGTTCAATCTCCAAAGTGCTTAACTAGTTCTGTGTTGTCCTTCCTGTATTGGTCTGTAATGATATTCAGGGACATCTTGATCTCAATTTGTGTATTGTGTCAAACTAAAACCTGTTGGCCTGTCATATGGGAAAAACTGTGTTAGTTGATGGTGCATGAAGGCAGATAGCATGGTAAACGACATTGACAGTTAACTTTTTTCTGGTGAACATTTTACATCAGAATCTACTTCTCTTCTCTTGCTTTCAACAAATGAGTAATTAAGAACCTTACCCAAATACTCTAGGTTCTTTTTGGATATTTTTGCAGTGTTCCTCCTATATCCCCTACCTATCTATACCTGGCTGATGAGCCCACAACCAGGGCAAAACCAGTCCTGGGTTGCTTTTGTTTGGATTAAGGGAAGACCTGGCTTGGCAACTCAGGCTTGACTGTTCCCATTGGAGCAGGGTCAAGACTGATTTGCATATAGCTGGGTCTACACTGAGATGGCATGGTGTACAGTGTGGATTGGTATGGGGCCCGAGTAATTACCAGTGGCTGCGATTAATTCAAGCATTCCATCCATCACTTTTTGTATACTTTAGTGTGTTCTCCTATATCCCTTTCTTATTCAGTACAATCATAGCGAGTCGAATGTACCTAACTTTCTTGTCACCTTTCAGTGGCATGAGTTTTTAGTAAGGTGCTGGTGTTTGAGCTTAGTAAAGTTAAGGATACAGTTCAAGCAGGTATAAATCTAATCTTCTGTTTGTCCTTTAAAATGAGCCTCCTAAGAAGGGGTGTTGGCCATACCACAGATTTCCACCTGGTTGCTAGATAAAACGGATTTTATAAGAATTTTAAAAATCATTTTTTTTACACCAACTAACAATATTAATTTCATAGTAGTGGTAATGGACAACTTGTTGAGGGGTGCTAGAAAGGTGTTACTGGTTAAAAGAAATGGTTCCTTTCCTTTTTTAGGCCGTGCTTGCAGACACAAGTGGATTTCTGTGATTGATTGGTCTGAGGGCATGAGCATTCTGTTAGTGTTTCAGGAGAGGCTATCAAATACCAAGATCAAATCTTGAAATGCTGGGAGATTTCCTGCTAGGGACTAGACATTTGTGGCAGAATCTTGTATGGTGGACTTGACAACCTTCTTGTAGAGTTACGTAGCTTTGCCGATTGTCCCCAGAAGTTCCCCTTCAACACCTCTTACTAGGGGCACCCTCAGCGGATCAAGGAGCGTGTAAAAGGTTTACATTGGGGAAGGGAGGGGGTGTGTAAGGTTACTACTGACTGTGTGCCACTTCTGTCGGGTAGTCAGAGAACCAGATGAATTGTCTTTGCCTCTGCCACCCTCATATATAATATTGTGTGGATGTGAGGCAATGGATTCCCTAATTTGCATGAGGTTATGCCAACATGCAAATGAGGGAACATAATCTTAAAACTGCGCAGTATTATAGAAGCAGCAGTGAAAGCATCTGTGCTGCTTCTCTTATATCTAAGTGCCTGAGTCAAGCATGAAGAAGTCTCACTTACCCATTGTGGACCTGAGGCACTGTGTATAATGCTGTCGATGGAGTCTACACCCAACTCTGAACTCTGCTCAGACTTGGCTACAAAATCTTGTAACCGCTCCCATTTGGTCTGCACAGTTCGTTCTTTCTTTTTTTGCCTGTATTTACAATTTTCGAAGTTCAAAAAAGGTGTAAATTTACCTTTTCCTGAAAGTGTATACCCTTTATTGCAGGAATTAATTTTGCTCTTTTCGGCTTTAGAGTTGCCAGAAATTGAAAGAGGCTGGTAGAAAATCTTCATGTACAAATGTACATTTCTGCCACACTTACACATGTGGATTGTCCGCCTGGTGGGAAATCTGAAAAACTAAGTATCAAAGAAGAATTGTACTCCTGTACATCTACAAGTATGGAGGCTGGTGGGTCTCAAAAATGTCAGACTTGTGCTCCAAATACTGGAAAAAATAAACAAACAGAAGTAGATGCAAGTACTTCTATGAGGGCTTTGATTTGATTAGGGCACTGTGTTGATGTGCTATACGCTTTCCCTATCGTTGCTGTCTGCTTCATGGTCTATGAAGCTCAGCAATGACAGGGTATAATCATTTTAAGTTGTATCTCTGGGATTGGCGTGTTTTTGTTTGTTTTGTTCTTTGGGCTTTTTGTGTATCTTTAAGCATTTCAGAGTTTGAAGCTTGGTTTCTGTGCTGCTGAACAGCAAAATGTTTTGTATCTTAAGTTGTACTAAGGTTGTAGTTTGTGGTATTTTAAAACAGTTTAATACATTAAAAATAAAATTATACCTTCCTAAGCAAGATACTGATGTGATTTACAGAAATTACTGTGCATCTGTACTGTATATAAATTGAATGAAAATAACATGTAAAAGTAAAGAAAGTTAGACATAAGCATATAATCTATTCATAATTGGTTCTTTTTTCATTGTTTATGCAGGAAAGCCGAAATAGCAGTAGGTCATCTAGTCCTAGTGTAAGAATGATAACTACCCCAGGACCAACCTCTGACAAGCCACCTCGCAGCCTTCCGTGGGCTCCAGATGAATCATCAGGTAAAACGTTTCTTGATCCACTTGTATAATTTTTTTTTTACAAGTACATTTTTTACTGCTGCTGCATAATCTCCCTGCAAGCGTGTAGCAGTTACTACACTTGGCTTGAGAAAGGTATTTTTCCAACATTAAATTCTGATTAATACTCACTACTGTAATTTGCTTGTCATTCGTCAGAGCACGTTAAAGTATTCTAAACAGTTGTGGGGAGTAAACCAATCCACTTTGAGGTGCCCTCAAGCTCCGAGCTACCAATAAAGTCCCCCACAAAGTGGTACAGCTTCAACTTCTTTTCTGCTGACACAGACTGCATATTTCAGTGTCATGCTTCATACAGTTTTTTTGGCTTGCTATGAATTATTCTTGCTGTTCATTATTCTCTTCCCGTCAAGCAAGTCACATTTGTTCAGTGTCTCAAACTTGTTAATTTCAGAAGACCCTATTAAAAGTTGATGTTGGTCAGCTAGCTCAGTGAGAAGTCAACACTTGTACCCACTCTCCCTTCACACAGAGTTGAGGGGCTTCACACACAAAAGTATTTCATGTGATTAGTTCCAGTAGGTTGTTACTGGAGGTTGAGAAGTTTGTCATACAAGGGTTTGTCATACAAGGATAAGCTGGTGCCACACAGAATGAAGAATTAGTAATTCTCATTTGCTTTCCTTGAGAGATTGCTTTGCTAAATATCAACCTTTAGTTTTTTCTAGTGTCTGCTCCAGGGCAAGGCTCTTTGGATCAGTGTAGGTAGCAGTCTGGTGTCCTCTTGTGGACATTTGTGGTAGCGCCATAAGGCACCTCCCTACACTGGCTTTGATAAAGGCCCCTGCCTTACAACATCACCCACCATAGAGGGCCACAACTTGCTGTTTGTGGTGTTAACCCTGGCTGGTGTGCTATTCCTTTCAACGCCTAATGTACATGACTCATAAAGTCCCTGCAGTCCACGTGGAGGACAGTATTTTGCCACCCTTTTAATTTCCCAGCTCTTTATCCCACAACAAGAATTTCACATAGACAACACATATGGTCATATTTAAGGATAGAAGAAGCCTGTTTGAACAAGTAGGAGATTCACAATACCCCTTATAAAAATACAGAAATAATCAGTTGCAGATCATGTAATATTTTGCCATCCACATGAATCCCAACCCCCTCTCCCTGGGGAAAAAGCCATTTTCAGTCATTTGATGCCTTCATGTAATCTGATCTTTCTAGCTGTACAAATCATGTTTAGATACACTAACCACCATTGAGCAGACCTGATTTGTCTAACATGTGAAAGCCCATCCAGACAGTGACAAAAGCCAAGATGTAGTTTCTCATTAGTAGATTTTGATTTATTTTTTAATTGAAGCTGACCAGGCTTTCCAGGTATGTCTTTAAAGTGGTATAAATATTGACCACCTTACTGACCCTCAGGTAGTAAGTCTTCCTCACTATGGATTTGAAGTTTCATCTGATCAAGATCTGCATGATGATCACCTTCAACGCATTCAGATGCCCAGGAGCTATGAGGTTCTTGCATTCCAGAGTCACCAAGACAACTGAAGATCACCACCTAGAATGTTGAACTACAGATACTTTCGTGTCTGCATCTATTGTGTAGCATGCAGTCCTGTATCAAACATTCAAATCTCAAGTATATTTGCTCTATTCCAATCATAAAGGAAGGCCTTAAACTCTTCAACACTGCCATTGGGATTTTCTCCTAATGGCCACTACACGCCATCCTCATTCACAAGCCCTTTAAACCATCCTTCTATCCCAAAGGGTTCTGCAACAAATTGGTTGTACTATGTTGCCTAATTCCCAGTTAAAACCTGTTGAATCATTAAGTTTAGTGGGTACCACATGGCCTTTGAGCACACCTGCTGCTTGGAGTATCTTCACCACGGCGCACCTTGCAAGGTATGGACAGAGTTTAACACTATAGAGGAGCGATGGGAGCCATGATTGGTGCTGATGTACTGCTACATCTGTCCCCATGCAAAATACTTAAAATATTAGAGGCACTTAACGGCTCTCCAGTTGAACTTCTTTCCAACCACCTGACCCTTCGTAGCCACATGGAGCTGGCCACAGAGCCTTGTCGACATCCTAAATTCATCAGTTTTTTTATGTTTTTATTTTGGTGAAACGTTATTATTTTTAGGCTTGTTTTCAGTGCAACAAGACTTTTTTGCATTGTTTTTCTGAGACTCAGATGCTTTTTCTGAAAACATTGAAACAAAGTTGCAGACTTATCACTGCAAACTAGCTACAGTGTGTCCTTCTGTCTGGCACCTGCCACTTTGACTGGGCAAACATTAGAGTACCCAAATTTGGAATCTTACTGAAAGCTCAGACACAGATATTTAGTTGTTAATTCATACCAGGTAACAATATCAGCTGCACTGCCATGTCTCTTATGACAGAATAAAGTCAGTACCATCCTCCAATTGATTTAGTCGGACATTGAAGCATGCTTCTAAGGCTTAACTCACCAGTTTTTCATAGGTGCCACCACAGGGCGCTGACATCAGTTTTTTTCTTTCAGCACCATCACTGCAGATCCAGAAGAGCTACCCCAGTTAAGTTTTGTTACCACTTTTTCAACTTTTTGTTGCTCTTTTTAGAGCATTTTGCTCCCAGTTTGCTAGTCCTGTCTCTTAAAAAGCCAGTAAGACTTAAACTCTCTGCTGTCTGTCACAGGCAGATGTCTGTGATGGACCCACATCTGGTTTATCTGTGGTGCCTGGAGCCAGACCACGACTCCATGAAATGCCCAGACTGCTGCACCATGAATCCAAAGGCGATTCAGAAGCAGTAGATGAATTTTCTGGTGGACCATCACCGGACGACTCCACTCTGCTCCAGGTCCCCGTCGCTTGGAAGGTCCCAATCTCACATTTGTTCCTGTTAGTCATCATCGAGGTTCAAATTATCATCGGGCAAGTCCCACAAACTTAAAAATATCAGAGGTTCAAGAACTCTTTGACTTCACTGCACCGGTCCAAGCCATTGGACAGGGTGTGGCAATGATACCGCAAGTCAAGGTCCCACTCCCATACTCCGCCCGCAGAGCCTGAGCCTGTGCTTCCCTAAATTTCCCAGAACCGGAGCGAACCACCCCACTACTTACGCAATTTTATGAGGCTATGCACCTCATATTTGGTCTTGGGTACCCCAATAGAGCACCTTCGGACCCCATGGGTCTTGAAAGTACACTGAGTAGGCTTCACCCTTGGTGCCAGTTAGGCCCTCTAGATTTGTTTGTGGATGCAGCCTGACTGGTCACAAATCGATGACCTTTGCCAGGGTTTGGTCATGTGGTGGTGTTCCTGTTGCCGGTGGCGCTGAGCTCATAGTCCTTCCAGTCTTCAATACGGAGCAGAACCAGTGTCATACCATGTGGTGAGTAGGCAGATCCATATGTCGAAGACCCTTTGGTCCCAATTGGATGACAACTGGTATGAGGAACTAGCGGATGCAAGTGGCCTGGACACCTCACCAGGTACTGGTCTGGTTTCTTCTCCAAGTGTCGCAACCAAGGAAGAGGGGCCTTCTTTGCTGTGGTAGGGAGGAGGCCGGCAGAGGTCCTCTACCTCCACCTGTCCTCCATGGAAGTCGACTAATGTTTTGGCAGAAGTGCTTCAGCTCTGGATATCCCACAGACAACCGCTGCTACCCTTCAGTGAAGCCTCCCCTGCCTGGGGCCTGGGCCAGGCACTGCATGGGCACCTCTGTGCACTGCACAATCACATGTCACCACCAGCCTTTCCTCTCCCAACACTCAAACTCTGAGAGCCTGGTAGTGCAGGCCTCAGCGTCCAAGTTCCCTTCCACCACACCGGACAGGGAATACAAGAGCTAGATCCCTTTGGGAAGAGGGATTTTCTCTTCTGCCAGCCGTGCACTGCAGTTGTTGAACACCGTGTGCCTCTTGGCCAATATAGCCACACTGTGCAGCTCTCTGTTGCACAAGTGCTCCCTTTGGTCTCGGAGGAGGCACAAACCATCCTGAAACAGGGCTTTGCAGATGGCAGGGATGCATCAAGGTTTGTAGACTGGACCCAGCAGACTCACTGGAGAGGGACTATTGCTTCATCAGTGGCACTCAGCTGCCATGCCTGGCTGGTCATCTGGTTTTTCGAAGGATGTCGAGGCATTTCTCGTGGCATTTGTCTTTTCGACAACAAAGTTGATTCAGAGCTTGAGTGCTTTAAGGAGAGTAACGTCACCAACCGGTTGTTTGGGCTAGCCATGGCCAGAAGTGAACCTCACCCTGCCTTTTTTGTACCTTTCCGTGTCTATTGTTGGGGCTATCTGCTAAGTCCTTTCTAGCAGAACCACGAAGACCACAAGTTTCCCAACATTTTAGAGGTAGCAGTTGCTGCTCCAACAAGTCCTGTGGGCACTAAGGCTAGAGATCTGCCCCGTCCATCCCGCCGCTGGCAGCCACAGCCTCCAAAATCATTTATCATGCCCTTGCAACACAGGTATTTTGTTGGAGGTTATACCATTCCATTCTTAAAATCTCTGCCATCGTCCCCGGATTGGCTGATGGAGGATCACCTCCCTTTATTGCACCAGGAAGTGCAGGCTCTTTTGGCTAAAGGAGCCAGGTGCCAGTATCATAAGTAGGTTGTAGTTGCTATTCCCAATAATTTCTGGTGCCAAAGGATGACGGAAGCCTCCACCCTATTCTACATCTACACCCCCTCAATGCCGCTTTGAGAAATTAAAGAGGCTAACGGTTACTCAAGTTCTGTCTGCTCTGAAGACTTGATGGTAGTGTTGGCCCTGCAAGATGCTTATTTTTCATATTCCCATCCTGCAGGCCCACCTGCGATTCAGTGTGGGCTAAGAGCCTCACCAGTGCCTCTCTGGTGTTGACGATGATAATGGAGTTGGTTGCTGCACATCTGCAAAGGTCGGGGGTACCAGTCTTCCCCTATCTCGACGACTGGCTGTTGAAGAAGGCAGGCTCACCTCGTACAATCATTACCCACACCCAGACACGGTGGACCTCCTGCATTCACAGGGGTTCACTGTCAATGTGCCGAAGTCGAACCTGACTCCTTCTGAGATGCTTCCTTTGATCGGGGACATTCTGGACACAGCACAGTTCCGCACCTCCCTTCCGGAGCGTAGAGTTCAGGACAATCAGGCTATGAGCCAGATGTTTCAACATCAGTCCTTGATTTTGGTGAGACTGACTCTGACACTGCTGGGTTTGTTGGCCTCCTGCATCCTCATGTGAAGTACACAGAAGGCATACGTAGGCTCTGTGGTGGACTCCCAGTGGGTGCAATACCATGAGAATCTCCCTGACCTTGTACAGATTTCAAAGAAGACTATGAAAGATCTGAAGTGGTGGTTAACAAACCACAGTGGGGACACTGGCAGACCCCTCCCCCTTCCCCACCCAGAGCTGGCAGTGGTAACCGATGCATTTCTTCTGGGAACGGGCAACCATCTGGGAAAGATGTAGCTCAGGGGCCTGTCTGCAGCAGAGACTCAGCTTTGTATCAGCCTTTGGAAGCGGAGTGTAATTTGCTTGGCATTGAAAGCTTGCCTACCTTCCATCAATGGAAAGTTGGTCTAAGCTTCTCCAGGTGTTCAGACAACCCTACCGCCGTGTGACACTGCAACAAGCAGGGTGGAGTGGGGTTGCGTATTCTGTGACAGGAGGCTGTCTGCCTCTGGATATGGCTGGAGTGGCAGGACATATTTCTTGTTGTGCAGCACCTGGTAGGCTCTCTAAATGCCAGTGTGGACAAAGTCAATGGTTGATGCCTTGCGGACTACGAGTGACATCTGCATCCGGTGGAGGCTCAACGTATCTTTCAGGAATGGGGAGAACTTTGGCTAGATCTCACCTCAGAGAACGTGCAGTGTCAGAGCTTTCTGCACATTGGACTTTCCAAAGTGACTGTTGCACAAAGACTCATTCTGCCTAGACTGGAATATGAGACTCCTGTACGCCTTCTCACAGATACTTCTCCTTCCCTGAGTTCTGAAAAAGTACTGAACCACTGAGCCAAGTCCTCCTGGTGGCTCTGGATTGGAGCGAGAAGAGTATGGTATCCAGAACTCATGAGCATGACCATCTGTCTTCCGGTCAGGCTGCCATTTTGGGAGGATCTACTGGTGAAGCAATAGAGCAACATCCAGTACCCAACCCTGTGCATGCTCCACTTTCATACGTGGAGATAGAACAGCAACAGCTAGGAGTGCTGGGAAACACATTAACCCACTTTCTGTTGCCTCTTTTGCCCTTAGTCTGGCAAGCCTTGCTCTAGGCACAGTTAAGGGGGTATTTTTCAGCCATCACTGAATTTTTGTGGTTGCCATAACAACCCTACCTGTTTAAGTTACATGTTTTCTGGAAGGTCTTAAGCATATGTTTCCTCCTAAAACTTTCATTATCCCCCCAGTGGGATCCTAATTTGGTTTTAACCTTTTTGATGTATTTTCCCTTTGAACCCATGTCCAATTCCTAACAGTTACCTCCGACTTTTGACATTCAAGACATTCTTCTTAGTGGCCATCACAGCGGTCTGGAGAGTCGTGAACTGGAGGCACTTTCTGTTCAACCTTCATACACGTGCTTTTGACCACATATCTAGTTCTCCGAACCATTGTCTCTTTTCTGCCAAAGGTTGTGATCCCCTTTCACAGCGGCCAATACATCATGCTGCCGACTTACTTTGTTCCACCACACCCCTCAAAGGAATAAGAGAGAGACCACCACCTGGACCCTAAAAGGGCGCTGTCGTTTTACATCAACCTTACTAAAGAACATAATGTGGATAATCAACTCTTGGTACTCTTCACTGGAACAAAGTAGGGGAAAACAGTGCAGACATGTACCATCTCCAGATGGATTGTACTGTGCATTAAGATCTGCTATGTATTAGCCTGGAAGCAACCCCATGAAAGTATGCAGGCGCATTCCATCCGGGCCCGAGCTGTGCCTACTACATTTGCTTGTAGAGTTCCTGTCCTGGATATCTGTCAGGATGTTATGTCGGCATCCTTGTGCACATTTACCAAACGCTACTGCCTTGACAGTGAAATACGTTTTAATGGGCACTTAGCTCTTCCCGTCCTCCAGGGCCTTTTGGTCTAAGTCTCTGGGGAGGTATTGCATTGGTATCTATGCTAAAGTAAGGAATCTGCAGCTTGAAGTTTCTATTAGATAAGCAAGTTAATTACCTTCGATAATGCCTTGCCTGGTAAAGACTGTCTAGCCACAGATTCCTTACCGACCCACCTTTTCTCCCTTTCTGCAAACTGTTTAGTCTACCTAAAAAGATCCTTTTAGGCCCTAAGTATGTGCACACTAGTCAGTCAGCTTTCGGTTGTTGCTCCGTGCTTCTGGCACAGAAATTCATTAAACAAAACTGATGTCAGCACTCTGGAGTGGTGCCTATATAGGCGTCGTGCACATCACATCTGGCACGGACAATGCCTACAACTCCAACGCACAGCCATGTGACGTCACCTACCTGCATGCAGGGGTACTGCTAAAGATTTTCCAGATCCAGTCTGACTCCTGAATAATATTCTATGGTAAGGAATCTGCAGTGGATGGAGTTTCTAACCGATGAGGGTTACCAAAGGCAAGTAAGTTATTCAGCAAGTTATTGTAGTTACTCTACTGTTGTCTATATTTCCCTGACTGTTTTTTACTTTTGAGAGCAGAGGAAAGACTGAGTTGTGTAAAGTCTGTAGACACAAAGACATGTAAGGCGAATCCACTTGTCTGTACTGTACATATGTACCAGTTTTCTTTTATTAGAGCAGGGAGTGCCACAACCTCACAGAACTGGGTTTTACGTTATTGTTCTAATCTATTCAGAGCTTTGGCAAATGAACACTCAAATTGAAGAGAACACTGTCACCAGCTGGGGATTTCAGGTTGTGTCACTTTGAGGAGAAGAGAACTCACTTTCATCCTTTTAGGAATTCTTGGCAGTCAGTCGTGTTTTCTTAGTAACACTTGTGACTCTTCGCTGCAGTATGATATTATTCTTGTACATACTGAACTGTAATTGGTATTATAAAATCAAATGGGCCAGTGGTCTCATGCGTCTTGAATAAAATAGAAGGCACGATCCCTGTGTACCACATGCATGATTTTCACAGACAAGTAGAAATCACCTTTGATTTGCTGTCTTAAATTTCAGAAGAAAGAGTGACATCAATGGATAGATCTTAATCCATTAATGTAGATGCTCTAATAACATTTTGCGATACATAGTCATATGCTGTGCACAGACCAAGGAGGATCAGTATTTCTAATCAACTCACATCTAGGTAGGATAGTGGTTCATCACAGATGTTGACCCTCTCCATTGCAGTTGTGGTTCCTCTCCCTCATCCCAGTCTAAACCAGTGGTTTTCTTCTAAAGCCGTTAATGTCATGTTTTGGAGTGCTAGGAAGGCATTTTTTATATTTGTTCGCTCTAGTCCAAATGTAGAAAAGTTGTCTTTTAGTGTTTTGCCTTACAGGGCTCATATAGCATGTTTAATACTTTGTCTGCTGGCCAATCTGCTCACTTGTTCTGGGTTTAAAGCTGCAAATCTCTATCCAAGTCTTCAAAATGTTATCCTCGAAGGACATCTTGTTTTTGCATGGTTAGAAACAACAGGTGCTTTCTTTACCGTCTGTAGCTTAGTCACTTCTGAAAATCATAACATTCCTTGTTTGTTAGGACAGCTGATTTAGTCTAGTCGCACAATTTTCTTTATTTGTATATGAATTTTTGTATGATGTTCTTCTCACTTTTACACACTTTCCAGTTTTCTATCCTGCCTTTTCATATCTACTAGTTCTGAGTTGAATCATGTGTTAACCATTTTCTCTGAGGATCTCGATTTCTTTAAGTGATGAAGGGCTGCATCATCAACAATTAAGGAGATTTTTAGATGGAGGGGTTTCTTTAATGTGTGGTTGCATTCAGTTTTTAGGCTAAACGTGATCCCAGAATGATCAGTCTATATGAATAGTTTAACCGTTAAGTCCAAAATATGAATGGTGCACGAGAAAACCAGACAATATGCACTGTCGTTATTGCCAAATGTGGGTAGGTGAGAATATGTGTTGAGAGGGTTAGGGTATGATTTCTCAGTAACCTACAACAGTTGAAGTTTTTTTTATTGTTCAGGATTTGTATCCAAAGATTGACAGTACCTATGAGGGGGATCTTTCACAGAAGTGCTTGGTAGTGAAAGCTGATTCATTAAAATCACAGCTACGCTGTAATAAGAAAATTGGAAACCATTTTTAATATAGTTTAATTTTTACATTAACTGCAACAGCTCAAAAAATTGTTGATTACTGAGTAAATGTGCTGGTAACATATCACAACATATATTGCATTAGCCATGACAGTTAACAAAGTATTTTATTGTATAATGTGTTTGATAGCTGTTGCACCTCTAATTAAATGACTGCCTCACTGTGAACCTTTTAATTCCAGATACTAATGGGTCTGATAACTCCATCCCAATGGCTTATCTTACTCTTGATCACCAGCTGCAGGTAAAACTTGACTACACGCTTTTCTTGATTTAATTTCTGAGTGATATAAAAATTTCATTTTATAAATAGGGCACCCAGTATTATGGTAGTTATATTTTTTACATTTCTGTATGTGTGTTTTTCCAGGGGAGACAGGTAAGTACAACTTAGAGGGGGGTGCACCCCCTTGACCTCCCACACACGCGCACACTTGCCCATACGTTCACATGCAGACGCACACACTCCCATTTACAGCACTCACTCACAAATACACATACCTTCATACATACAAGCGTGCACCAAACAGTTAATAGAAATGCAGCCTTTACCTGTGGGAAGGGAAGCCTTGGAGATGAAAAGGAGAATTGCGACTGCTGCCTTGAAGGGAGGCAGCAGTCGCTACCTCATCACGAAGTAGGATGGTGTCAGAGAGCCTGCTTACCTCACTTACACTGTGATGAGGTGTCAGTGATAATCACTCGGCCCTGAGCACTTCAGGGCTTAAAACAGAAGCTCCCAGGTACGAGGCTAACTCTGATGCTCCTCCTCATCTTAAGGGTGGAGGGGCTCGAGGACCTTTGCTGAGCGAAGGAAGTCACACCCCCAGGAGCTGTGACATCCTCCGTCTAGCAAAGTTTAGCTCAGGCAGCTAGAAGCCTGAACACTAAGCACATGTCTAGCTCCTGGATTCCTGACCTGAAAGGGTCTGTTAGACTGACCTCTGCTTAGCCTGCCAGACACTCTTTGCGGGGTCATGGCCCCTCCACCCTTATGGAGCTGCTACTGATTTATCCATGCATATGTTTTGCTAATTTTATCTGTATTCATTGATATTTATTTTGTGCTGAGTGTATAAATTGAAGCTGCATTTGGTATATTTCCATGTTTACTTAACCTACAAATGTTTACTCATGTTTGACTGTCGAAGCTTTAGCCATTTACAGTACAATACAGTTATCTGAAATCATTTGCATTGTAGAATAGCTTCAACAGCTGTACTGCTGTAATTAGTTATTCTTCATTAGGATTTTGTTTCTGTTTTTAACTCCCCTGCACAGCTGTTATCCTAGCATACATGATTGATAATGGTAAGAATTATCCCGAAGAAAGCCTATTTTCTGTATTTTTCCAAATGTAAAAATGAAGGCAGAGAGGACAACATATTTTCTGTCTGTAGTTCTCTGTAAAAAGCAGTGAAAACAAAAAACTGGTAATCTTATGTTCGATGGCATCTGTCGCTGTAGATACACATGGTATGCATGAGCTCGCCATCTGGTGTTGGGTCGGAGTGTTACAAGTTGTTTTTCTTCGAAGAAATGTTTTCGAGTCACGGGACCGAGTGACTCCTCCTTCTGTGCTCATTGCGCATGGGCGTCGACTCCATCTTCGATTGTTTTCTTTCCGCCATCGGGTTCGGACGTGTTCCTGTCGCTCCGGGTTTCGGAACGGAAAGATAGCTGAAAACGGAAGATTTTCGACGGTATCGTTGCGATCCGGTTCGAGATAGACACATACGACGACGCGTTTAACATCGAAGCGCTTCGGTACCCTTCGGGGTAGATTTCGGCACCCCGTCGGGGCCTAGTCGGCCCGACCGCGTGGAGAACAACGCCGATGGAACGGACCCCGTTTCGATTCTGCCCCGAATGCCACAACAAATATCCTTATACGGACCTACACTCGGTCTGTAACCTGTGCCTGTCACCCGAGCACAGCGAAGAATCCTGTGAGGCCTGTCGGGCGTTCCGGTCCCGAAAAACTCTGCGCGACCGTCGAGCGAGAAGACTGCAGATGGCGTCCACGCCAAAGGAGCGTTGACAGTTCGAGACAGAAGAGGAACAGGAGGAATCCTTTTCCATCCAGGATTCAGACTCCGACGAGCTAGACTCTACAAAAACTGTGAGTAAGACGTCGAGATCAGAACTTAAAAAAGGAAAGAAGGCCCAGGGGACGCCACTGCCAACCGGCCATGGCTCCACCCAAATTCTCGGTGACCAACAATCGGCACCGAAAAAGGCCCATTCAGTGTCGAGATCGTCCGACTTCGGTCGAGACACCGGCACGCAGCCTCCTCGGGACCGAGAGAGTGCTAAACAGAAGCATCGACACCGAGAGTTCGGTGTCGACACGGATCGACGCCGAGACAGTGGCGCCGAAGACCATAGAGGCCAAGAATTTTCGGCACAGAAAAAGAGGAAGGTTACCTCGGAGCCGAAAAAACAATCAACAGGGTTTTCGGAGCCGAAAAAAGCGACATCAGACCCTGTTTCAGGCTCCTATACTGAAGAGCATTCTATGTCTTCACAAATGAAGAAACATAGATTTGAACAAGAACTGCAATCCACTGACGTGGATCACACGCAAAAGCGTATCTTTATTCAGCAGGGGACTGGGAAGATCAGTACCCTTCCACCTGTCAAACGAAAGAGAACGCTTCAGTTTACTCCTCAGCAACAAACAGCACAAAAGGTAACACCTCCTCCCTCGCCTCCACCTGTAACTCCGGCTTCGCCAACTTACACCCCGTCACATTCGCCAGCTCACACCGCCATGAGCCACGATGACCAAGATCAGGATGCGTGGGACTTGTACGACGCACCAGTGTCTGATAACAGCCCAGACACATACCCAACTAGGCCATCACCACCGGAAGACAGCACAGCCTACTCACAAGTGGTGGCTAGGGCAGCACTATTCCATAATGTGGAACTACACTCGGAACAAGTAGAGGATGATTTTTTATTTAACACCCTCTCTTCAACCCACAGCTCCTACCAAAGCCTGCCGATGCTCCCAGGCATGCTACGCCATGCAAAGGACATTTTCAAGGAGCCAGTTAAAAGTAGGGCAGTGACGCCTAGGGTGGACAAAAAGTATAAGGCGCCTCCTACGGACCCTGTATTCATCACCTCTCAGCTGCCACCAGATTCTGTGGTGGTAGGGGCTGCCAGAAAACGGGCAAATTCACACACTTCTGGGGATGCACCTCCCCCAGATAAAGAAAGCAGGAAGTTCGATGCAGCCGGGAAGAGGGTTGCTGTCCAAGCAGCAAACCAGTGGCGCATCGCAAATTCACAAGCGCTGCTAGCGCGATACGACAGAGCCCACTGGGATGAGATGCAGCATCTCATTGAACATCTCCCAAAAGATCTGCAAAAAAGAGCAAAACAGGTTGTTGAGGAGGGTCAAAACATTTCAAACAATCAAATACGCTCCTCCATGGATGCAGCAGACACGGCCGCAAGGACCATTAATACGTCGGTTACCATCCGTAGGCACGCATGGCTCAGAACGTCTGGATTCAAGCCAGAAATTCAGCAGGCAGTGCTTAACATGCCAGTAAACGAAAAACTTCTGTTCGGTCCGGAGGTCGACACAGCCATAGAAAAGCTCAAGAAGGACACTGACACTGCCAAGGCCATGGGCGCACTCTACTCCCCGCAGAGCAGAGGATCTTATAACACCTTCCGCAAAACACCTTTTAGAGGAGGGTTTCGGGGTCAGGCCACACAAGCTAGCACCTCACAGTCTGCACCGCCCACCTACCAGGGACAGTACAGGGGAGGTTTTCGGGGCCAGTATAGAGGGGGGCAATTCCCTAGGAATAGAGGAAGATTTCAAAGCCCCAAAACCACTACCAACAAGCAGTGACTCACACGTCACTCACCCCTCCCACACAACACCAGTGGGGGGGAGGATACGTCAATATTACGAAGCATGGGACAAAATAACTACAGACACATGGGTCCTAGCAATTATCCAACATGGTTATTGCATAGAATTCCTGCAATTCCCTCCAGACATACCACCAAAATCACAAAATTTATCAAAATACCATTCACAGCTTCTAGAGATAGAAGTTCAAGCACTACTGCAAAAAAATGCAATAGAATTAGTACCAAGCACACAAATAAACACAGGAGTTTATTCACTGTACTTCTTGATACCAAAAAAGGACGAAACACTGAGACCAATTCTAGACCTCAGAGTAGTAAACACATTCATCAAATCAGACCACTTTCACATGGTCACACTACAAGAAGTGTTACCATTGCTCAAAAAACACAACTACATGACAACCCTAGACCTCAAAGACGCATATTTCCATATACCAATACATCAATCACACAGGAAATATCTAAGGTTTGTATTCAAAGGAATACATTACCAATTCAAAGTATTGCCATTTGGTTTAACAACCGCTCCCAGAGTATTCACAAAATGCCTAGCAGTAGTCGCTGCACACATCAGAAGGCAGCAAATACATGTGTTCCCGTATCTAGACGACTGGCTAATCAAAACCAGTTCGCTCACACAATGCTCAAACCACACAAATCAAGTCATACAAACCCTCTACAAACTAGGGTTCACCGTCAACTTTGCAAAATCAAACATTCTGCCAAGCAAAGTACAGCAATATCTAGGAGCCATAATAGACACGACAAAAGGAGTAGCAACGCCAACTCCACAAAGGATCCAAAATTTCAACAGAGTCATTCAACACATGTCTCCAAACCAAACAATACAAGCAAGAACAATACTACAGCTCCTAGGCATGATGTCCTCATGCATAGCCATTGTCCCAAACGCAAGACTGCACATGAGGCCCTTACAACAGTGCCTAGCCTCACAGTGGTCTCAAGCACAGGGTCACCTTTTAGATCTGGTGTTGCTAGACCGCCAAACTTACCTCTCGCTTCTATGGTGGAACAGTATAAATTTAAACATAGGGCGGCCTTTCCAAGACCCAGTGCCACAGTACGTAATAACAACAGATGCTTCCATGACAGGGTGGGGAGCACATCTCAATCAACACAACATAAGAGGACAATGGAACATGCATCAAACAAAACTGCATATAAATCATCTAGAATTATTAGCAGTTTTTCAAGCACTAAAAGCTTTCCAACCAATCATAACCCACAAATACATCCTTGTCAAAACAGACAACATGACAACGATGTATTATCTAAACAAACAAGGAGGAACACATTCAACGCAGTTAAGCTTGTTAGCTCAAAAAATATGGAAGTGGGCAATCCACCATCAAATTGGTCTAATAGCACAGTTTATTCCGGGGATCCAGAATCAGCTGGCAGACAATCTCTCTCGAGATCACCAGCAAGTCCACGAATGGGAAATCCACCCACAGATTCTGAACACCTACTTCACACTCTGGGGAACACCACAAATAGACTTATTTGCAACAAAAGAGAACGCAAAATGCCAAAGCTTCGCGTCCAGATACCCACACAAGCAATCCCAAGGCAATGCCCTATGGATGAACTGGTCAGGAATATTTGCTTACGCTTTTCCTCCTCTCCCTCTCCTTCCTTACCTAGTAAACAAATTGAGTCAAAACAAACTCACACTCATTTTAATAGCACCAACGTGGGCAAGACAACCCTGGTACACAACACTGCTAGATCTGTCTGTAGTACCACACATCAAACTGCCCAACAAACCAGATCTGTTAACGCAACACAACCAACAGATCAGACACCCGGACCCAGCATCGCTGAATCTAGCAATCTGGCTCCTGAAATCCTAGAATTCGGACACTTACAACTTAGCCAAGAGTGTATGGAAGTCATAAAGCAGGCCAGAAGGCCATCCACTAGACACTGCTACGCAAGTAAGTGGAAAAGATTTGTTTGGTACTGCCATCATAATCAGATACAACCACTAGACGCAACTCCAAAACATATAGTAAATTACTTGCTCCATTTACAAAAAGCAAAGCTAGCCTTCTCTTCTATTAAAATACACCTTGCAGCAATATCTGCATACCTGCAAACTACCTATTCAACTTCCTTGTATAGGATACCAGTTATCAAAGCATTCATAGAAGGGCTTAAAAGAATTATACCACCAAGAACACCACCTGTTCCTTCATGGAACCTAAACGTGGTTCTAACAAGACTCATGGGCCCACCTTTCGAACCCATGCACTCTTGCGGAATACAATTCCTAACCTGGAAAGTTGCCTTTCTCATCGCCATTACATCTCTAAGAAGAGTAAGTGAAATTCAAGCGTTCAAAACACAAGAGCCTTTTATACAAATACATAGAAATAAGGTCGTCCTACGACCTAATCCAAAATTTTTACCAAAAGTTATTTCACCATTCCATCTAAATCAAACGGTAGAACTACCAGTTTTTTTCCCACAGCCAGATTCTGTGGCTGAAAGAGCACTACATACATTAGATGTCAAAAGAGCATTAATGTACTACATTGACAGAACAAAAAACATCAGAAAAACTAAGCAGCTATTTATTGCATTCCAAAAACCTCATGCAGGTAACCCAATATCAAAACAAGGTATAGCCAGATGGATAGTTAAATGCATCCAAATCTGTTACCTTAAAGCAAAAAGACAACTGCCCATTACTCCCAGGGCACATTCAACAAGGAAAAAAGGTGCTTCAATGGCCTTTTTAGGAAACATCCCAATGCAGGAAATATGTAAGGCAGCCACTTGGTCTACGCCTCACACATTCACCAAACACTACTGCCGTCTAGTGTTGGGTCTGGATGGGCGCAAGTTGTTTTTCTTTGAAGAAATCTTAAGCGACTCCTCTTGGTGATAATGCACATGGGCCTCGACTTCATTGTTAGATTGTTTTCTTACCGCCTTTGGGTTCGGATGTGTATTACTATGCTCTGGTTCAAGACCGTTTCGGTTGCCTTTTGGTTTATAATCCACCCTTTCCCTCGTCTGTATTGTTATCGATCCCGTTCCCATCTTAGCATTTCGAAGATATAGAAAACTATCACCCGTTAGATCAACATGCTCATGATGTGGCCTTCGGGCCTCGCCTCTATTCTGGCCTACCTTTCCATCTCGTCGGCCTGACTTTGGAATGTCCTGCTAATGGAACAAACTCAATTCTGTTTCTGCCCGAGGTGCCACGCTAAGTACCTTCATCAGTTTTGCAACCTGTGCTTGTCTCATGATCACAGGGAAGAAGACTGTGAGGACTGCTGATCGTTTCGATCTTAGAAAACCTTACAGGACCAAAAGGCACATCGCAAAGAGATTTAACGTAAGAAGTTTGAAGAAACACCAGCTTCTTTTATTAACAGGATGTCGAGAAGGAGGAGGAAGAGCTCCACGTAGCCTATGCAGCCGAAGAAGAGGCTTTTTCCATTCAAGACTGAGGCTTCGACTCTGACTTGGAGATCGATCTCCAGATGCAGGACCTTTTTATAGGGTCAACTTACTGTGAGTACTAAAGTCCTTGTCCTGACACTCAAAGAACTTTTGGTCCCAACCAAACATACCGCTTATGTGCAACCATTACCAAGAGGCTATGGTAGGCACCAACTACCTACTGCGTATGCCCCACCCTCAAGCTCAGCATCAAAAGCAAAGCAGAAGCCATCCACTTCCACACCGAGTCGACCATCTTCCTGTTTTGCTCCAACCACTCCGGCACAAACTGCTTCAGCTCCCACCACTTGGGCTCCGAAATCCAAATCACTTTCTTCACCAAAACCTTTGACAATGGAACTGACTTCTGAACCAGTCCTCCAGTCTATGTCGGAACAGCTTGGTCCACGTCAAAAGCAGCTGCACCTACATCCTCTTACTGGCCACATTTTAGTCAAGACTGTGGTGATGGTGCCACCTCCATCAAAGTACAAACCTTCCTTTGAAGAAGCAGTAAACTTATTGGTGCATATTACAAGAAGGAGGAGTACAAGGCTACTACCCCTTTGCATCCTCTGTTACCTACTTCTCCACTACCTCCTCCTCCACCTTCCATTCCACCACCTTCCCTCTCTCCACCTCATTCTCATGGCGATCCCTGCAGACAATACTCTGCAGGGATCCCCGCATTCTATCATAGGCGGGCATGGTAGAGGGGCTTTGATCCTAATGAGGCACCGCTACCCACAGATCCCTGGTCTAACTATGATGTTGATCCCCCAGGGGACACCAACCCAGATTTGTACCCTGTCAAAGCATCACCCCCTGATGATACCACTTCCTACCAGGAACTAGTAGCGCTGCAACGTATGGTCAGGTCCCGCTACATAAAGACCCTGTCGAAGAGGATTTAGCTTTGACACTTTATCTAGCAAACATATTGCTTCCCAATACCTCTCTATGCTAAAAGGGATGCTATATCACACAGATGATATTTTTTGTGATCCTGTCATCACTCCCAAGGCCGATAACAAATACAAAGCCGCACTCTCAGACCCTGTTTACATGCAAGAGCAACTTACCCCTGACTCACTGGCTGCATCCAATGGCCGGAAGAGGGCCAATTCACAAGCCACAGCGGGCGCTTCACCTCCTAAAAAAGAGTCTAAACTAATTGATGCATCAAGGAAACGTGTAGCGGTGCAGGCCGCTAATCACTGGCGAATTGCCAATACACAAAGCCAGTTAGCCAGGTACGATTGCGCCCACTGGGATGAGATGGAAGAGCTCCTCCAGTATCTCCCGGAGGAGATACCAGTGTATTACTGCGCAGACATGCTTGGCTGTGGATCTCTGGATTCTAGCAAGAAGTGCAGCTAACGCTTTTAAATATTTTGACAAGGAATGCCTGTTTAGTCCAGAAGTGGGCCAATCACTTTAGAAAATGAAGAAGGACACGGACGTTGCCGAATCCATGGGTGCACTCCAAACCCCCACTCCCAGTGGCTCCTTTTGCCACTTCTTTTATAGGCTAGGCACCAAAGCTGTAGCTTCTGATGCCTCTTCCTCTTCACACAGACAGCAAAGTCAAACTTCCCCTTGACTGGGCTATTACAGGGGCATGTACAGGGGTAACAACTCCAAAGGCTGAGGCAAAGGTTCTTCCACACATGGTGCACCATCCACCACTAAGCAGTGACTCCCTTCTCCATCCCCCCACCATCTAACACCTGTTGGGGGTCGATTAATATTTTTTCTCCCTATCTGGCAATCCATCAGTGTGTACATCTTATCAGTGTATGTTGGACATTATCCAACATGGTTATTGTCTGGAGCTCATCACCACACCCCCAGACATTCCATCTCACAGACACATCAAAACCTTCCCAAGCAGGAAGTACAAACTCTTACTCAAAGAAATTATAGAGCCTGCTCCTCTTAAACATCAAGCATCAGGAGTATAGTCCCTACATTTCTCATCCCCAAAAAGTACGGATCACTGCAGGCCATTTTAGATTCCAGGTCTTTAAATTATTTCATTCTGTCAGAGCATTTGCAAATGGTCACCCTTCAAGATGTGATCCCACTCCTCCAACAAGGCAACTTTATGTCAGCACTAGTCATAAAGGATGCCTAATTTCACATCCCAATCCAGCCTGCACACTGCAAGTACCTCAGGTTTGTCATAGTTGGCAAACACCATCAGTTCAAAGTGTTCCGGTTCAGAGTCATTACTGCACCCAGGGTGTTCACCAAGTATTTAGCAGTGGTAGCAGCACATCTACACAGACAGAACATTCATGTCTTCCTGTATCTGGTCGATTGGCTTATCAAAGCCAGTGCACTTCCTCTTTGTCACCAACACGTGCAGATCACTAAGATCTGCTACATCAACTAGGGTTTAGCATCAGTATACAAAAATCATATCTAAAAACTTCAAAGGTTCAGCCGTATCTGGGGGCTATGCTCAGCACACAAGTGGGATTAGCCTACACCATGCAGCAAGGATTCAACATTTCCAGACACTGCTTCCACAATTTCAAACCATTCAACACCTAACAGTCAGAACAGTTATGCGCCTTTTGGGTATGATGGCATTATGCATTGCCATAGTGCCACATGTGTCCACAAGAATGTCTAGCATGTCATTGGTGTTAGTTAGAGGGTGAGTTACAACATCTAGCGTTGATAGACATTGGCACTAATTGAGTGGTGGAACACCTAAAATCTTTTAATGGGGCAGCCATTCCTGGACCCTGTTTTACAGATCATTTTCACAGCGGACACATCCCTCACAGGATGTGGTGCTCACCTACCGGATCTCACAGTTCAGGGTCTGTGGGACAGCAGACACCAGGATCTCCACATCAGCTACCTCGAGCTACTAGATGTTCACCTGGCATTGAAAGTATTCCCAAGTCTCCTGATAGGCAAGGTTGTCTTAGTCCAGACGGAGAGCCATGTATTATCTACAGAAGCGGGCAGGGGTACGGGTGAGGGAGGGTTACATACTCTACAGTTAACACGCCTGTCTTAGTCTATTTGGCATTGGGCAGTACATCACAAAATCCACCTGTTAGCGGAACACCCTCCCAGGGACAGACAGCGACTTTGCCGACCTCAGTAGAATGCATCAAAAAGGCATCTCGACCCCAGAGACGTCCACATATACTTCCACAAGTGGGGGTTTCCACAGATAGACCTGTTCACAACTCCAGACAGTGCAAAATGCCAATACTTCGCCTTCAGGTTCCCACACCCAAGATCCAAGGGCAATGCTGTATGGATGTACTGGTCAGGGATATTTGCCTATGATTTTCTGCCTCTCCCTCTTCTTCCCTTTCTGATTCAGAAGCTCAGGCAAATGTCTCTCACCCTCATTCTAGTAGCTTCCACTTGGGCTCATCAGCCATGGTTCACCACACTACTCAAACTGTCCGTAGTGCACCACAAGAAGCTTCACCTCAACCTGGACCTTCTCACTCAGTACCATGGAGAAATCATGCATCTAAATCCAAAGAAGCTCAACCTTGCAATTTGGCTTGGCTACTTAAATCTCCCACTTGAATACATGACCATTCTTAAGAAGCTCCTAGACCTACATCTAGAGCATGTTATGCAGAAAAATGGAAAAGATTTGTCTTTTACTATCGTAATAAACTTATTGATTCATTTGGTGCAACTGTGCAAAACATTGTTTATAATTGTCTTTATTTCAGCTCTCTGGCCTTGCCTATACTTCAGTACAATTGCATTTAGCTGTAGTGGCTGCTTATCTACAAAACAGGCAACACATCTTTGTTCAAAGTACCAGTTAATAATTCATTTCTGGAAGGCCTTAAAAGAGTAATTCCACCCAGAGTTCCACATGCACTCAAGTGAAATCTCAGTATTGTCCTCTCCAGACTTATGGTTCCACCATATGAAAATTAATTATCTGTCTCCTCCAATTTTTTCATCTTCTAAGGTCACATTTGTGGTTGCTATTACTTCACTTAGGTGTATCAGTGAGCTCCAGGCACTAACCTTGGAAGAACCTTGCTATCGAAGAGTATTTCTGCTTCCAAATTGCACTTCACATACCCAAATTCATCTGGAGTGTGGGTTGGCCTTGCAGCAATGGTTATTAAAAGCCAAGTTCCTAGTCTATAGGCTGAAAGCAAAGCAAGCGAAGGAGTGTACGCTGTCAAACTCTTATTTAGGAACTAATAAGTAATCCAGCAACAAATTGGCATACGTTTCTAAACTACGCTTTGGAGGCCCTAGCAGCATGTGCAGTCTTGACAAGCTAGTTGCCTGTACCCATGGTGACTAAATTGTTGCTCAAACTAGCAGGGCTAATATTGGCAGAGTGCAATGCACAAGCTGTGAAGAAGTTGCGGCACAACGGTCTGGCTTCAACACTTTACTAGCCAGGGTCACTCACGTCTCCCCATTCTCTGCCCCTAAACTTACCCGTGAAACAACAGTTAATGTGCCTGCGCTTCGGTTTAGTCCCACGGAAAGCCTACTGGTACGGTCGGAGACACCATGCTGACACTGACGGGCAATATTTCCTTTACTGTAAGGGAGAGGAATCACTGACCCGTCTTCTCTGTATCTGTGAGGAGCTGATCCCTCCTAGGAAGTTTCGGGTTTGACTGCTTTGGCGCATTTTAAATGTCTGAAGCAAGGTAGAAGCGTGCCTGAAAGGCGAATCTGCACATTTTGTGAAATTCCTGAAAGCCGTAGTTGCTCTGCTGCCCTCTAGGCAGCCACCCGAGACTGCTCATGTGTAAAACTCTTGCTACTCAAAATAACTAACTTGTCAGGGCTGAGAAAGCTGGCCCATAAATGTCCCTCCTTGCACCAGAATAGTAATAGCCGCAGTGTAAAGGGGATTCCCTGAGGTTGGGGAGGACACATCCCGTTCATTACTGCTTTCCACCCGAGACATTCACTTCTAACACGCCATTCATCTTACTATATTTTTAGCTTATGTCCTATTTATGTTTTTATTCTTGTTTATTGGTGTCATTTTTCCTACGTGCTCAAGTTTTTTTAGATTGCATTGATTTTAATTAATTGTGCAGTTAAATATATATATGTTCGATGGCATGTGTAGCTGCAGATACACATGCTGTGCACTTCCCGCCATCTGGTGTTGGGCTCGGAGTGTTACAAGTTGTTTTTCTTCGAAGAAGTCTTTTCGAGTCACGAGATCGAGGGACTCCTCCCATTTCAACTCCATTGCGCATGGGTGTCGACTCCATCTTAGATTGTTTTTTTTTCCGCCATTGGGTTCGGACGTGTTCCTTTTCGCTCCGTGTTTCGGGGCGGAAAGTTAGTTAGAATCTCGGAAAAATCATCAGTATTGTTTGCGTTCGGTATCGGGTTAGTTAAAACAGATCGACACTGACTTTTGAAGAGGTCCGGTGGCCCTTTGGTTTTTTTTCGATCCCCCGTCGGGGCCTGGTCGGCCCGGCCACGTGTCTCTTCAAGGCTGATGGAATGGACCCCATTCCACTTCTGCCCAAAATGTCATAACAAGTATCCATATACAGATCAACATCTGGTCTGTAACTTGTGTCTGTCTCCAGAGCACAAGGAGGATACCTGTGAAGCCTGTCGAGCGTTTCGGTCGAGGAAGACATTAAGAGACCGAAGAGCAAGAAGCCTGCAGATGGCGTCGGCGCCAACAGGACAAGGGCGTTTCGAGGAGGAAGAAGAAAACTTCTCCATCCATGTGCACAGCATGTGAATCTGCAGCGACTAATGCCACGAACAGATGTACACTGGGTAAGTGACATTTTCCATATCTTTCTTCCAGCTATACAGGGATAGGGTGGTCCTTCGCACCAACCCAAAATTCCTCCTATACGTTGTTTCACCTTTCCACCTTAACCAATCAGTTTAGTTACCTGTTTTCTTTCTTCAGCAAGACTCCCATTGCGGAAAGAGTTCTTCATACACTAGATGTTAAGAGCTCCAATGTATTACATTGACAGAACCAAAAATATCTGTAAAAACATTTTCTTGCTTTTTCACCCCCTCACAGAGGAAAACCTATGTCAGGCATTTCTGGATGGCTTATTAAATGTATTCAGGCATGTTAAGCCAAATCTAAAAGAAGTTTATCTACACCCCCTAGAGCTCACACTACTCATAAAATAGGGGCTTCTACGGTTTTCCTAGGAAATTTCCCAATAGTTGACATTTGTAAGGCAGCTATATGGTCTACAACACGCACTTTCACTAAATATTATTGTGTGGGTGTTCTAGTATGCCAACAAGCTAATGTAGGACAGGTAGTGCTACGTACATTCTTCCAAACAACTGCAACACCCACAGGTTAGCTACCGAATTTGGACGGTACCGCTTTACAGTCTATGCAAAGCATGTGTATCTACAGCCACACATTCCTTGAATGGAATATGTTAATTACCCTGTAAGCATCTGTTCTTGACTTGTAGTTCTGTAGATTCATGTGTGCCCACCCTCCTTCCTGGACACCTGTGGCCGTTGCAGTTCTTTTTTAGTATTTCATATGGGTGGACATCTCTTTACTAATGCTTAACTCACACTCCATTCTCACCTGCCTACGGGAAAACAATCTAACAATGGAATCGATGCCCAGCAGCATTATCACCAAGAGGAGGAGCCACTTACCTTGTGACTCCAAAGACTTCTTGGAAGAAAAGCAACTTGCACACATCCAGACCCAACACTAGATGGCAGGAGTATAGTATGCAAAACATGTGAATCTACACTACATGCCACAAACAGATGCTCACAGGATAAAGTAACATACTCCTTCCTAAAACATTTTTTTTTTTGCTTTGCATGTTTTTTTAAATTTTATTTACTAGAAACATTCTCTTTGTTGTGCTGAAAGAACATGCATGATAATCCTGCTACCAGATGATTACATTCACTGCAGAGTCCACAGAGAAAGATCTTAAAAAGGGTATTTACCAAAGTAAACATAAGGTGCTCCTGACCTAGACCCTCCATGGATCCACAGTATTATGTACTTCATTGTGTGGAAGGCTATCCGAGCACACTAGGTAGAAAGGCTTTGAAAAAAAAAAAAAAAAGATACTGCAGAACTTTTTTATCTTTCAGTCCATGATGGTGGTGATTTTTCATTTAGGGCCAGATGTATCAAGTTTTCCAATAGCGGCTTCCAAATCGCATTTCTTTTGTGAATCGCAATTAAGTAATCGCTATTGGAATGTATGAAAGTCCAGACGTTTTATATAGTGATTTGCAAGGGCTCGCAAATGGACCTACCTCATTAATATTCATGATGTAAGTCGCAATTTGAAACCCATTGCAAATGGCTACAATCACAGGGATTGTTGCCTGCTGTGCTCAGCAGACCACCACGTCTGCGATTGCTTTTCAATAAAGCAATCTTTTTTCTTTTCATTTTTTAAGAGTAGGCAGCGGTCCGTGGGACCCACTGCCTGCTCTTAAAAAATGTTTTTGCATGGATTCACAAAGGGGAAAGGCTCCCTTTGGGGCCCCTTCCCCTTTGCGAAAGGGTTACTACCAATTTGAAATTGGTGGTAACTGCAATTGTTTTGCAACCACATTCACGTTCTCAAAACAATAATACATACCTTTACGATTTGGTATTAGGAAGAGATGCCCCTGACACACCCCTTCCTAATACTGAATTGGTATGTAGTCGCAAATCCAATTTGCGATTCGGTAACAAGTTACCAAATCGCAAATTGGGTTTGATAAATACCAAAATGCAATTTGAAATGAAATTCTAGTTTTTATGATGGCCTGTTGGTTTTGAAAATATTTTTGTGAAGATTGCTAGAGACTTATAATTAAATTAAATGTGGCAATCAGATGTAGGTCAATTGTACCATGTTTTACGTAGTGAGCAGCACTTTATCCTTGGTTAGTAGTGGAGAAGTGCACTGGGTCCTAGAAAACAACAAAAATTGATTGAGTAAATATGAGGGGAGAGGGCAAAAAGTTTAGAGGTGGCGTTTCAAAGTGGGCCAAGTACAACACTACCACCTCCAGGGCTTCTGTTGCTTTTGGGCTGTGGTTGGCATCAAGCGAAGGCTTCGCATCTGAAGAAGGACCGTCTAAGGCAATCAACATGCTTTGCCATCGAGAAGCCTCAAAGCCACCGACCAGTTTAGCTCCCATTCGAAGCTGAGAGCAAAAGTACAGTCAAAGCCAGCGCCGAGAATAGGGAGCAGCTCATCCTACAGAGACTCCAACGAGAGCTCAACTCCAGGCTGATGCACCTCTTCATTCTTTCCATCACTGAGAGAATTTTAGTGAAACGCTACTATAGAATGCCTTTGGGTTGACTAGTGTCAGTCTCCCGGCTGACACAAGTCTTGAGCACAGTCACATCAGCTCATCTCACCTCTGCCAACCCCAACCTCCTCTCCAACCACCACCCCCACAATACCACACCCTACCATGACGTCATCCAACAGGCAATGGCTTCTGATAAGATGGACATGCACACACTCAAAATGCTCTCCAAATCCGAGTAGACTGTGCAGTTTCTACCTACCTATGCTCAAGATTGTCCTTAAGTCCACCCCTGAGACCACTAAACAACCCATAAAGGTGATGGAGTAGCACTCATGGTGGAGACAAAATGCAGACCCTCTCCCATTGACCCTGTTTTTATCAAGGGCCATGTACCTACCCCCTCTCCCCCCCACCACAATTTCCTAGTTGGTCCAAAGGACTTCTGTTCAGGCTATAGGTCATGCCCTCCTGTCTCATAAAGAGAGCAAATAGATATTTGCAGTGGGCAACTGAGTGGCCATAGGGGTGGTTAACCACAGTCATATCTCAAATAGTTGGTTTCCTCTTCTGGTATGACAAGTCTCAGTGGGACGAGATGCAGAAGGTTGTTGAAATATCTCTCAGAGGAATCTAGCCAATAGTGTCCTAGGGAAAACCATTTCTAGTGCCAAAATCCATTATGCCGTCAATGCAGCTGACACAGCCCCCTGCAACATCATTACTAGCATCCTCCTTTGATACTGTGCCTGACTCCACATCTCTGGTTTCAAACTGGAGGCTCGGCGGCTTCTCCTTACCTCCCATTAAATGGGGAACACCAGGTTGACAATATGCTGGAAAGGACAGGAAGAACACAGAGATGACAAAATCCACTGGTGCCATGCAAACTCCATCTGCTAAGGGATCCTTTTGGAGGTGACAGGCTAGGGTAAGAACCAGTGTCATTCCCCACCACTCCCTATTCCTCTCCCCTCCAATCAGCCACACCTATATCAGAGGTACCAACAGTCCTTTCACCAGCAGATGGGGCAGAGGTGGCCAAATCAAAGGTAGAGGTAAATGCAGCTCCGTTACCTCCTCCCCACTCCCCCGCCCCAGAACATGTCATTTTTCAGGAAGGAAACTGTGCATTTACCTTTCCTAGTAGGAGATCAGCACCTCATATCAGTTGCTTTCACCCATGGTTTGCCAAGCCTTTGCGTAGAGCTCCTCACAACCCCTCCTAACATCCCACCCCACTCACATATCCTGAGCAGAGAGCTACTTTGTCTACTAGAGGAAGAATGTGACCCCCTCAACACTAGGACAAGGTTTTATACCCTCTTTACTTTCTTATTCTCAAGAAGGACTGTTCCCACAAGCCCATCCTGAACTTATGCTTCTCATCAAATGCATCCTGTCAGGACATTTTTCACTTGACAACCCTGCAGGACACCATTCCTCTCCTCCAACAAGGTGACCTCATGATGGCATTGTACCTCAAAGACACCTACTTTCGTAAACTAATCCAAACATCCCACTAGCGCTGCCTTTACTTTGTGGTAACAATTAACAGTACTTCTTTTCAGGGTTACCTCTGCTCCCAGGGTGTGGACAAAGTGCCTGGTGGTGGTAACCGTTCATCTAGGGACAGGATGGCATGCCGGTTTCAACCGCTGCCTTTGCAATTAGCTATTCAGGAGCACAGGCAGAGGGCACTGGCCAACTCACATTCAAACCACAGTTCACCTGCTCCAAGGCCTGGGATTCACCATAAATGCCACCAAGTCCCATAACAAACCCCTATAGGTCCACCTCTTTACCCCTATAGGTCCACCCCTTCCTGTGGTCCGACCTAAATGCAGTTACAGACTAAGCCTACCCCATGCAACAGAGAGTGTTGGCATTCCAACAGCTTCTGCCTCTTTTTTTAGCCCAAACCTTCAACCTACAGCCAGGAGTTTAACGCATCTCCTTGAAATTATGGCCTCCTGCATCATCATAGTGCCATATGTCAAGCTTCACATGCACCCATTGCAGGAAGGCCTCTTGGTACAGTGGTAAGAAGCCGAGGGTCACTAGGAAGACCTTGTATTGCTAAAGGCCAGCACCCTTTGCTCTTTGCAGTAGTGGAACAGCAACAGTCTGTTGTAGGGCTGGCCTTTCCCTGACCCAGACCTTCAGGTGATCATTATAGCCGACGCCTCTCTCACAAGCTAAGTGACACATCTCAACAATACAGGGGGTGTGGCCCCCTCAATAACACGGGTACCACATTAACTACCTCTAGTTACTGGCTATACGCCTAGCCTCTCAAAGCCTTCTTTGAGGTCATTGGGGCAAGGTAGTCTTTATAAAGATAGACAACATGACTGCCATGTAGTACCTCCAGAAACAAGATGGCATACCCTCCCGCGCTGTCAGGACTAGCGCAAGAGATCAGACACTGGGCTGACTGCCACCCACACACCTTCTGGGAGTAGATAACTTTGCAGGTCACATCAGCAAGTCCACGAGTGGGAATACTACCCGCAATTCCTACCCACTTACTTCCAGGGCTGGGGCACACCACAGATAAACCTGTTCGCCACCCCCAACAATGCAATATGCCCAGACTTCACCTCCAGGTACCTACATCATCAGCCTATGAGCAGTGCACTATGGATGAACTTTTCCTCCTCGCAATCCTTCCGTACGTGGTAAAGAAGATGCAGAAAATATCCCTTGCACTCATCCTGGTGGCTCCCACTTGGGCCAGGCAGCCTTAGTACTGGATGCTCCTCACGATGTCAATCAGTCCTCAAGAGAAGCCCCTATGCAGGCTAGATCTTCTGACATGAAACCACGGCCAGATCAGGCAGCCAGACGGCTGAACCTAGTGATCTGTACCTTAGGTTTTAGCTATCTTCATCTCCTGCAAAAGTGCATGACTTTCCTTTGAAAAGCCTGCAGACTTACTGTGCACACCTGTTATGCGGCAAAGTGGAAAACATATATCCACTAATTCATCCCAAAGCAGCTGTACTCTCTGAAGCCTACTGTTCTGGACATCATTTGTTACCTCTGGCACCTATAGAAGTCAGGCATGACCTACACTTCTATATTGCTGCCTCTAGCTGCTATTGTGGCCTGCTTGTGAAACGGGGCCACCTTCCCTATTCAGGATAGAGAATCATTCTTCCCAGAGTATCCCCTCTCTTGTATGGAACTTTCATGTACTACTAACCAGGCTTAAGGGGTGCCCTTTTCTAACCCTTGCACTCCTGCCCTCACAGTTCCTCACATGGAAAGTGGCTTTCCATGCATCCATTATTTTGCTCAGATGAATCAGTGAGCCACAGACATTTACCCCAAAAGAGCCTTTTGTTTAGGTTCACAGGGACAGGTTTGTTGTAATGTTCACAGAATGTCCTCCCCAGAGTGGTATTCCTTTTTCATCTTGGCTCCCACTCCTAGAAGTCCCAGTCTTCTTTCTACAGTCAGGCTCTGTAGCGGAGAGAGCCCTTCATACATTAGACGTTAAACGGGCTGTTGTACTATATTGACAGAAACAAGCCCTTCTGACAGTATGACCAGCTCTTTGTAGCCTTTGAAAAACTCTACAAGGGCCATCCCATCTCAAAGGCTGATATAGGTAGGTGGATGGTCAAGCGCACCCAGACCTCCTGTCAAAAAGCTAAAAAGACCATACCTCTCCCTCCTTATGCCATTTGATCTATAAAAAAAAAGGCATAGCCATGGCCTTTTTAGGTGCTATTACGCTAGCTGACATATGCCAAAGGACTACCTGGTCGACACCCAAACATTTACCAAACACTAATGTGTGAATATTCTGTGAGAGACTTCTAACTGCATATTCCTTACCTTCGAATACTCCCCAGGTGTCGAACTAATTCTGGAACATCTTGAGCAGTATCTTTGTGTGCCTGTAGGTGGCGCAGACTGCTCCGTGTCGACGTCCACCCCAGACATGATGTGCACAGTTCCTGTATAGGTGCCACTCCAGCAAGCTGACGTCCATTTGTTTCTTTCTGCTCTGACAGTTGCAGATACTCGATCATTTTTTGATCAACTTTTTCTTAACTTTTCGACAAATCATTTTTCAGTATGCTAGGGACATGTGACCTACAAAACCCCCCAAGGGGACATGTCCCCTCTAAATCCCCCAGATCCGGAGAGCTACCTCTGTCATTTTTTGACCAACTTTTTCTCGACTTTGGCAAGCCCTTTTTTCAAACAAGTTTTCAGTGCGCTAGGGACATGCTGTGTGCGAAACGGGTTTTAAACCTTGCTGAGAATGGCACAGACAGAAGACTGTGACTTACCATCACTTGGTTTGTCTTTTGTTCTTTGGGTCCAGTCACAATTACAGATCCTGTCAGGACTGCCAGTTGATGCAGCCAAACGCGATTCGGGAGAGGATGCTGAAGCTTCCTGGGGCATGACCGTGCTAGATTCTACGTCAGTCATGCTCTTGGGGATGGTGTTGGTTCCACTATTCCTGCGACCTCTAATCTTCAAAATTGTCAGTGAGTAGGTCCAAGAAAAAGAAAAGGTTGTTGATGCGGCACTCAACTTCACTGGGACCTTCTAAATCCACAGAAGGAGCATAGAGCAGCCCCTGCCCATCTATGCCTGCTCCAGCACTCTAACCACTGACCTGGTGCAGACTCCTCTGTGCCTCCTCATTTTCCTGGATGCCAGAGCCAAGTGATGGAGAGGTTCAGGAGTTTCATGCAGCCTCGGCCCGCATCTTTGGCTACTGATTCTCTCTGGCACACCGTCTGGCCCCACGGAGCAGAGAGGTGCTGTGTGAACCCCTTGGACCTACACCCAGATCCCGACCAGCTCCGGTCCCGAGACCCACCCTGGCTACGCTACCTATATCGGGCCCTGGTCCCTCGACTCCTCACAACATTGGGGAACACTTTGTCCTCTCCAACTCAGAGTTGGTGCCACGTTGACGCCACCCAAGGTCGAGACTGGCGCCGAGAGACCCGAAACTGCCATTTGAAACAGATCCACTATCCTTTGGTCTATTCAAGAAGGATCCCACTATAGGGCTCTTTAACCAGCTGATGACATAGCTGGTAGACGAACTGGGGGACGCCAATGAACATGACACCTCACCGACCCTGGGTTAGTCTCCCCATCCAGCCCAACCACCAAAGAGAGTACATTGTTCTCCACGGTAATGAGGGGTGTGCAACAGAAGTCCTTGATATCTAGCTCCCCTCTGTGGATATGAACACAGATGTCTTAACTGAAGTACTCCAGCCAGGGCACTCCATTGCAACTCCCCTATTCCTTTTCAATAAAGCCCTCATGAATGTCCTGCTGGGGGTGTGGGCAAAACCTTTTTCAGTAGTCCTGTAAACTGTCAGATCACTTGCAGCTATTGGCTTGCCCCTGGAGATCACACATTCCTTGCACAACACACAATCCACAAGAGCTTAGTAGGGCAGGCCTCAATAAAAAAGGGAATCCTTTCTGGATAGGGAATCTAATTGCTCAAAACATTTGGCCAGAAGACGTTCCTCCACACATTTGACATTGCGCTTCATGAACATGGTTTGCTTATTAGGCAGATACTCTTAAGCTCTGTGGGACACAATGACAAGTGCTACCTATGGTTCCAGAGGAAACTAGGGCAATCCTCATGTAAACCATGCTGCACAGCTGGGAGACAACTGTGTTCACCATCAAGTGTCATTTAGGTACTACAGACTCCATTGGGAGAGCGACAAACCCCACAGTGGCTCTTAGGTGCTACTTTTGCCTATGGTCAAAAGGCTTTTCAGGGGATGGTCAAGCCAGCCTTATGGACATGCCCTTCAATGGGCTTCACCTATTCAGCGATGAGGCATATGCTGCACTGGAGTGCTTTAAAGAAAGCAGGGTCACAGCTTACTTCCCCGAGTTATCTGTTTCCCCACATCAACCTCATTTCTTGTGCCCATACCGTGGCTACGGGAGAGGGTTCCAAAGCGCCCAGTACCATCCATACCCAAAGGGCCAGTTAGTTTCCCAGGGTTTTCTTGGCTGAGGCCGAGGTTCCCACAGACTTTGAGGTCAGCAAGGAAACCGGGCAGCCAATCCCCCGCCCGCCCTGTTGCCACTCTATCAAAACCTCATTACTACACCCTCCCAGGTGTACCACCATCCAGTAGGGGGAAGGATCCAACAATTTTACCAGGAGGGTAGCAAGTTGTCTCTTACATTTGAGTGTTGCTGATGGTCAGGTGAGATTACGCCCTTCCATTCTTTGAAAACGCCACCACCCATGCCACCTTCGTGCATTGGTTCTCAAAGTACCAGCTATCATTATTGTGCCAAAAAGTGCATGCCTTTTAGACAAAAGGGTCCATTGAGAGAGTGCCAGCTCAGAAGTAGGTTGTGGTAGACCTCCACCTATTTCTACATATTTGCTCTTTCAATGCCTTCCTGAGAAAGGACCTGTTCAAAATGCTCACCCTTGTCCAGGTTCTGTCTGCCCTGGGCCCTGTAGACTGCGCTGGACCTGTAAGATGCTTACTTTTCACATTCCCATCTTGCAGGCTCACAGGTATTACCTGTGGGCTTGGAGCATTTCCAATTTGCTGCACTCCCTTTCAGTCTCACCAGCTCATGTCAGGTGTTCACAAAAGTCATGGTGTGGTTGGTGCCCACCTTCAGAGGCCTGGGTCTCAGTCTTCCCCCTGCCTCAGCAGCTGTCTGCTGAAGGTGAGCTCATTCCAGGTGATTTTCACCCACCTTCGTACTTTGATGAACCTTCTACATTGGTTGGAATTCACAAATCACTCTTGACGCTTTCCCAAACACTCTTTCATTGGAGCAGTCCTGGACACAGTGACATTTCACCCCCATCCTCTGGTGCAGAGTCTAGGATATTTGGGCTATGATCTGGATATTTCAGCCTTAGTCTTGGATTTAGGTGGGAGTGCCTTTGAGGCTGCTGGGCCTGATGGTCTCCTGTATTCTGCTAGTGAGACACCGCAGATGTTATGTGGCGGGCTCTGCAGTGGAGTACAAGAAGAGAGATTGAGCTACAACTAATATTCACTGCTATCTACAATTGTAGAACAACAACAACAATCAAGATAACTGAAATACACAAAATGATATTTATTACATATGTATGTACAACAACAAAAGAACATGATGATCAAGATTAAATATAAAATATTTACATATTCACAGGGAACGACACATACATTTATATATAGTGAATAGACAGAGACAAAGAGTTATGCAAAACAAAAACACAACAAATAATGAAAAATAATAGAAACATAACATTGAAAAAAGGAGCAAAAAATCCAAGTTGTCCAAAATACTATACAATACAATTTAGATATATACTTTCTCTACAACATTATTTTAAAGCCTTACTAGTATTCACAGTTTTAACATGTTAACTTAGAACCAGATCGCGTCACCACCGAATTCAAAAAAGAAAAATTTACTTGGACCCTAAAATTCATATTCCATTATAACAACTGTAGGAACTAAGCCTACGCGCGTTTTGGCGGTAAACCTCTGTTTTGTAAAGCCGCCTTCATCAGGGCAGTTCCTCTTTGATGTTAGGTAACTGATATCGCAGATCTTTTAGATTCTCGTCTTTCCCATCCGAATCATATCAGATGACAATATTGATGCGTTCTCTCATAAAGAGAACACGGAAAGGTTGGTTCTCTAGCTTCAACTTTTGATCACACGGGGCTCCCCATATAGGCCCACAGTCAGATTCACAAATCCGTCTTCAAAATAACCGGATTCCTAGAAGGATAAATATCACAGCTTCCATCAGTCTTTCATCAGATAGTAATCGCATGCACTGAAAACCTGCTCCTTTCAGATTCAGCAATGTTATAATTCTGCAGTGGAACCTGAAGACTTACTGGCCACAGCACCAAGGGAATCTCTCCAGACATATTCAGATTTTGAAGGAGACTGCAAAAGATCTGCAATGGTCATTACTGGACCGTGATCTGGTCAGTGGCAGACCGCTCTCCCTTTGCCTCCAAGAGTTGACTGTAGCAACTCATGCCTCGCTTTTGGGATAGGGCAGCCATCTGGTAGAGGTTGAAATCATTGGACTCTGGTATCTGGTGGAGACCCAACTCCATCAACCTGTTAAATCTATGGGTGATCCACTTGACGTTTAAAGCAATGCTGCCATACATCAAGCTTGAGTTGCAGACTCTGTGCCTGGGGGCCCAGTGCCTCTGAAAGCAGTTGGAGAATTAGGTAATCTTCCTGGTTGTACAACACCTGGCAGGTTTTCTGAACCCTACGGCAGGCAAACTCAGCCACTGAAACTTTGTGACGATAGATGGTGTCTACATTTGAAGGTGACACGTAGTCCCTTCCGGAAAAAGTTTTAACCACAAAGGAAATTGGCAATATTGTTTAGTCATCTGGGTCAATAAGGGCAACAAACGTTCGACAACTTACCTGCAGCAAGTGCTCCAATGGATTTTGAAGGTTCCTGGAATGTTTACACGGAAGCTGTAGCTAGAATATCTAAGAAGGTTTCAGAGCAGCCCAATGTACTACTAGAAAAGTTTAATTTTTTCAGATGCAAACAGTCTATGGATGAGACAGTTGAGGAGTAAATCTCTGCATTGAGGAATCTAGCAGCAGTTTGTAATTTTGGAAATTCACTGGATACATACATTTGTGACTAATTTGTTTTCAGTTATGCATCTAAAAAGATTCAAGAAAGAATATTAAGTTCTGGAAATCCCACTAATTGAGAGTGCCATTATTTCAAGTAATATTATTGCCTCAGAGTCTTCAAGTTCTGTACAAAGAGTGTTAAATATTGTTTTGAGCAGTAACTCTAATAATATTTCAGCAGTCACAATAAAAAAAAAAACCTAAAACTATGCAGAAGAATGTTGTGAGTGCATGTTATAGATGTGGTTCACGGTCTCATTTAGCCAATAATGGCATTTGCCCAGCAATTTACAAGGGATGTAATAAATGCAATAAAATTGGTCATTTTCAATCTGTCTCTAGGAACAAAAGAGGCAATAATAAAGTTAGTTCGATGGAGATCAGTTCTGAACAGCCATTACAGGACTTATTCAAAGTTGTTTTAACTGTTAGTACAGTGGAAGACACTACTACTTATGTAAAAGGACCTTAGTGTTTAGCTCACATTGGGAATATTTGCATGAATGTAGTGGCAGACTCCTGGGCTTCCATTACTATTATTTATGTCAATGCCTTTTATGATAAATTTTTTGATTTTTTTTTTTTTGCTGCAGACAGATATAAACCCCAAAGCTTTTGGAGAGCAAGACATTGACATGTTAAGGTATTTCAATGATACTCTTAAATATTTAGGTAGATCTATGGTAACGAAAAATCTATGTAGCTTGCAAAGGTCGCAACATAATTGGCTGGAAAGATTTGGCGAATCTTGGTATTGTACTAGTTTCAGGTTCTGAAAATCCTATTCTTAGAGAAGACTATGGGCCTGATTACAACTTTGGAGGAGGTGTTTATCCGTCCCAAAAGTGACGGTAAAGGGACGGATATACCACCAGCCGTATTACGAGTCCATTATATCCTATGGAACTCGTAATACGGCTGGTGGTATATCCGTCACATTTGGGACGGATTAACACCTCCTCCAAAGTTGTAATCAGGCCCTATATCTCTTCTGTTGATTTAGATCAGGAATGTTCTGTCAATAGTATCATTTCTAAATACCCAAACATTTTTCAGAAACTATTGCTAAGTTCTCTGGGTTTGAACATCTCATTAAATTAAAACAGTCTGCTATACCAGTAGCCCACAAAGTCAGGTCTGTACCCATGGCTGTTAGAGAGGATTTGAAAGCACTTCTGGATACATTGTGTTCTGCAGGGGTAATACAACCTACAGAATCCTCTGAATGGGTTAGTCCAGTTGTAATTGTTTAAAAAAAAAAAAAAACTGGTGAAATCCGTTTGTGTGGATTAACAAAAACATTGTTGTGGTTTGTCATCCCTTACTAAAGGTGCAAGATCTTTAAGCGAATCTTGGAGGATCCAAGGTTTATTCTTTGCTAGATCTTAGATCTGCATATCACCAAACTCAACTTGCTGCAGAAAGTGCAGATCTGACAACTTTTATCACACCATTTGGTGCTTACAAGTTTCTGCATATGCCGTTTGGTTTAGCTTCTGCAGGAAGTGTGTTTCAGAGATTCATTTATAGTTTTAATGGGAATTCTAGGAGTTCAAGCCTTCCAAGATGATGTGCTCATATTTGCTAAGACTGTTAAGGAACACAACTTTATATTAGGAAGGGTCTTAAGCAAATTTCAGGAAGTAGGTGTCACACTAAGGAAAGAGAAATGCAAGATTTTGGTCAAGGAAGATGATTACTTGGGTCATTGCATTTCTGACAAAGGAATTAAACCAAAGTTATCTTTGGTTAATGCAATTTTGGATTCAAAAGCCCAGAGAATAAAGATGATCTTCGTTCATTTTTGGGACTTTGTGAATACTATCCCGTTTTATTCAAGGTTATGCAATGATTGTTCAACCTTTAAGGTCTTTGCTCAAGAAAGGGCAGAAATTTGTTTGGGATGGAGTTGTTGTTGAAGCATTTAAAAAAGTTAAAACACTTAGAAATTCTGCAACACTTTTGTCAACATTTTCGGTAGGGAAGATTTGTATTCTGAGTGTGGATGCCTGCCAGTTTGGGTTGTAAGCTATTCTTTCTCAGTGGATTGAAAATAAAGAGAGAACAATAGCTTTTGCATCTCGTGCGCTATCTAAATCAGAAACCAATTATAGTACTATTAAACAAGAAGCATTAGCCTGTACATGTGCCATTGAAAAATTTAGGACGTTTTTGTGGGGCACTAGATTTGAAATATGTACAGACCATAAACCACTAATTCATATGGTTGATGGCAATGGTATGGGTATGGCTTCGGCTCAGTTGGTAAGGATTCCTTCTAAGTTACAAAGAAGAAAGGAAATTATACTAGAGCTGACTATCTGTCACGTGCACCTTTGCTTTATGAGGAGTCTGATATGATAAAGGATGATGTAGAGTGTGTAGTTGCTCTTACTGATGACCGCTTCATCAGCAAGAACTGTGCAAAATGGTTAGAAGCAATGGAGAAGGATTTGACTTTAATATCTGTATTCAAATTTGTAAAAAATAAAAAACAATACGGTTGGCCAAGGGAAAGGATTTTGTAATCTTGTGTGAAAACATATGCGCAAGTAGCCAGTGAATTGTCAATTGTTGATGGATGTTTGTTAAGACATGATTTTCTGGTTCCACCTATTTCTTTACGTAAAATTGTATTTGATTTTGATCATGAGGGACATCTAGGTGTGGCTGCAGTGGTGCAGAATTTGAAACAATTTTATTGGTGGACAGGCATGGACAGGAATGTGAATGTGTGGGTAAATGAGTGTGCAATTTGTTTATCTTCAGACAAGCATTGGAAAACATCTGAAACTGCTTTCCACATGGTTCCTTTGCCGGAGGGACCTTGGTCAAAGGTTTCTGTGGATTTTGCAGGACCATTTGAGTTATTGCCTAATGCCAAAAAGTATTTAATTGTTGTTGTGGAATACTTTTCTAAATGGTATCATTTAGATTTTGTTGCTTCACCAGACACTGACACAGTAATTGCATTTTTAACAAAGATATTTAACATAGAGGGCCCACCAAAAGAACTTATAACAGACAATGGCACTCATTTTAAGTCTCAGAAAATGAAAAGTTTTATAGAGAGTAAAAATATAGTGCATAAACAGGTTGCTTTGTACTCACCGCCTGCAGATGGGTTGGTTGAACATGTAAACAAATTCCTTAAAGAGGAGGTACAAACGGCTATGTCCACCAGAATGGATGTGCAGGATTTTTTTAGAAAAAAACTTGGATTTATTTAACAACACCACACAGTGTGACAGGAATTTCACCTTTTAAATTATTATGCAACAGGTCACCTAGATTGTTGTTGAAGCCGGACTGGGTTCAAGAGTATAAATGTTTGGATGGTCATGATAATTTAAAAAGAGATGTGAGTATGAAACAAGGAGCAGTAGAAACATATTTAAATGAGAACCATCAATTAGACATATTAACTTTAAAGTAGGAGACTGGGTCATTATTAAAAAGCCTCACAGGGTAAAAAATAAAAAAGGTGTATCTAAATTTTCTATGCTAGTAACGATAAGCAAGGTATCCAAAAGTGCTGTTTTATGAGAGTCCAAGGGATGGTGGAGTAAAAGGAGTTTAATTAAGTTGTAGCCTGAATAAGTGGATAAAATCACAATCACAAAGAAATATGAATTCATATCACAGCACAATGATATTGGTGATGGGACTTTGTTTCATGATTTCAGTCCTTGTACTAAGATATCTCCTCTTCAGTTAACAAATTACACCATTCAGGATAACTCCAATAGGGGCTCAATGAGCAGTTCTGAATTTTCAGTTTCAACAGATGACATGAACAATGTTGATGAAAATCTTGCTTGTGATATTAAAACTAGAACTTCATGAAATGTTTCTATTCCCAGTAGGTTTAAGGATTATAATTTACAGTAATTTATAGATTTTTTTTTATATATATATATACATATATGTAAGTATGTATATATATGTATATGTGTATATATATATATATATATATATATATGTGTGTATGTATATATATATATATATATATATATATATATATGTATGTATGTTCGATGGCATGTGTAGCTGCAGATACACGTGCTGTGCATTATCCTGCCATCTAGTGTTGGGCTCGGAGTGTTACAAGTTGTTTTTCTTCAAAGAAGTCTTTTCGAGTCACGAGACCGAGGGACTCCTCCCTTTCGGCTCCATTGCGCATGGGCATCGACTCCATTTTAGATTGTTTACTTTCCGCCATCAGGTTCGGACGTGTTCCTCTTCGCTCCGTATTTCGAATCGGGAAAGTTAGCTAAGCATCGAAAATTCGACGGTATTGTTTGCGCTCAGTACCGGTTTAGTGTTAGTATATGGACACCGATAGTAGAAGCGCTCCGGCGGCCCTTCGGGGCTTCCACTCTTCAGCGGGGCCTGGTCGGCCCGACCGCGTCCATCATCGAAACTAATGGACCGGACCCCCTTCCGCTTCTGCCCGAATTACCACGGCAAGTATCCTTATTCAGACCAACACTTGGTCTGTAATCTGTGTCTATCACCGGAACACAGGGAGGATACTTGCGAGGCCTGTCGGGTTTTTCGATCAAAAAAGACCCTACGCGATCGAAGAGCCAGAAAACTACAAATGGCGTCGACACCGACAGAACAGATCGACGTCGAGGAGGAGGAAAGAATCTCCATACAAGGGACGGACTCGGACGCCTCCGAAAGTGAGCTACCGACGACAACGCAGAAAACTGTGAGTAAAACTGCCCCGTCCAAGACTCACTCCGAGATCATAACGGCCAAAGGGATGCCACCGCCAACAGGCCATGGCTTAACCCATCGAAAACACGGTGACCAACCATCGGCACCGAAAAAGGCCACACAACAGCCGAAGACATCCGACTCCGGTCGAGATACAGGCTCCGAACCATCTCGGCACCGAGAGTTTGACACACCCAAGGTGAAAAAGGTTACCTCAGAACCGAAAAAGACTGTTTCGAAACCTTTGGTACCGAAAAAAGCAGCCTCGGAGCCGAAATTAGGCTCTTGCACAGAAGAGCAAGGACTTTCCGCCCAAATGCATGTACATAGATTTGAGCAGGAAATAAGTATGGGGGAACCAGACCATACCCAGAGGAGGCTGCATATCCAGAAAGAGACTGGAAAAATTCAAACTCTTCCTCCAATTAAAATCAAAAGAAAGCTGGCATTTCAAGAGTCAGAAATGCAGCCAAAGGCAAAGGTGGCTAGAGACAAAACACCACCACCAAGGTTTTCGCCACAGCCTTCTCCACTACATTCACCACAGCTGTCCCCGGTAACAACACCCCCAATGCAGTCACCGACACATACGGGGATGACGCAGGATGACCCGGATGCATGGGACTTATATGATGCACCCGTCTCCGACAACAGTCCAGATTGTTACCCGGCAAGGCCGTCACCTCCAGAGGACAGCACTGCATACACGCAGGTGTTATCAAGGGCAGCTACATTCCACAATGTAGCAATGCATTCAGAGCCAATAGAGGATGACTTCCTATTTAACACCTTGGCATCCACCCACAGTTCCTACCAAAGTCTGCCAATGCTCCCAGGCATGCTCAAGCATGCAAAACAAGGCTTCCAGGACCCAGTGAAAGGCAGAGCTATCACGCCTAGGGTGGAGAAAAAATACAAACCTCCCCCAACGGACCTTGTGTTTATAACACAGCAACTGACACCAGATTCAGTGGTCGTGGGAGCATCAAGAAAGAGGGCAAACTCCCAATCATCAGGAGACGCACCACCACCTGACAAAGAGAGCAGGAAGTTCGATGCAGCGGGCAAACTGGTGGCAGCACAGGCAGCCAATCAATGGTGGATCGCAAACTCCCAGGCCCTACTGGCTCGCTACGACAGGGCACACTGGGATGAGATGCAGCATATAATACAGCACTTGCCCAAAGAACACCAGAAACGTGCCCAACAGGTTGTTGAAGAAGGACAAGCAATTTCCAACAACCAGATAAGATCCGCATTGGACTCGGCAGACACAGCAGCACGGACAGTCAACACTGCGGTAACCATTCGCAGGCATGCATGGTTACAGAGCTCAGGGTTCAAACCCGAAATCCAGCAAGCTGTGTTAAACATGCCTTTTAACCAAGAACAATTGTTTGGGCCAGAGGTGGACACTGCAATTGAGAAATTAAAGAAGGACACAGACACGGCCAAAGCCATGGGCGCGCTCTACTCCCCACAAAGCAGAAGCACTTTTAGAAAGCCACAATTTCGAGGGGGGTTTCGTACCCAAACACCAGAGCCTTCCACCTCACAAACCAGACCCACCTATCAGGGGCAGTACCAGAGAGGAGGGTTTCGAGGCTCATACAGGGGTGGACAATTCCCAAGAGCAAGGGGAAAATTCCAAAGCCCTCAAACAAGTCCAAGCAAACAGTGGCTTCAACGTCACAAACCCCCAACACCAGTGGGGGGGAGACTTACTGCATACTACAAAAACTGGACAAACATAACTACGGACGCATGGGTCCTAGCCATTATCCAACATGGTTATTGCATAGAATTCATAAATTTCCCACCAGATGTGCCCCCAAGAGCACACAAGATGTCCAAACAACACTTAGACCTGTTGCAACTAAAAGTCCAAGCATTGTTACAAAAACAAGCAATAGAATTAGTACCCAACCATCAAAAAGGAACAGGTGTCTACTCACTATATTTCCTAATTCCAAAGAAGGACAAAACGTTGAGACCCATATTAGACCTCAGAACACTGAATCTGAACATCAAATCAGATTACTTCCACATGGTAACACTCCAAGACGTGATTCCCTTGCTCAAAAAACAGGACTACATGTCAACGTTATATCTCAAGGATGCATATTTTCACATACCCATACATCCTTCTGAAAGAAAATACTTAAGGTTTGTAATACACGGCATGCATTATCAATTCAAGGTGTTACCGTTCAGGATAACAACAGCCCCAAGGGTATTCACAAAATGCCTTGCAGTAGTAGCCGCTCATATAAGGAGACAGCACATGCACGTATTCCCATACTTAGACGATTGGTTAATAAAAACCAGCACTCAGCAACAGTGTCTTCTTCACATGCAATACGTTATAGAAACTCTACACAAACTAGGGTTTTCTATAAATTACCAAAAATCACATCTACAACCATCACAGATACAACAATACTTGGGAGCAACACTCAACACACAAAAAGCGATTGCCACTCCAAGTCCGCAAAGGGTACAAGCATTACAAAATATATCATTAAACATGCAGCCAAACCAACACTACCAAGTGAGGTTTGTAATGAAACTTCTAGGCATGATGTCTTCATGCATAGCAATCGTCCCAAACGCAAGATTACACATGCGGCCCTTACAACAGTGCCTAGCAAAGCAATGGACACAGGCACAGGGTCAACTCCAAGATCTAGTGTTGGTAGACCGCCAGAGATACTTCTCGCTTCAATGGTGGAAACCTATAAATTTAAACCAAGGGCGGCCATTCCAAGACCCAGTGCCTCAATACGTGATCACAACAGATGCTTCCATGATGGGGTGGGGAGCACACCTCAACCAGCACAGTATACAGGGACAATGGAACAATCAACAAAAACAACTGCACATAAATCATTTAGAACTGTTGGCAGTGTTTCTAGCATTAAAAGCATTTCAACCACTGATAGCCCACAAACACATTCCTGTCAAAACCGACAACATGACAACAATGTATTACCTCAACAAACAAGGAGGGACACACTCATCACAACTGTGTCTCTTAGCACAGAAAATTTGGCATTGGGCGATTCACAATCACATTCGCCTAATAGCACAATATATCCCAGGCATTCAAAACCAGTTGGCCGACAATCTCAGTCGAGATCACCAACAAACACACGAATGGGAAATTCATCCCCAGATCCTACAAGATTACATTCTAAGCTGGGGAACACCAAAAATAGACCTATTCGCAACAAAAGAAAACGCAAAATGCCAAAACTTCGCGTCCAGGTACCCACACCCTCAGTCCAAGGGCAATGCGTTGTGGATCAGTTGGTCAGGGATATTTGCTTACGCTTTTCCCCCTCTCCCACTCATTCCTTATCTGGTAAACTAACTGAGTCAAAACAGACTCAAACTAATACTCATAGCACCAACCTGGGCTCGCCAACCGTGGTACACAACACTGCTAGACCTATCAGTAGTACCTCGCGTCAAATTACCAAACAGGCCAAATCTGTTAACTCAACACAAACAACCGATCAGACACCAGAATCCAGCATCGCTCAATCTAGCAATCTGGCTCCTGAAGTCTTAGAATTTGGACACTTAGACCTTACACAAGAATGTATGGAGGTCATTAAACAAGCTAGGAAACCTACTACAAGACATTGTTATGCAAACACATGGAAAAGATTTGTTTACTACTGCCACAATAATCAAATTCAACCACTAAATGCTTCCGCAAAAGACATTGTAAGTTACTTATTACACTTACAAAAGTCTAAACTAGCATTCTCTTCTATTAAAATACATCTCACAGCAATATCTGCCTATCTGCAGATTACACATTCAACATCACTTTTTAGAATCCCAGTCATCAAAGCATTTATGGAGGGATTAAAAAGAATTACACCCCGAGAACAGCACCAGTACCTTCGTGGAACCTTAATATTGTATTAACACGACTCGTGGGACCACCATTTGAACCCATGCACTCTTGTGAAATGCAATACTTAACTTGGAAGGTAGCCTTTCTCATAGCTATCACATCACTTAGAAGAGTAAGTGAGATACAAGCGTTTACTATACAAGAACCCTTTATACAAATACATAAATATAAAGTGGTTCTCCGTACAAATCCCAAATTCTTACCAAAGGTTATATCACCATTCCACCTAAACCAAACAGTGGAACTCCCAGTCTTCTTTCCACAACCAGACTCAGTAGCCGAAAGAACGTTACATACATTAGACATAAAAAGAGCACTAATGTATTACATTGACAGAACAAAACAGTTTCGCAAAACAAAACAATTGTTTGTAGCCTTCCAAAAACCTCATGCAGGAAATCCTATATCCAAGCAAGGCATTGCCAGATGGATAGTAAAGTGTATTCAAACTTGCTATATTAAAGCAAAAAGAGATCTACCTATTACACCAAGAGCGCATTCCACTAGGAAAAAAGGCGCCACAATGGCTTTTCTAGGGAATATACCTATTACAGAAATTTGTAAGGCAGCCACATGGTCTACGCCTCATACATTCACAAAACATTACTGTGTAGATGTGTTAACAACACAACAAGCCACAGTAGGACAGGCTGTGTATTACGAACATTATTTCAGACAACTTCAAATCCTACAGGCTAAGCCACCGCTTTTTTGGGGAGATTACTGCTTATTAGTCTATGCACAGCATGTGTATCTGCAGCTACACATGCCATCGAACGGAAAATGTCACTTACCCAGTGTACATCTGTTCGTGGCATGAGACGCTGCAGATTCACATGCGCCCTCCCACCTCCCCAGGAGCCTGTAGCCGTTATAAGTTGAATGAAAATTGTAAATTTGTAAATAAATACTTTTTTAATACACATTATGTACATACATACTTACTCCATTGCATGGGCACATTTAGTATATTCACAACTCCTACCACACCCTCTGCGGGGAAAACAATCTAAGATGGAGTTGACGCCCATGCACAATGGAGCCGAAAGGGAGGAGTCCCTCGGTCTCGTGACTCGAAAAGACTTCTTCGAAGAAAAACAACTTGTAACACTCCGAGCCCAACACTAGATGGCAGGATAATGCACAGCATGTGAATCTGCAGCGTCTCATGCCACAAACAGATGTACACTGGGTAAGTGACATTTTCCATATATATATATATATATATATATATATATATATATATATATATTTATATATATATATTTATATGTTCGATGGCATGTGTAGCTGCAGATACACATGCTATGCTTAGTACTGCCATATATATATGTAAAATGTCACTTACCCATTGTACATCTGTTCGTGGCATGTCGTGCTGCAGATTCACATGCTTTGCATAAGGTCACCATCTAGTGTTGGGCTCGGAGTGTTACAAGTAGTTTTTCTTCGAAGAAGTGTTTTTGAGTCACAGGATCGAGTGACTCCTCCTCTTCGGCACCATTGCGCATGGGCATCGACTCCATGTTAGATTGTTTTCTTTCTGCCATCTGGTTCAGACGTTTTTCTTTTTGCTCCGGTAGTTAGAGTCGGCAAAGTTATAAAGACTCTCTAATTCGTCTGTATTGTTTTGATCGTTTATCATCTCTCATCGACACTTCGGTACCGTTGGATCCAACTTCTTTACTCGCCCTTCGGGGCACCCGCGCCCAGCTCGGGCCTAGTCGGGCCAACCGTGTGGAAGCCTCATGGACCAGTCCCCATTTCGCTTCTGTCCTCGGTGCCACACCAAGTTTCCATATACAGACCAACATCTCGTCTGTAATCTTTGTCTATCTCCAGACCATCAAGAGGATACTTGTGAGGCCTGCAGTTCCTTCCGCTCGAAGAAGACTCTACGAGACAGAAGAGCGCAAAGGTTGGAAATGGCGTTGAGAAAGCACTGAACGTCTCGACGTGGAGGAAGTGGAGATTAAGCACACTGCAGTCGCCGTCTGAGGGTCCGATTCTGAGCAGAGTCAGAGGAGGACAGACCGGTCACGGCAGAACAGCACGTGAGTACTCCTGCCCCTGTCCAAACCAAGCCCAAACACAAGGCCTCTAGAACGCCACTGCCAGAAGGCCATGGCTCCACCCGCAAAAAGACCTCCGGTGACCAAGCAACAACTTCGTCACCAAGAAAGGCCACGCCACCGAAGCCTTGGGACTCGAGCCGGAGCACAGGTGACCTCAGGAGTATCATTAACTTGCGGCCATCTTGAATCTCAGCAAGCTCCGCCTCTTGTATGATGGTACTTTTGTTAGAGATGCTGGCAATCTTTTCATTAAGCAAATATATGAACTATGAAACGTAAATCCTCTCTACATCATTAAGGCTCCTTTCTTCAGCTGAAGCCTATTTCATCTGAAATGTGTAAATTTATATATTCGATTTTGCATTATATTATTAATAGTAATCGCAGTTGGTTTTAGTGTGGATTGCTGGTGCAACATTTCTATAGCAGGACTACTGCAGTTACCTAACATGAACCTGTTGTAAATCTTGGCGCTGAAATCTGTAGTCAGGGGTTATCGCCTTTCATCTGATGTGAACTATAAACATCTTTGGACCAGTCAATTTTGGCAGTATGACATGAGATAATCCCAATTAAGGGGAGCTTTGATAATGTTCCCTTGGACAGCGGAAATGTGGCAGTACTAAATGTTGATTTTTAGGGCTGAGTCAGATGTTGGCATGAGAGCACAAAGATTTTACCCGGCTTGGAGGACACTTATTTTTAAAGAGTTACTATTTTCTCAAAGCGGACTACATGTATTTCTGGCGCATTCTAGCAGGTTTTATATTGAGATATCAGTTGATTAGTTTTTAACATGTTATATTTATTTTCAGCCTCTAGCACCGTGTCCAAACTCCAAAGAATCTATGGCAGTTTTTGAACAACATTGTAAAATGGCACAGGAATATATGAAAGTTCAGACGGAAATTGCATTGTTGTTACAGAGAAAGTAAGTGAAAACACATTTGAACTCCTTGCTTTTATAGTTATATCCCTGTTTTTCATTAAGTTTATTTTATTGACAATTGTGATGCATTGTATAGTTATGCTGCTATACTTTTAAAGATGTATATGGTGGTGTTTGTTTATTTCCGGTGTCATATTACATTGTCGGGTGATGTTTCACGTCATTTGCTGCCTTGTTGTCTCAGTCCTCCATAGTTCTGCGAGCTTGAGTTTCCTGTGCACACCTTTCCCTTCTATGGAGTCTCTCCGCATGCCCCCTTTTCCTTTGTTAGGTCTGGCCTTTCAGACAAATTTAACTACCTCGCTATACAATATTTTTTTATTAAACTACTTATAATTTTAATATTTATTTTTGTTTTTTTATTTATCTTTTCATTTTACTTTTGCGAGGTTTGACCACCTCTAGCTGCACGGCTACTGGGCCTTTGTTGCCAAATACATTGCCCATGCAGACATTTTTTGCCGGTAACGTCTTAAAATGAAGTCTTCCATTATTTGTTACTAATAACGTAATTCGGAAACCATTTGAAGTTGGCTGCCAGTGCTTTCAGAAACACAACCGGCAATGTTTAAATGGTGTTTTGAATACGTTATTTAAAAAAAAAAAAACATTTTAACATGGCTGCTTATGTGAGCTTGTTTGCATGAGTAAGACTACATTTCTGTGAAGGAACCCTTTCACTACACTTATGAAGTAAAAATGTCATAAATGCTTGGATACCCTGGCAATGAAAGGTTAAACATGTTTTACTGCCCTTCATTAGTGGCAAGATATTTCACGATCCCATTCATGTCAGAGTTTTCACGTGTTTTCAGTGCTAGGCCTCTTTCGGCATATTTGTTGGTGCCAGGGTATTCCTGCCCCTGGACATTATTTCCAGCCTCCCCTCCTTTAGTGTCCTTACTCTTCCCTTTTAAGTCACTCTTCTTTTCTTATCAGTGCCAGCGTAATCTACCACCAATTAATATCTCTTCCTATTAATACCAGGATGCATTTTACGAACTACTAACTAGTTAATACTTGTATGCGCTTTACTAACTAGCTAACTAATTAACCAGTTCATGAAAATTTATATTTTCAAAGATTTCAACCCCAACTTTTGCCAGGGAGTGTAACCTTCTTCCCTTTAGTGTTGAGGTGGGTCTACTGTTTTCATATTAGTATTATGACCTCCCTTAGCAGCAAGGTTATATTACAAATACCTGCATGTAGTCAGCCTCTTGCAGTACTTCATTATGCAACACGGAGTGCTGAGTACGACCCTGCACCGAATGAGTGGGTTCATCACACAGATATTCTGATATACATGGCAAGTGGAACTAATAGATATAGAAAAATGACAACCAAATAAATATCCTTACAAAGATATGAAGAGTACAAGAGGCTTTCAAAGAATCCACCTTAGCATGAATAGGCTTAATCATATTGAATACCCAATGAAGATCCTATATTGACTCCCTGCAGGAAAGAGAATAAACTTTAAGGTACTCAGCTTCAAACATAAAATATACCTACAAACACAAATGACGTTATAGATAAATATATTGTTTTAAATGAACGAAACCACTGAAATTCACCAGTTATCGTTACTTCAACTACCTATAACTCATGCCCTAAAAGTAACTATAACTTGTGCTCTCCATATGCACTGTGTTTTCTTGAATGATCTCTTTTCAGATGTTGTAGTCATGTTATCAGTGGTATCATAGAACATGTCATGAGTAATGTTCCTAGTGGGTAATTAGCAGTGGCATCGGTGCGAGTTGCAGTTACTTGAAGGCACGAGTTATAGTTGCTTAAAATAACTATAACTGGCAAATTTAAGTGGTTTTGTTTTAAACGGTATGTTTTAAATGACATTTTCACATAACTATAATACCTTTAACTTTGCTTATTCAGTGAATTTCTTAGGTTTTTCTTAAACACCTAACTATAACTATCACTTTCTCCTTTGTTTTTTTTCAGTGAATTTCTCTGGGATTTTTTTATTAACGTAAAGTAAGATGTCCGTCAGCCAGGCTCAGTGTGGGGTTGGCCGCAGGGCCTGGCCTGCATTCAGGCCCTGCGCCCAACCCCCATGGTGACCACACCTTTCATGGTCTTGTGTCGTGCACGGTGTGGGGTTAGGTGCAGGGTATGCCCAACTCCCCTCAGGGCACACCCCAGGCTTGCAGGCCCCAGACTCGCATGGCCTTTGCAGTGCACAGCGTGTAGTAGGGTAGCCATCCACATTTATTTATTTTTGCCACTCCCCTGGTTCTGCAAATCCACTGCAACTCTTCGGGTTCCCCCACTGAGCGCTGTAGCTGGTCTGCTGTTCCACGGAATGTCAAAAATATATATATTTTTTTTTCCTTTTTGAACCTGGTGTAGGTGACAGGCACTGGGTAAATATTGGGTGTGTGTGTATATATATATATATATATATATATATATATAAATTACAAATTACAAATTCTAAACGTCTCCGTCTGACTAACCGAGCCAAGTAAAGTTCTTTTTATTAAGGCCATGGTGGCTGTATTCAGGATGGTCCCTTACCTTCTGTGCCAATCCCCAAGGGTTGGCCCACTCCTATGGTTTGGCGAATCTGGCACCCCCTTCTCTGCACCACCTCAGGCTCCAGCCATGGTGCTTTTCATGAAAGAGCAAATGCCTTCCAAGGTGCCAAGCTCCGCTAGTTCTAGTGCCAACCCCAATTCTGCCTTTTTATCCAACTACAACACTGCTTCCACCCTTGAAGTCACCACACATTGTCAGCAACAAAAGAAAATGTTTCTGCCTCTTTTCATGACTGAACTCACCAAAGCACCTCACTAGGGCCCAGAGATTTTCCCAAATGAAGGACATATTCTGTTGGGAACCCCGACGCTCCAGCAGTGCTGTGCAAAGACTATGACTGCATAGAGGATCGTCACTCAGAGGCTGATCACCTCCATCGCTCTTACCATATTGATGCTGTCTTTTTCATGGACCTACATGCTAGTGGCCTCAGTACTTCTCCTCCCGAAGGGGGTATGCATTACCCCTCTGGGCCTCCCTCAGGTGCAATCAGTTTGCTCACCTCAGTTGTATAGAAAGCTGCAGATGCCTAGGAGTGGTCTTTACCTACCATTGAGGCAAAGTACAGCATTTTTATTGACATCTTGCAGCCATCTTTTGTTGTGTCAGAGCTGCTGCATCCTTTCAGCAAAGCATTTTGGAACTGATTTTGGCTGCATGTGAGAAACCCTTTTCCGCCCCAGCAGTCCATAGGTAGAATGAATGACAAAGCAGACTGGCCACTTTGGACCCAAACTTTCTGTTATCACACCCAACATCAGACAGTCAAGCATTTCTCACTGTTCTGAACTTGAATGCCTTTTCTCTGGCCCCTCGAGTCTGAGAGGTTTGACTCTTTGGATCAAAAATGTAGTTTTTTGTGTGGCTAGTGTCACATGCCTTCTTGGCAACTAACGGTAGAGAAAATGACTGATATCTGTCTTCCTGATCACAGGAAAAATTGTTTTTTGGATATAGTCAATGATGGCCTGAGCACATATGCACAAAAAAGTGTGGCTTGCACTTTGCTGATTCAGTGCCTTGGTCTGTGGACATGGCTGTTTCCTTGCACAACCACAACTGAATGCTCTCCACAGGCTTCTCATGGGATGTCTAAGCAACTCAATGGACATACTATTTACTGGAGAATGCCTTAAGGTGAGCGACCTGAATCCTACCTGGTGCAATTCAGAAACAGTTGAGCAACAGCATGCTTGGCTGTTGTGGTGGTTTCCTTAAATTGGTTGGGAGCCTCCATGATTCTTTACTTGGATGCCTGGTAGTGAATGTGGGTCCCATATGCTAGTCCCAGAACATCTAGCAATCAGACACAAGACATTTCTGCACATCTTGAGTCTCATCTGATTTGCGCAGTCTTAATTCCATAGGTGTAGTGCTAGGCACAACTTGTATGAAGGCTTTTCCTCCTCAGGATTGGAGATTGGAGATAGGATTGGAGATCTTTGGACTATTACTATTGAGTTTGTCTTGGACACCAAATTCAGTATGCAAGTCTTATGCCTGTTAAGGCGGCTGGCGTAGAGCATTCTTTTGATGCCATATGCCAGATTGAGAGTAAGGACCCATGATGCTTGAAAAATCAGTTGCTCCACCATTAGGGGAGTCTCAGCTCAGGTACAGGTTCAAAAGTCTTTTCCGTACTCCATTGGTAAATGTGCCCTTCCAATTTATTGATGAGTTGACCATTCAGCCCCTACAATCACAGATTACCTTAGTGGTGTGTATGGGTGAATCCAGCACAGCCAATCCTAATAATACCTGGTTGAGCTTGGATTTGGTACACCGATCTTTTGGAACTCAACACTTTACTTCCTTAGCCCAGCAGGGTGCACTTGCTCTTGCTGCAAGATGGTCAGGTTCTCTGTCGTAATCCTCGGATCGGTGAGCTTCATGCATGCAGAATGATTGAACAGTAGCAACTTGAAGACCTCTCTTTACCTTCAGAAGTGGCCACTTGGCTGCCAGGAAACCCACTCGAAAATCCATTTTTGCTTGATGGAGGAGTAAGCTTGTTGAATAATAACAGTCTGAATGTGTTGATCTTTTCCAGTTCCAACTTTTCAATGTTCTGAATTTTGTGCACTCTCTTGACCAACAGGGCTTGGAAGTTGCCAGTCAAAGTCTATTTGGCTACTGTTACCTTCATGTGCCTCTCTGACCAGCCTTCGTTTTTTAGGTCACCACTTTATGAAAGGATTGCATCATGTTTTCTTCCATGTCGTTCATTGCTATAGTGGGATTTTAATTTTGTGATAATGTTCCTCGTGACATCTCCTTTCGAGCCAATGCACATTTGCCCGGCTAAAATTAAAAACTGATATACTGCCATTGCGAAATTAAGAATATTTCCCTGATGGTTACATTCACTTGATTCCACAACAACATAATTCACCTCAAGAAGCAAGGGTGAAACAGGTTATTAAAAGTTCTAATTTTTTTGAATCCATATTTAAAGAAAAAAACGGTATTGAACAAAGTCCAGCAGAAAAGTTGCAGTTCCCTCTATGGACTTCGTCTGGGTAACCTAGCCATTTAAATGTCACTTTAAATAATTGCCAATTACAAATACACGTGCTGGTCCATAATCAATTTGCACAGGTTTGCTTTCCAATAACAGACGTTACTCCCCAGTTAGCATGAAGAAGTAACCACACAATTAGGAGTGTATTAAAGTGTTAACTGGTACAAAAATCTGTACAATAATATTATTTCTATAATTGTAATATGTCACGTTAGTTGAAAATTAGTGATCTGTTCTCTGCACCATTGCCTTCTTAGTCCATATTGTGTATTACTTATACTAATATCAATGAGTTAGAGAACAATTTGTACACTAACCTCTGGAGAGGGTAAAAATGGCAATAGGTAAAATCATGAATTTAACAATATTGATCATGCACAATGGTAGTACATTTAATTCTGTAAAAATGCACAGAGTGGTCTATTTCAATGTTCCTGCCATTTTATACACTCAATTGAGAACATTTGTTTAGCATCAAAGTGTTGTTTCCACATTTAAAAAACCTTGATATCTAAATCATAACTGTTAACTTGTGGCAAAATAGCAGTCTCATCGACAGCTAAGCCGGTAGATCCCATCTTTAAACAAAAATAACAAGGTTTGTCACGTAAATTACCTAACCCGATCACTGGTCAGGATGTATTAAAGTTTCTGAAAAATCAATTTAAAGCTCACAGCCTGAGTAAAATATTTGGTAAGCAGTCTAATGATGATCTGTTTCCCATAGATCGTTGTTCAAGGTATGTTGGAAGAGAATTGTCAGCATGCAGATTCTTCACTTTCAACTATGTCATCTTTACCTTGATAATGCCATATATCGTAGATACAAATATTCCACCATATCATCTTTAGTACTGCTATAATCCTGATTATTTGTACAGAGATGTTTGGAACATTCTACGTATAGAATATTGTCAAAGGTATGTGATGACAGCTAAATGCATGTAATACAGATCTAGTTGAGGTCCCCTCACTGAAATTTTACAGACAGGTTTCTGTTTTCTTTACCAAACTTCTTTAAAACCAAATTATCTGCTTTAGAAACAATCACAGTAGAAGCCAATTTAAATTCCACATCTTATCATTCAGTGTATAATGAATTCATCCAGAGTTGTACTTCATATGAAAATGAATCATCTATGTTACTAATGCAGTTTGAGATATTATCTATGTTTGTCAAACTGTCCCATCCCATGCAAAATACCTAATCGTCAAAGTAACATAAGATTGCAGTATTATTGTGACCATTGCAGTATCAGATCTTTCAAAGAAATAATTAAAAGCAAATAGGTGTGTTTCCAGGATGACTCCACACATTTAATAGACCATAGCTTTTCCTCAAATAAAGAATGTAAGTCTTAATCATCTTCTCCATATTCCATCTCTTCTACCTCTAATGGTAATTCTAAATCATATATAGGTTAATGATACAATCCTAATTATTACCCTGCACACTGGGATGCTTCTTGGCTGCAAAATACTTAACTCTGAGTTTCCAGGTTGCCTTAATTATGTCCACACAACATAAGCAGATCTGAGTTGCTGAAAGATAAGATTTGAGATGATACAGAAATCTCATCTTTTAAAGATCTGGTCTTGAGTGCCCTAAAGGGCAACGGTCGAGTGCAGCATGGAGTGGGATGCTGCAAGCGTTTGGGGCAGAGCCTGGCCGGATGTCATGCCCTTCAGCCATCCCCCCACACTATGTATAGCAGAAAGCTTTCTGCAGCAGGAGGTTGGGTGGAAGGCCTGACCACAGGCCAAGTCCTGTGGCCAACCACATGCGAGGGATGGATGGAGGGCGTAGCCAGAGACCAGGCCATGCGGCAATCTTACTGCTGTGCATAGCTTAAGCAGAGTGGGTTGGCAGAAGGTTGCCAGAGAGTTTTGGGTGTAAACTCCGCTTAGAATATGATAAAACACAGATTCAAAGGGGAAAAGAAAGGTTAAAGTGACACTTTAGTTTGAAATTGTAGTAATGTTTAGAAATATCGTGGATGATGTCATCAGTGATGTCACTTAACATGTCATGAGTGATGTCAAATGGGAGGTGAGAAGCAGTGCATGACAAGATGTGATCTATACTTATTTCACTAAATTATAATTGACAAATCTCCTATTAACAGTTTTTAAAGTTTAGTTATATCCTTTCAATATCACTTAAACCTTTAATTTATCTCTCTCTCCCTCCTCTCCGTCTCTGTATATGTATGTATATATACATATATGTGTGTGTGTGTCTTCGATGGCATGTGTAGCTGCAGATATATACATGCTGTGCATAGGTCCTGCCATCTAGTGTTGGGCTCGGAGTGTTACAAGTTGTTTTTCTTCGAAGAAGTGCTTTTGAGTCACAGGATCAAGTGACTCCTCCTCTTCGGCTCCATTGTGCATGGGCATCGACTCCATCTTAGATTGTCTTCTTTCCACCATCGTGTTCGGACGTGTTTCTTTTTGCTCCGGTAGTTTGAGTCGGAAAAGTCCTGAAATCTCTCCAATTTGTCGATATTATTTAGATCACGTATCATCTATCATCGACACTTCGGTACTGGCAGATCCAACTTCTTTACTCGCCCTTCGGGGCACCCGTGCCCAACTCGGGCCTGTTCGGGCCGACCGAAGCCTTGTCGAAGCCTCATGGTCCGGACCCCATTTATCTTCTGCACTCGGTGCCACGCCAAGTTCCCATATACAGACCATCATCTCGTCTGTAACCTTTGTCTTTCTCCAGACCATCGAGAGGATACTTGCAAGGCCTGCAGATCCTTCCGCTCGAAGAAGACTCTACGAGACAGAAGAGCGCAAAGGTTGGAAATGGCGTTGAGAAGCACCAAACATCTCGACATGGAGGAAGAGGAGATTATGCACACCGCAGTCTCCGTTTGAGGGTCCGACTCTGAGCACGAGTCCGAGGAGGTCAGACTGGTCACGGCAGGACAGCACGTGAGTACGCCTGCCCCTGTCCAATCCAAGCCCAAACACAAGGCCTCGGGAACGCCACTGCCGGAAGGCCATGGCTCCACCCGCAAAAAGACTTCCAGTGACCAAGCAACAACTTCGGCACCGAGAAAGGCCACGCCACGAAGCCTTCGGACTCGAGCCGGAGCACAGGCTCTGAGTCGAAGCCTCGAAAATCCCTGTTGAAGCCGAGGCCAACTTCCACTCTAAGCCTTTCGATCCTGAGAAAACCGGCTTCGGAGCCAAAAAGACCCATCTACACAGAGGAGCATGGACTTTCAAAACAACTTAAAGAAAGCCATAGATTTTCGGAAGAACTCACACAAATGGAGGAATTTGATGAAAGGCAGGCCAGAATTCATATTCATAAAGACACTGGCAAGATCCTAAATGCACCTCTTCTCAAAACTAAGAGGAAGTTAGCCTTTCAAGGACAATTGGACACTGATCAGTCACCAGCTAAAGTGCCAAGACCCAAACAAAAAACTCTGCCTCCGCAATTCTCACCTCATCAGTCTCCTCCTCATTCTCCTCACCTGACTGTATCTCCATCTACTACCCCTAAACCTGCACAGTCTCCAGTACACTCTGCACATTCACAACAAGACAATGTCAACCCATGGGATCTCTACGATGATCCCATTTCTGATAACAGCCCAGACTGCTATCCTTCAAAACCATCGCCACGAGAAGATAGCACTTCATACACTCAGGTTTTAGCTAGGGCAGCGTCATACCATAACGTAGCCATGCACACCGAGCCTCTTGAGGATGATTTTCTCTTTAATACATTATTCTCCACTCACACTACTTAGCAGTCCCTTCCCACCCTTCCAGACATGTTGAAACATGCACATCAAATTTTTCAAGAGCCAGTTAAAGCCAGGGTCATCACTCCCAGAGTGGAGAAAAAATATAAGCCGCCTCCCTCTGATCCGGGATTCATTACCCAACAGCTACCTCCGTAGTTGTCAGTGTGGCAAGGAAAAGGGCCAACTCCCAGTCATCTGGTGATGCACCACCACCAAGGAAAACAGGAAATGCAATGCTGCTTGTAAAAGAGTGGCATCACAAGCAGCTAATCAATGGAGAATAGCCAACTCCCAAGCACTACTGGCTAAGTATGATAGGGCCCACTGGGACGAGATGAAAGGTATCATCCAGCATCTCCCAAAAGACCAACAAAAGAGAGCACAGCAAATAGTCGAAGAAGGGCAGGCTATTACTAATAACCAGATAAGGTCAGCTCTAGACTCAGCAGATACAGCAGCTAGGACACTCAATACTGCTGTCACCATTCGGAGACACGCATGGCTTCGGTCGGCAGGGTTTAAACTAGAAATCCAGCAGGCTGTTCTTAGCATGCCATTTAATGAGAAACATCTTGTTCGATGGCATCTGTCGCTGTAGATACGCATGTTCTGCAATAGCTCGCCATCTGGTGTTGGGCCGGAGTGTTACAAGTTGTTTTTCTTCGAAGAAGTCTTTCGAGTCACGGGACCGAGTGACTCCTCCTTTTGTCTCCATTGCGCATGGGCGTCGACTCCATCCTCGATTGTTTTTTTTTCCGCCATCGGGTTCGGACGTGTTCCTGTCGCTCCGAGTTTCGGAACAGAAAAAATAGTTAATTTCGGAAGATTTTCGTCGGTATTGTTGCGTTCGGGATCGGCATACTTACATTCAACACCGCATCGAAGATCGAAGAGCTCCGGTGCCCTTCGGGGTAATTTTTCGATCCACCGTCGGGGCCTGGTCGGCCCGACCGCGTGCTGAAGAACGCCGATGGAACGGACCCCGTTCCGTTTCTGCCCCAAATGCCACAATAAATACCCCTACACAGACCAACACTTGGTCTGCAACCTGTGCCTGTCACCGGAGCACAGCGAAGACACCTGCGAGGCCTGTCGTGCGTTCCGGTCCCGAAAAACACTCCGAGACCGTCGAGCCAAAAGACTTCAAATGGCGTCCGCACCGACAGCCCGACGGGAGTTCGAGGAACAGGAAGAGGAAGGTACCTTCTCGATCCAAGACTCAGACTCCGAAGGATTCGACGATACACAAACCGTGAGTAAGACGTCGAAAACCACACAAAGAAACATTTACAAGGCCCAGGGGACGCCACTGCCACCAGGCCATGGCTCAACCCATAAAATCGGTGACCGACCGTCGGCACCGAAAAAGGCCCAAACAGTGCCGAGATCGTCCGACTCCGGTCGAGACACCGGCACGCAGCCTTCTCGGGACCGAGAAAGTGCTGGAGACAAGCCTCGACACCGAGATGCCGGTGTGGACACGGCTCGACGCCGAGACAGCGGCACCGAAACAGATCGACGCCGAGAGGTTTCGGCCCCGAAAAGGAAAAAAGTCACCTCGGAGCCGAAAAAACACGCAGACACAGTTTCGACGCCGAAACAAACTGCAAGCGACCCAGCTTCAGGCTCTTATACAGAAGAGCACTCGCTAACCTCCCAAATGCAGAAGCATAGGTTTGAGGAAGAGCTACAAGCAACTGATGCGGACCATACGCAAAAGCGTATCTTCATTCAGCAGGGGACAGGAAAAATAAGCACCCTTCCCCCCATTAGGAGAAAGAGAAGGTTGGAGTTCCAGACGGAACAAGCACCACAACCAAAAGTGGTGAAAAGAGTTACACCACCACCCTCTCCTCCGCCCGTGATTAACGTTTCACCAGCACAAACGCCATCACACTCCCCAGCTCACACCACCATGAGCCAGGGTGACCAAGACCAGGACGCATGGGACCTATACGACGCCCCAGTGTCAGATAACAGCCCAGAGGCATACCCTACAAAACCATCTCCACCAGAAGACAGCACCGCGTACTCTCAGGTGGTGGCTAGAGCAGCACAATTTCACAACGTAAGCCTCCACTCAGAACAGGTCGAGGATGATTTCCTGTTCAACACACTCTCCTCCACCCACAGCTCCTACCAAAGCCTGCCTATGCTCCCTGGTATGCTCCGGCACGCAAAAGACATATTTAAGGACCCGGTCAAAAGTAGGGCAATCACACCAAGGGTGGAAAAAAAGTATAAGCCGCCTCCTACAGACCCGGCTTTCATCACAACACAGCTGCCACCAGACTCTGTTGTTGTAGGAGCAGCTAGGAAAAGGGCCAACTCTCACACATCTGGAGATGCACCACCCCCAGATAAAGAAAGCCGCAAGTTTGATGCAGCTGGTAAAAGAGTCGCAGCACAAGCTGCAAACCAGTGGCGCATCGCGAACTCCCAGGCACTACTTGCGCGCTATGACAGAGCCCACTGGGACGAGATGCAACATCTCATTGAACATCTGCCCAAAGACTTCCAAAATAGGGCAAAACAAGTGGTTGAGGAGGGACAGGCCATCTCCAACAACCAGATCCGCTCCTCCATGGACGCTGCAGATACAGCTGCACGGACAATTAATACATCTGTAACTATCAGAAGGCATGCATGGCTCCGAACGTCTGGATTTAAACCAGAGATTCAACAAGCAGTTCTCAATATGCCTTTTAATGAAAAAGAACTGTTCGGTCCAGAAGTGGACACAGCGATTGAGAAACTCAAAAAAGATACGGACACTGCCAAAGCCATGGGCGCACTCTACTCCCCGCAGAGCAGAGGGAATTACAGCTCATTCCGTAAAACGCCCTTTCGAGGGGGGTTTCGGGGTCAAAGCACACAAGCCAGCACCTCACAAGCCACACCGTCCAGTTACCAAGGACAGTATAGAGGAGGTTTTCGGGGACAATATAGAGGAGGGCAATTCCCTAGAAATAGAGGAAGATTCCAAAGCCCCAAAACCCCTACTACTAAACAGTGACTCACATGTCACTCACCCCCTCCACACAACACCAGTGGGGGGACGAATAGGTCATTATTACAGAGCATGGGAGAAAATCACTACAGACACTTGGGTTCTAGCAATTATCCAACATGGTTACTGCATAGAATTTCTACAGTTCCCTCCAAACATACCACCAAAAGCACAAAATTTAACAACACACCATTCCAATCTCCTAGAGATAGAAGTGCAGGCACTATTGCAAAAGAATGCAATCGAATTAGTGCCAAACACACAAATAAACACAGGAGTTTACTCACTGTACTTTCTGATACCAAAGAAGGACAAAACACTGAGACCAATCCTAGACCTCAGAGTAGTCAACACTTTCATCAAATCAGACCACTTCCACATGGTCACACTACAAGAAGTATTGCCATTGCTAAAGCTGCACGACTACATGGCAACTTTAGACCTCAAGGATGCTTATTTCCATATACCAATTCACCCATCGCACAGGAAATACCTAAGGTTTGTATTCAAAGGAATACATTACCAATTCAAGGTACTGCCTTTCGGATTAACAACCGCACCAAGAGTCTTTACCAAATGTCTAGCGGTAGTCGCTGCACACATCAGAAGGCAGCAAATACATGTGTTCCCATATCTAGACGACTGGCTAATCAAGGCCCATTCGTTAATAGAGTGCTCAAATCACACAAATCATATCATACAAACCCTCTTCAAACTAGGGTTCACCGTCAATTTCACAAAATCCAAGATTCGGCCACGCAAGGTACAACAATACCTGGGAGCCATAATAGACACATCAAAAGGAGTAGCCACTCCAAGTCCACAAAGAATTCAAAATTTCAACACCATCATACAACGCATGTATCCAACACAAAAGATACAAGCAAAGATGGTATTACAACTCCTAGGCATGATGTCATCATGCATAGCCATTGTCCCAAACGCAAGACTGCACATGAGGCCCTTACAACAATGCCTAGCATCACAGTGGTCTCAAGCACAGGGTCACCTTCTAGATCTGGTGTTAATAGACCGCCAAACTTACCTCTCGCTTCTGTGGTGGAACAACATAAATTTAAACAAGGGGCGGCCTTTTCAAGACCCAGTGCCACAATACGTAATAACAACAGATGCTTCCATGACAGGGTGGGGAGCACACCTCGATCAACACAGCATACAAGGACAATGGAACGTACATCAAACAAAACTGCATATCAATCACCTAGAACTTCTTGCAGTTTTTCAAGCACTAAAAGCTTTCCAACCAATAATAGTTCACAAATACATTCTCGTCAAAACAGACAACATGACAACAATGTATTATCTAAACAAGCAGGGAGGGACGCACTCCACGCAGTTAAGCATGTTAGCACAAAAAATTTGGCATTGGGCAATTCACAACCAAATTCGCCTAATTGCACAGTTTATACCAGGGATACAAAATCAACTCGCAGACAATCTCTCTCGAGATCACCAACAGGTCCACGAATGGGAAATTCACCCCCAAATACTGAACACTTATTTCAAACTCTGGGGAACACCTCAGATAGACTTGTTTGCGACAAGGGAGAACGCAAAATGCCAAAACTTCGCATCCAGATACCCACACAAACAATCCCAAGGCAATGCCCTATGGATGAACTGGTCAGGGATATTTGCTTACGCTTTTCCTCCTCTCCCTCTCCTTCCTTACCTGGTAAACAAACTCAGTCAAAGCAAACTCAAACTCATATTGATAGCACCAACTTGGGCAAGGCAACCCTGGTACACAACGCTGCTAGACCTATCAGTGGTACCCTGCATCAAATTGCCCAACAGGCCAGATCTGTTGACACAGCACAACCAAAAGATCAGACACCCAGATCCAGCATCGCTGAATCTAGCAATCTGGCTCCTGAAATCCTAGAATTCGGGCACTTACAACTTACCCAAGAATGTATGGAAGTCATAAAACAAGCAAGAAGGCCATCCACCAGGCACTGCTATGCAAGTAAATGGAAGAGGTTTGTTTGCTACTGCCATATTAATCAAATACAACCATTACACACAACTCCAGAACATGTAGTGGGTTACTTGCTTCACTTACAAAAATCTAACCTAGCTTTCTCTTCCATTAAGATTCACCTTGCAGCAATATCTGCATACCTGCAGACTACCTATTCAACTTCCCTATATAAAATACCAGTCATTAAAGCATTCATGGAGGGCCTTAGGAGAATTATACCACCAAGAACACTACCTGTTCCTTCATGGAACCTAAATGTTGTCCTAACTAGACTTATGGGTCCACCTTTTGAACCCATGCACTCCTGCGACATACAGTTCCTAACCTGGAAGGTGGCATTTCTCATCGCCATTACTTCCCTGAGAAGAGTAAGCGAGATTCAGGCGTTTACTATACAGGAACCTTTTATACAACTACACAAAAATAAAGTCGTCCTAAGGACCAATCCTAAATTTTTGCCAAAGGTTATTTCACCCTTCCATCTAAATCAAACAGTGGAACTTCCGGTGTTCTTTCCACAGCCAGATACCGTAGCTGAAAGGGCACTACATACATTAGATGTCAAAAGAGCATTAATGTATTACATTGACAGAACAAAGAACATCAGAAAGACTAAACAACTCTTTATTGCATTTCAAAAACCTCATGCAGGAAACCCAATTTCAAAACAAGGTATAGCCAGATGGATAGTTAAATGCATCCAAATCTGCTACCTTAAAGCTAAACGACAGCTGCCCATTACACCAAGGGCACACTCAACCAGAAAGAAAGGTGCTACCATGGCCTTTCTAGGAAACATCCCAATGCAAGAAATATGTAAGGCAGCCACATGGTCTACGCCTCACACATTCACCAAGCACTACTGTGTAGACGTGTTATCCGCACAACAAGCCACAGTAGGTCAAGCTGTATTAAGGACATTATTTCAGACTACTTCCACTCCTACAGGCTGATCCACCGCTTTTGGGGAAATAACTGCTTACTAGTCTATTGCAGAACATGCGTATCTACAGCGACAGATGCCATCGAACTGAAAATGTCACTTACCCAGTGTACATCTGTTCGTGGCATCAGTCGCAGTAGATTCGCATGTGCCCACCCGCCTCCCCGGGAGCCTGTAGCAGTTTGGAAGTTACCTTCAATTATTTATATATGTATCATCTCAACCTTAAATAAGTGCATACTTAGTCACTCCATTGCATGGGCACTATTACTACAATTCAACTCCTACCTCACCCTCTGCGGGGAAAAACAATCGAGGATGGAGTCGACGCCCATGCGCAATGGAGACAAAAGGAGGAGTCACTCGGTCCCGTGACTCGAAAGACTTCTTCGAAGAAAAACAACTTGTAACACTCCGGCCCAACACCAGATGGCGAGCTATTGCAGAACATGCGAATCTACTGCGACTGATGCCACGAACAGATGTACACTGGGTAAGTGACATTTTCATTTGGCCCTGAGGTTGATACGGCCATCGAAAAAATGAGAAAGGACTCAGACACTGCTAAAGCCATGGGTGCTCTGTATACTACACAGTACAGAGGTTCATTACAAAAGCCTCAATACAGGGGTGGTTTTAGAGCCCAAACAGCTGAGGCATACACCTCACAATCAAAACCATCTTACCAGCCTCAGTACCAACGAGGTAGGTTTAGTGGAACTTACAAAGGCCAATTCCCTAGAGGTAGGGGAAAATATCAGCCAACAAAACAAACCTTACACAGAAAACAGTGACATTGCTCCACATCTTCCCTCATCACACTTCTCCTGTCGGAGGAAGACTGCAAACGTTCCACAAAAATTGGTTACCCATTACAACAGACAATTGGGTATTATCCATTATCCACAATGGTTACTGCATAGAATTCGCACAAATTCCTCCAGATATACCTCCAAAACCACACAAACTCTCCTCCCAACACATCTCCATGTTGCAAACAGAAGTACAGTCACTATTACTCAAACAAGCCATAGATCTTGTACCACAACATCAAATAGGAACAGGGGTTTACTCCCTGTACTTCCTTAATCCCCCAAAAGATGGAACCTTGAGACCAATACTAGATCTCGGAACTCTAATTCTTTACATCCTATCAGAACACTTTCACATGGTAATACTACAGGATGTAGTCCCACTGCTACAACAAGATTTCATGGCGACATTACACCTCAAGGATGCGTATTTTCACACACCCATCCATCCAGCGCACAGAAAATATCTCAGGTTTGTAATACATGGAAAATATTACCAGTTCAAAGTGTTACCCTTCGGGATAACAACAGCTCCCAGAGTATTTACAGTATGCCTTGCTGTAGTGGCAGCCTACCTAAGAAGGCAACACATCCATGTCTTTCCATATCTTGACAACTGACTAATAAAATCCAACAGCAAGACACAGTGTCAAACCCATACACATTATGTAATACAAACCCTACATACTCTAGGGTTCTCAATAAACTACCAAAAATCTCACTTGCAACCAGCGCAAATTCAACAGTATTTAGAAGCCACACTAAATACGCAAACAGCACTTGCAAGTCCACAAAGAGTACAAACATTCTACAATGTATTAGCACAAATTCAGTGAAACCAACAGTACACAGTCAAATTTGCAATTGAACTGTTGGGCATGATGGCATCATGCATCGCCATTGTCCTGAAAGCGACTAAACATGCGGCCCTTACAACAGTGCCTTACAAAACAATGGTCACAAGCACATGGTCAGCTTCAAGATCTAGTGTTGATAGACCGCCAAACACACATATCGCTTCAGTGGTGGAATTCCACAAATTTAAACAAAGGGTGGTCATTTCAAGACCCTGTGCCTCAAACCACACTTACAACAGATGCATCAATGATTGGATGGGGAGCACACCTCAACAATCACAACATTCAAGGACAATGGGACAACAAACACAAACAACTTCACATAAATCACATTGAATTGCTAGCCGTATTCCTAGCACTCAAAGCCTTTCAACCTCTTTTAGTTCACAAACACATTCTGATCAAAACAGACAACATGCCTACAATGTATTACCTAAACAAACAAGGAGAGACCCACTCATCGCAATTGTCCCTTCTAGCACAAAAGATTTGACATTGGGTATTACACAACATTATTCACTGTGTAGCACAATACATTCCAGGGATACACAACCAATTAGCAGATGTTCTCAGCTGAGGTCATCAACAAACACACGAGTGGGAAATTCATCCCCAAGTACTTCAAACATACTTTCATCACTGGGGAACACCAGACATAGACCTATTCGCCACCAGCTAAAACGCAAAATGTCAAAGCTTCGCATCCAGGTTCCCACACCCTCTATCCAAAGGCAATGTTCTATGGATCAACTGGTCAGGGAAATTTGCTTACGCTTTTCCCCCTCTCCCCCTCATTCCATTTCTTGTCAACAAACTGCGTCAAAACAAACGCATACTTTTAGCACCAACATGGGCACGTCAATCCTGATACACGACATTGTTAGACCTGTCAGTAGTACCACACATCAAACTGCCCAACAGACCAGATCTGTTAACACAAAACAGATAACTGATCAGGCATCCAGATCCAGCAATACTCAATCTAGCGATTTGGCTCCTGAAGTCTTAGAGTTTGGATATCTACATCTTCCAACAGAATGTATGGAAGTAATTAAACAAGCTAGAAAACTCCCTACCAGTCAGTGTTATGCAAACAAATGGAAAAGGTTTGTGTTTTACTGTCAATCCAAACAGATTGCCCCTCTTTCAGCACCATTACAAGACATTGTAGATTACTTGCTTCATCTGCAAAAGGCAAATTTAGCCTTTTCATCCATCAAAATACATCTCACTGCAATTTCAGCGTATTTGCAAAATATACAACACACCTCTCTATTCAGAGTTCCTGTTATCAAAGCCTTCATGGAAGGACTAAAATGTATCATACCACCAAGAACACCCCCAATGCCGCCTTCATGGAATCTAAATATTGTACTCACACGACTCATGGGTCCACCATTTGAACCTATGCATTCGTGTCATATTCAATACCTAACATGGAAAGTTGCATTCCTCGTTGCAGTCACTTCATTATGGAGAGTTAGTGAAATACAAGCTTTCGCTATTGAGCAACCCTTCATACAAGTACACAAACATAACGTAGTACTTCGAACAAACCCAAAATTCCTACCTAAGGTGATTTCACTGTTTTAAATTAATCAAACCGTGGAACTTCCAGTCTTCTTCCCACAGCAACACTCAGTAGCAGAAAGAGCGCTACATACATTAGACATTAAAGGAGCTATAATGTATTACATTGATAGGACTAAATCATTTAGAAAAACTAAACAGTTATTTGTGGCGTTCCAAAAGCCAAATACTGGTAATCCAATCTCAAAACAAGGGTTAGCTAGATGGATAGTAAAATGCATCCAAACGTGTTACTAATTGCTGCCTTTTGGCTTTTAGGTAACACCAAAAGCACATTCCACCAGAAAAAAGGAGCAACATTGGCCTTTTTAGGAAATATACCAATGACAGAAATCTGTAAAGCAGCCACTTGGTCAACACCCCATACATTTACCAAGCATTACTGTGTAAATGTGTTAGCAACACAACAAGCAACAGTAGGACAGGCTGTACTAAGAACACTATTTCAAACAACTTCAACTCCTACAGGCTGACCACTGCTTATGGGAGGAAAACTGCTTTGTAGTCTATGCATAGCATGTGTATCTGCAGTTACACATGCCATTGAACGGAAAATGTCACTTAACCAGTGTACATCTGTTCGTGGCATGTTCTGCTGCAGATTCACATGCGCCCTCCCGCCTCCCCGGGAGCCTGTAGCCGTTTAAGTTAAAACAAGCATTTGTACATATATATATATATGTTCGATGGCATGTGTAGCTGCAGATACACATGCTGTGCACATCCCGCCATCTGGTGTTGGGCTCGGAGTGTTACAAGTTGTTTTTCTTCGAAGAAGTCTTTTTTCGAGTCACGAGACCGAGGGACTCCTCCCATTTCGACTCCATTGCGCATGGGCGTCGACTCCATCTTAGATTTGTTTTTTTCCGCCATCAGGTTCGGACGTGTTCCTTTTCGCTCCGTGTTTCGGGTCGGAAAGTTAGTTAGAATTTCGGAAAAATCGTCGGTATTGTTTGCGTTTGGTATCGGGTTAGTTACAACAGATCGACACCGAATTAAGAAGAGCTCCGGTGGCCCTTCGGGGTTTTTTTCCATCCCCGTCGGGGCCTGGTCGGCCCGGCCACGTGTCTCTTTAAGGCTGATGGAACGGACCCCATTCCGCTTCTGTCCAAAATGCCATAACAAGTATCCATATACAGATCAACATCTGGTCTGTAACTTGTGTTTGTCACCAGAACACAAGGAGGATACTTGTGAGGCCTGTCGAGCGTTTCGGTCCAGGAAGACACTCCGGGACCGAAGAGCAAGAAGACTGCAAATGGCGTCGGCGCCGACAGGACAACAGCGTTTCGAGGAGGAGGAAGAAACATTCTCCACCCAGGATTCGGACTCTGAGGAGATCGAGCCCGAGGAAACGCCGAAAACCGTGAGTAAGACGTCGAAACCAAGAACTCACGAGAAAAGCGCTAAAGCCCAGGGGACGCCACCGCCAACAGGCCATGGCTAAGCCCGAAAAATAGGTGACCGTTCATCGGCACCGAAAAAGGGCGAGCTGGTGTCGAAGTCATCCGACTCCGGTCGAGATACCGGCACACAGCAATCTCGGGCCCGAGATAGTGGCTCAGAGAAGATTTGGCACCGAGACAGCGGCACAGAAACGGGTTGGCACCGAGAGAGCACGACGCCGAAAGTAAAGAAGGTTTCGTCAGAGCCGAAAAAAGCAGCCGAAAAGGTTTCGGTACCGAAATATCCGGCCTCGGAACCGAAAACAAGTTCCTACACTGAGGAACAAGGACTGTCCACACAAATGAAGACACATAGATTTGGACAGGAATTAGAGACAATAGAGCCAGATCACACACAAAGACGGCTCTTTATTCGAAAAGATACAGGGAAGATCAGCACTCTTCCTCCAGTCAAAATGAAACGCAAGCTTGCCTTCCAAGACAAGGACAAACAGCCACACGCAAAGGTGGCTAAACAAGTAACACCGCCACCATCCCCACATCACTCTCCGCAACTATCACCGGTAGCCACTCCACCAATGATGCAATCCCCAACTCATACAGGAATGAGTCAAGATGACCCTGACGCATGGGACCTTTATGATGCACCAGTGTCAGATAATAGTCCAGAATGCTATCCAGCTAAACCATCGCCACCAGAGGATAGTACAGGCTACGCACAGGTGGTGTCAAGAGCAGCGGCATTTCATAATGTCAGCCTTCATTCAGAGCCCATTGCAGACGACTTTCTTTTTAATACACTGTCGTCCACACACAGCCAATATCAGAGTCTTCCTATGCTACCCGGAATGCTAAAACACTCCAAACAAGTGTTTGAGGAGCCTGTTAAAGGGAGAGCCATTACTCCAAGAGTAGATAAAAAATATAAACCGCCACCAACAGACCCAGTGTACATTACACAACAGCTAACACCAGACTCTGTTGTAGTGGGAGCAGCACGCAAAAGAGCCAACTCTCATACTTCAGGAGATGCACCACCTCCAGATAAAGAAAGTCGAAAATTCGATGCTGCAGGCAAAAGGGTGGCGGCACAGGCAGCAAACCAGTGGCGTATTGCAAATTCGCAAGCTTTGCTAGCCAGAAATGATAGGGCCCATTGGGATGAGATACAACACCTTATTGAACATTTACCCAAGGAGTTCCAAAAAAGAGCGCAGCAAGTAGTAGAAGAAGGACAGAGTATCTCCAATAATCAGATACGGTCAGCAATGGATGCTGCAGACACAGCTGCTAGAACTGTCAACACAGCAGTAACAATAAGGAGACATGCATGGGGCTGCGTACATCAGGATTTAAACCAGAGATACAGCAAGCTGTGCTGAATATGCCATTCAACGGACAGCAGTTGTTTGGGCCGGAGGTGGACACTGCGATCGAAAAACTTAAGAAAGTCACTGACACGGCCAAAGACATGGCCGCACTCTACTCCCCACAGAGCAGAGGCACATTTCGAAAGACACAATTTCGTGGGGGGTTTCGAGGGCAAACCACAGAAGCCACAACCTCACAAACAAAGCCCACTTACCAGAGCCAGTATCAGCGGGGAGGTTTTCGGGGACAATATAGAGGGAGACAATTTCAAAGGAATAGAGGAAAGTTCCAAAGTCCCAAAACTCCACCAAACAAGCAGTGACTTCAAGGTCACAAATCCCCAACACATAACACCTGTGGGGGGGAGACTAACCAAGTTTTACAAACATTGGGAGGAAATAACAACAGACACTTGGGTCTTAGCAATTATCCAGCATGGTTATTGCATAGAATTTCTCAAATTCCCTCCAAACATCCCACCGAAAACACACAATATGTCTAAACAACATATAGATCTTCTAGGACTAGAATTCAGGCATTGCTACAGAAAGAAGCAATAGAGTTAGTACCAAAACAACAAATAAACACAGGAGTTTACTCCCTGTACTTTCTGATACCCAAAAAAGACAAGAGTCTGAGACCTATACTAGATCTCAGAACATTAAATACCTACATCAAATCAGATCACTTTCACATGGTTACATTACAAGATGTAATCCCACTGCTCAAACAACAAGACTACATGACAACACTAGACCTAAAGGATGCATATTTCCATATACCAATACATCCTTCACACAGAAAGTACCTAAGGTTTGTATTCCAAGGGATACATTACCAATTCATATTGTTGCCATTCGGAATAACAACTGCACCAAGAGTTTTTACAAAATGCCTAGCAGTAGTAGCTGCACATATCAGAAGGCAGCAAATACATGTGTTCCCGTACCTAGACGATTGGTTAATCAAAACCAACACGCTAAGACGGTGTTCACAACACACAAAATATGTCATAGAAATCCTCCACAAACTAGGTTTCTCAATCAACTACACAAAGTCACACCTTCTGCCGTGTCAAACACAGCAATACTTAGGAGCAACAATCAACACAGGAAAAGGGATTGCCACTCCAAGTCCACAAAGAGTTCACACATTTCACAATGTAATACAGACCATGTATCCAAAACAAAAGATACAAGTCAAACTGGTGATGAAACTACTAGGCATGATGTCTTCATGCATAGCCATTGTCCCAAACGCAAGGTTGCACATGCGGCCCTTACAACAGTGCCTAGCATCACAATGGTCACAAGAACAGGGTCAGCTTGTAGATCTGGTGTTGATAGACCGCCAAACATACATCTCGCTTCAATGGTGGAACAGTATAAATTTAAACCAAGGGCGGCCTTTCCAAGACCCAGTGCCACAATACATAATAACAGATGCTTCCATGATAGGGTGGGGAGCACACCTCACTCAACAAGGCATCCAAGGACAATGGGACATACAGCAAAAACAGTTTCACATAAATCACTTAGAACTGTTAGCGGTATTTCTAGCGCTCAAAGCATTTCAACCCATAATAAGCCACAAACACATTCTTGTCAAAACAGACAACATGACAACAATGTATTACCTAAACAAACAGGGAGGCACACACTTGACACAGTCGTGTCTCCTAACACAGAAAATATGGCATTGGGCGATTCACAACCACATTCGCCTAATAGCACAATTTATTCCAGGAATTCAGAACCAGTTAGCAGACAATCTCTCTCGGGATAACCAACAGATCCATGAATGGGAGATTCACCCCCAAATACTAAACACTTACTTCCAAATGTGGGGAACACCACAAATAGATCTATTTGCAACAAAGGAAAACTCAAAATGCCAAAACTTCGCATCCAGGTACCCACAAGATCCGTCTCAGGGCAATGCGTTATGGATGAGCTGGTCAGGGATATTTGCTTACGCTTTTCCCCCTCTCCCACTCCTTCCATATCTAGTAAACAAATTGAGTCAAAACAAACTCAAACTCATACTAATAGCACTGACATGGGCAAGACAACCTTGGTACACAACACTACTAGACCTCTCAGTAGTACCTCATGTCAAACTACCAAACAGACCAGATCTGTTAACACAACACAAACAACAGATCAGACATCCAAATCCAGCATCGCTGAATCTAGCAATTTGGCTCCTGAAATCCTAGAATTCGGACACTTAGACCTCACACAAGAATGTATGGAGGTCATAAGACAAGCTAGGAAACCTACCACTAGACACTGCTATGCAAATAAGTGGAAAAGATTTGTTTATTACTGCCATAATAATCAAATTCAACCCTTACACGCATCTGCCAAAGATATAGTAGGATACTTACTACAATTGCAAAAGTCAAAGCTAGCTTTCTCTTCAATAAAGATACATCTTACCGCAATTTCAGCCTACCTGCAAATAACGCACTCAACTTCATTATTTAGGATACCAGTCATAAAAGCATTTATGGAAGGCCTAAAGAGAATTATACCACCACGAACACCACCAGTTCCTTCATGGAACCTCCACATTGTCTTAACGCGACTCATGGGTCCACCTTTTGAGCCCATGCACTCTTGTGAAATGCAATATTTAACATGGAAAGTTTCATTTTTGATTGCCATCACATCTCTAAGAAGAGTGAGTGAAATTCAAGCATTTACCATACAAGAACCATTTATTCAAATACACAAGCATAAAGTAGTTCTACGGACAAATCCAAAATTTTTACCAAAAGTGATCTCACCGTTCCACTTGAATCAAACAGTAGAATTACCAGTGTTCTTCCCACAGCCAGATTCTGTAGCTGAAAGAGCACTGCATACATTAGACATCAAAAGAGCACTAATGTACTACATTGACAGAACAAAACTAATTCGAAAAAGAAAACAACTATTTATTGCTTTCCAAAAACCTCATACAGGGAATCCAATTTCTAAACAAGGCATTGCTAGATGGATAGTTAAGTGTATTCAAACCTGCTATCTTAAAGCAAAGAGAGAGCTGCCTATTACACCAAAGGCACACTCAACCAGAAAAAAAAAAGGTGCTACTATGGCCTTTCTAGGAAATATTCCAATGAACGAAATATGTAAGGCAGCAACATGGTCTACGCCTCATACATTTACCAAACACTACTGTGTAGATGTGTTAACGGCACAACAAGCCACAGTAGGTCAAGCTGTACTACGAACATTATTTCAAACAACTTCAACTCCTACAGGCTGAACCACTGCTTTTGGGGAGATAACTGCTTACTAGTCTATGCATAGCATGTGTATCTGCAGCTACACATGCCATTGAACGGAAAATGTCACTTACCCAGTGTACATCTGTCCGTGGCATTAGTCGCTGCAGATTCACATGCGCCCTCCCGCCTCCCCGGGAGCCTGTAGCCGTTTAGAAGTTGATCTTGAACATTTGTAAATTTGTAAATATATTACTTTAAACTTCATTATGTACATACGTATTCACTCCATTGCATGGGCACTATTACTAGCATACACAACTCCTACCTCACCCTCTGCGGGGAAAACAATCTAAGATGGAGTCGACGCCCATGCGCAATGGAGTCGAAATGGGAGGAGTCCCTCGGTCTCGTGACTCGAAGAAAAACAACTTGTAACACTCCGAGCCCAACACCAGATGGCGGGATGTGCACAGCATGTGAATCTGCAGCGACTAATGCCACAAACAGATGTACACTGGGTAAGTGACATTTTCCATATATATATGTTTGATGGCATGTGTAGCTGCAGATACACATGCTTTGCACATCCCGCCATCTAGTGTTGGGCTCGGAGTGTTACAAGTTGTTTTTCTTTGAAGAAGTCTTTTCGAGTCACGAGATCGAGGGACTCCTCCCCTTTCGGCTCCATTGCGCATGGGCGTCGACTCCATCTTAGATTGTTTTTTTTCCGCCATCGGGTTCGGACGTGTTCCTTTTCGCTCCGCGTTTCGGTTCGGAAAGATAGTTAGAATCTCGGAAAAATCTTCGGTATTGTTTGCATTCGGTATCTGGTTAGTTATAACAGATCGACACCGAATTTTGAAGAGCTCCGGTGGCCCTTTGGGGTTTTCGATCCCCCGTCGGGGCCTGGTCGGCCAGACCACGTGTCTCTTCAAGGCTAATGGAACGGACCCCATTCCGCTTCTGCCCCAAATGTCACAACAAGTATCCTTATACAGATCAGCATCTGGTCTGTAACTTGTGTTTGTCTCCAGAACACAAAGAAGATACTTGTGAAGCCTGTCGAGCGTTTCGGTCGAGGAAGACATTAAGAGACCGAAGAGCGAGAAGACTACAAATGGCGTCGGCGCCGACAGGACAAAAACACTTGGAGGAGGAAGAAGAAACCTTCTCCATTGAGGATTCGGACTCTGACGAGGTCGATCCCGAACAGACGCCGAAAACCGTGAGTAAGACATCGACACACAAAACTCATGGAAAGACCACTAAAGCCCAGGGGACGCCACCGCCAGCAGGCCATGGCTTAACCCAAAAAATAGGTGACCTATCATCGGCACCGAAAAAGGGCACGCATGTGTCGAAGACATCCGACTCCGGTCGAGATACCGGCACAGAGCAGACTCGACCCTGAGACAGCGGGTCAGAGCAAGTTCGTCATCTAGAGGGCGGCACCGAAACGATTCGGCACCGAGAGACCGGAACGCCAAAAATTAAAAAATGTGTCGTCGGAGCCGAAAAAGACAGCCAAAAAAGTTTCCATTCCGGAACATCCGGCCTCGGAACCGAAAACAGGTTCCTACACAGAGAAACAGGGACTGTCCTCACAAATGCAAGGACATAGGTTCGGACAAGAACTAGAGTCAATGGAGCCAGACTACACTCAAAGAAGGCTCCACATCCAAAAAGACACAGGGAAGATAAGTACTCTTCCCCCAATTAGGATGAAAAGAAGACTTGCCTTTCAAGAAAAAGACAAGCAGCCACAGGCAAAGGTGGCAAGACAAGTAACACCGCCACCATCTCCACCACACTCAACGCTCACATCACCGGTAGCTACTCCACCACTGATGCAGTCCCCAACTCATACTGGAATGAGTAAGGATGATCCCGACGCATGGGATCTTTATGATGCCACAGTATCAGATAACAGCCCAGACTGTTATCCTTCGAGACCGTCGCCACCTGAGGACAGTACAGCCTACACACAGGTGGTGTCAAGAGCAGCGGCGTTTCATAATGTCACCCTGCATGCAGAGCCTATTGAGGATGACTTTTTATTCAACACACTATCCTCCACACATAGCCAATACCAAAGTCTCCCTATGCTACCTGGAATGCTAAAACACGCCAAACAGGTGTTTCAGGAGCCTGTGAAGGGCAGGGCTATAACTCCAAGGGAGGAGAAGAAATACAAGCCACCGCCAACAGACCCTGTATACATAACGCAGCAATTAACACCAGACTCTGTGGTAGTAGGAGCAGCTCGCAAGAGAGCGAACTCACGCACCACCTCCAGACAAGGAGAGTCGCAAGTTCGACGCTGCGGGGAAAATGGTTGCAGCACAAGCGGCCAACCAATGGCGCATTGCCAACTCACAGGCATTGCTGGCGAGATATGATAGATAGGGCTCATTGGGACGAAATGCAACATTTCATTGAACACTTACCCAAAGAGTTCCAAAAAAGGGCACAACAGGTGGTGGAGGAAGGACAGAGCATTTCCAACAATCAAATACGCTCTGCAACGGATGCAGCGGATACAGCTGCTAGGACAGTAAATACAGCAGTGACCATAAGGAGACACGCATGGCTGCGTACATCAGGATTCAAGCCGGAAATACAACAAGCCGTGCTGAATATGCCATTTAACGGACAGCAGTTGTTTGGGCCGGAGGTCGACACTGCTATTGAAAAACTTAAAAAAGACACTGATACGGCCAAAGCCATGGGCGCACTCTACTCCCCACAGAGCAGAGGCACATTTCGTAAAACACAGTTTCGAGGGGGGTTTCGAGGACAAAGCACAGAACCCTCAACCTCACAAACAAGGCCCACTTATCAGAGCCAATATCAGCGGGGAAGTTTTCGGGGACAATATAGAGGGGGACAATTCCAAAAGAGTAGAGGGAAGTTCCAAAGTCCCAAAACTCCTCAAAACAAACAGTGACTTCCAGGTCACAAATCCCCAACACAACACCTGTGGGGGGGAGACTAACCAAGTTCTACAAACATTGGGAGGAAATAAAAACAGACACTTGGGTCCTAGCAATTATCCAGCATGGTTATTGCATAGAATTTCTCAAATTCCCTCCAAATATCCCACTGAAAACACACAATATGTCAAAACAACACATGGATCTTCTAGAACTAGAAATCCAAGCGTTGTTACAAAAAGATGCAATAGAACTGGTACCAATTCATCAAAGAGGAACAGGAGTTTACTCGCTGTACTTTCTCATACCCAAAAAGGACAAAACTCTAAGACCTATATTAGATCTCAGAACATTAAATACCTACATAAAATCAGATCACTTTCACATGGTGACATTACAAGATGTAATCCCATTGCTCAAACAACAAGACTACATGACAACACTAGACTTAAAGGATGCATACTTCTATATACCAATACATCCTTCACACAGAAAGTACTTAAGGTTTGTATTCCAAGGGGTACATTACCAATTCAAAGTGTTGCCATTCGGGATAACAACTGCGCCAAGAGTTTTTACAAAATGCCTGGCAGTAGTGGCTGCACATATCAGGAGGCAGCAAATACATGTGTTCCCGTACCTAGACGATTGGTTAATCAAAACCAACACGCAAGAACGGTGTTCACAACACACAAAGTATGTCATAGAAACCCTCCACAAACTAGGTTTCTCACTCAACTACACAAAGTGACACCTTCAGCCGTGTCAAACACAGCAATACTTAGGAGCAACAATCAGCACAACAAAAGGGATTGCCACTCCAAGTCCACAAAGGGTACAGTCATTTCACAATGTAATACAGGCCATGTATCCAAAACAGAAGATACAAGTCAAGATGGTGATGAAACTACTAGGCATGATGGCCTCATGCATAGCCATTGTCCCAAACGCAAGGTTGCACATGCGGCCCTTACAACAGTGCCTAGCATCACAATGGTCACAGGCCCAGGGTCAACTTATAGATCTAGTGTTGATAAACCGCCAAACATACACCTCGCTTCAATGGTGGAACAATATAAATTTAAACCAAGGGCGGCCTTTCCAAGACCCAGTGCCTCATTACATAATAACCACAGATGTCTCCATGATAGGGTGGGGAGCACACCTCAATCAACACAGCATCCAAGGACAATGGGATACTCAGCAAAGACAGTTTCACATAAATCACTTAGAACTACTGGCAGTATTTCTAGCGTTGAAGGCATTTCAACCCATAATAAGCCACAAACACATTCTTGTCAAAACAGACAACATGACAACGATGTATTATCTGAACAAACAGGGAGGAACACACTCGACACAGTTGTGTCTCCTGGCACAAAGAATATGGCATTGGGCGATTCACAACCACATTCGCCTAATAGCACAGTTTATTCCAGGGATTCAGAATCAGTTTGCAGACAATCTCTCTCGGGATCACCAACAGATCCACAAATGGGAGATTCACCCCCAAATACTAAACACTTACTTCCAAAGAAGGGGGAACACCACAAATAGACCTATTTGCAACAAAAGAAAACGCAAAATGACAAAACTTCGCATCCAGGTACCCACAAGATCAATCTCAGGGCAATGCGTTATGGATGAGCTGGTCAGCGATATTTGCATACGCTTTTCCCCCTCTCCCACTCCTTCCGTATCTAGTAAACAAATTGAGTCAAAACAAACTCAAACTCATACTAATAGCACCAACCTGGGCAAGACAACCTTGGTACACAACACTACTAGACCTCTCAGTAGTGCCTCATATCAGGCTTCCAAACAGACCAGATCTGTTAACTCAACACAAACAACAGATCAGGCATCCAAATCCAGCATCACTGAATCTAGCAATTTGGCTCCTGAAGTCTTAGGATTCGGACATCTAGACTTTACACAGGAATGTATGGAGGTCATAAAACAAGCAAGGAAACCAACCACAAGACATTGCTATGCAAATAAGTGGAAAAGATTTGTTTATTATTGCCATAATAATCAAATTCAACCATTACACGCATCTGCTAAAGACATCGTAAGCTACTTACTGCATTTACAAAAGTCAAAGCTAGCTTTTTCATCCATTAAAATACATTTTACCGCAATTTCAGCTTATCTGCAAATTACGCACTCAACTTCATTATTTAGGATCCCAGTCATAAACGCATTTATGGAGGGCCTAAAGAGAATTATTCCACCAAGAACGCCACCAGTTCCTTCGTGGAACCTTAACATTGTCTTAACACGACTCATGGGTCCACCTTTTGAACCCATGCACTCATGTGATATACAATATTTAACATGGAAAGTAGCGTTTCTCATTGCCATCACATCTCTAAGAAGAGTAAGTGAAATACAGGCATTTACCATACAAGAATCCTTTATTCAGATACACAAGCATAAAGTAGTTTTACAAACTAACCCAAAGTTCTTACCAAAAGTCATATCACCGTTTCACTTAAATCAAACAGTAGAACTACCAGTGTTCTTTCCAGAACCAGATTCTGTAGCTGAAAGAGCACTACATACATTAGACATCAAAAGAGCTTTAATTTACTACATTGATAGAACAAAACAAATACGAAAAACAAAACAACTGTTCGTTGCTTTTCAAAAACCTCATACGGGGAATCCATTATCCAAACAAGGCATTGCCAGATGGATAGTTAAATGTATTCAAACCTGTTATCTCAAAGCAAAAAGAGAACTGCCTATAACACCAAAGGCACATTCAACTAGAAAGAAAGGTGCTACTATGGCCTTTCTAGGAAACATTCCAATGACTGAAATATGTAAGGCAGCCACATGGTCTAAGCCTCATACATTCACCAAACATTACTGCGTGGATGTGTTAACAACACAACAAGCCACAGTAGGACAAGCAGTACTACGAACTTTATTTCAAACAACTTCAACTCCTACAGGCTGAGCCACTGCTTTTGGGGAGATAACTGCTTAATAGTCTATGCAAAGCATGTGTATCTGCAGCTACACATGCCATCGAACGGAAAATGTCACTTACCCAGTGTACATCTGTTCGTGGCATGAGGCGCTGCAGATTCACATGCGCCTACCCGCCTCCCCGGGAGCCTGTAGCCGTTTCGAAGTTGATCTTGAACATTTGTAAATTTGTAAATATATCACTTTAAACCATATTATGTACATACATATTTACTCCATTGCATGGGCACTATTACTATAATACACAACTCCAACCTCACCCTCTGCGGGGAAAACAATCTAAGATGGAGTCGACGCCCATGCGCAATGGAGCCAAAAGGGGAGGAGTCCCTCGATCTCGTGACTCGAAAAGACTTCTTCGAAGAAAAACAACTTGTAACACTCCGAGCCCAACACTAGATGTCAGGACCTAAGCATAGCATGTGAATCTGCAGCGGAACATGCCACAAACCGATATACACTGGGTAAGTGAAATTTTCCATATATATATATATATATATATATATATATATATATATATATATATATATATATATCAAATAGCTTAAAGCCACGTGAATCGGTGCACTCGCACAGGCAGCAAAGATGAGGGTCACTGAACCCTTAAAAATAAACTTACAATTTCCAATTCACTGAAAGAAGCCTCTGCCACACTATGTCCACTTACTGGTTTCTTTATTATTGCAAACAGAAAAAACCCAATGCGTTTCGGGAGTCCTCGCTCCCTTGTTCACGAGTAATCCTTTTCCCTATTTCTATTTCTATATATTACTTCCCTAGTACCAATAACCTAAAAGACGGTCTATATTTGAGTCAGAGTTTTCATAGCAATAGCATTTGTTTTTGTATTGCTAATAACGTTGGCACTGTTTGATTGTGGACACTTTAACCAAAAAAAAAAGTTAATCCACCTCAACTCCTTCCTGGAACATTTTCGGCCACTCTGTCAATCAGGGTCCGAGGAGAAAGGGAGCTCCCAAAACACTTTTTTCCCGCCAAGAAATTTCCATAGAAACAAGCATTTGCCGTGCAGTGGGTCTTGCATTTGCCCGAGTTACAGCTATTAGCATTGTAAACTCCTAACCGGACTTTTCTTGCCACATAAATTGAAAATGAAAAGTAAAACAGCTTCACATAAGCAAGCCGATTCACAGCGCTACGACCGCCATTAGCACCAGCGTGAAGAGAGACACAAAAGGAAAGAGAAGTTCGCTTGCAGTCAAAATTATCAGCAAATGTGCAATTATCCATCTAACAGGGGCAATGGCCAAGGCGGTAACAAATCCTCCCCAAGGAGGAACAGACTTAAACCATTTACCAATGTCATCATAGGATTTTTGAAGGGCAAACCCACAAACGAGTGGTACTGATGGGCGTGAGGTGGGCGTGTTTAAAAGCCCAGATACATACCAACACTTTGGAAAAGCAGCACTTGCGCGCTGCCATGCTCAACCTAAAAATTAGACAGTGATACAGAAACAAAACAGAGGAACAGAATTGCACCAAATTTAGCAGAAAGATAGTTCGATGGCATCTGTCGCTGTAGATACACATGTTGTGCATAGCCCGCCATCTGGTGTTGGGTCAGAGTGTTACAAGTTGTTTTTCTTCGAAGAAGTCTTTCGAGTCACGGGACCGAGGGACTCCTCCTCTTTGTCTCCATTGCGCATGGGCGTCGACTCCATCTTCGATTGTTTTCTTTCCGCCATCGGGTTCAGACGTGTTCCTTTCGCTCCGGGTTTCGGAACGGAAAGTTAGCTTAAAATCGGAAAATTACGTCTGTATTGTTGCGTTCGGGATCGGGTTAGATAGCATCGACATCGCATCGATACAATAACATCTCCGTTGCCCTTCGGGGTAGTTTTCGATCCCCCGTCGGGGCCTGGTCGGCCCGACCGCGTGTGACATCGACACTGATGGAACGGACCCCGTTCCGTTTCTGTCCTAAATGCCACAACAAATACCCATATACAGACCAACATTCGGTCTGTAACCTGTGCCTGTCGCCCGAGCACAGGGAAGAAACTTGTGAGGCCTGTCGTGCGTTCCGGTCCCGAAAAACGCTCCGTGACCGCCGAGCCAGAAGACTGCAAATGGCGTCCACGCCGACAGGACACCAAGGTTTCGAGGAACAAGAAGAAGTAGAAGCCTTCTCGATCCATGAATCGGACTCGGACGAATTTGACGACCATGAAACAGTGAGTAAGACGTCGAAGATAGCACATAAGAAAACTAACAAGGCCCAGGGGACGCCACTGCCGTCAGGCCATGGCTCAGCCCATAAACTCGGTGACCGACCATCGGCACCGAAGAAGGCCGAAATAGTGCCGAGATCGTCCGACTCGGGTCGAGACACAGGCACCCAGCCATCTCGGGACCGAGATAGTGCTGCCGGCAAAGATCGATGCCGAGATAGCGGAGCCGAAGCTGCTCGACGCAGAGACAGCGGCACCGAGGAGGATCGACGCCGAGAGGGGCCGGCTCCGAAAAAGAGGAAAGTCGCCTCGGAGCCGAAAAAGAGCGTGGACATGGTTTCGGTGCCAAAACGACCCGCAACCGAGCCAGCTACCGGTTCCTATTCAGAGGAACAATCACTGTCCTCTCAGATGCGAAAGCATAGATTCGAAGAGGAATTACAATCCACCGAGGTGGACCACACTCAAAAAAGGATTTTTATACAGAGTGGAACAGGGAAAATAAGCACCCTTCCCCCTATTAGGAGGAAGAGGAGACTGGAGTTCCAACAAGAACAAACACCACAAACAAAACTGGTGAAGAAGGTAACTCCGCCACCCTCTCCTCCACCTGTGGCTACCATTTCACCAGCACAGACTCCGTCACATTCACCGGCTCACACCACCTTAAGCCAAGGTGACCAGGACCAAGATGCTTGGGACTTATACGACGCCCCAGTGTCGGACAACAGTCCTGAGGCGTATCCTACAAAGCCCTCACCACCAGAAGACAGCACAGCATATTCACAAGTGGTGGCTAGAGCAGCAGAGTTCCACAACGTGTCTCTACACTCGGAGCCTGTCGAAGATGACTTCCTCTTCAACACCCTCTCTTCCACACATAGCACCTACCAAAGCCTGCCTATGCTCCCAGGAATGCTAAGGCACGCAAAGGACATATTCAAAGAGCCTGTCAAAAGTAGGGCAATAACACCGAGGGTGGAAAAAAAATATAAAGCACCTCCCACAGACCCAGCTTTCATCACCTCACAACTACCACCAGATTCGGTTGTGGTAGGGGCGGCTCGCAAGAGAGCAAACTCCCACACATCGGGCGATGCGCCACCCCCAGATAAGGAGAGCCGAAAGTTCGATGCAGCCGGTAAAAGGGTCGCAGTACAGGCTGCAAACCAGTGGCGCATCGCAAACTCTCAAGCGCTCCTAGCGCGATATGACAGAGCCCACTGGGATGAGATGCAACACCTCATTGAGCATCTACCCACAGAACTACAAAAGAGGGCGAAACAAGTGGTTGAGGAGGGCCAAAACATCTCCAATAACCAGATACGCTCCTCTATGGACGCAGCGGACACAGCAGCAAGAACGGTTAACACGGCAGTAACCATCCGAAGGCACGCGTGGCTACGAACATCTGGTTTTAAACCAGAGATACAGCAGGCGGTGCTCAATATGCCATTCAATGAGCAACAATTGTTCAGACCTGAAGTGGACACGGAAATTGAGAAGCTAAAAAAGGACACGGACACTGCAAAAGCCATGGGCACACTCTACTCCCCGCAGAGCAGAGGCACTTTCAACACCTTCCGCAAGACAACCTTTAGAGGGGGGTTTCGGGGTCAATCCACACAACCCAGTACCTCACAGTCAACACCGTCCACCTACCAGGGACAGTACCAAAGGGGAGGTTTTCGGGGCCAATACAGAGGGGGACAATTCCCTAGAAGCAGGGGAAAATTTCAAGGCCCCAAAACACCTACAAACAGTGACTCGCACGTCACTCATCCCCTCCACACAACACCAGTGGGGGGAAGAATAAGTCAGTATTACCAAGAGTGGGAAAACATAACAACAGACACTTGGGTCTTAGCAATTATCAAACATGGTTATTACATAGAATTTCTACAAATCCCTCCAAACATACCACCAAAGGCACAAAATATATCAAAACAACATTCGGACCTCCTAGAAATAGAAGTTCAAGCATTACTGCAAAAGAACGCAATAGAACTGGTACCGGATACACAAACAAATACAGGGGTTTACTCACTGTACTTTCTAATACCAAAGAAGGACAAAACACTGAGACCAATCCTAGACCTCAGAACACTAAACACATACATCAAATCAGAACACTTTCACATGGTCACGCTACAGGAAGTGTTACCATTGCTAAAGCAACAAGATTACATGGCAACCTTAGATCTCAAAGACGCGTATTTCCACATACCAATACATCCGTCGCACAGGAAATACCTAAGGTTCGTATTCAAAGGAATACATTACCAATTCAAAGTATTGCCCTTCGGTTGAACAACTGCACCAAGAGTCTTCACAAAGTGCCTAGCAGTAGTGGCTGCACACATCAGAAGGCAGCAAATACACGTATTCCCGTATCTAGACGACTGGCTAATCAAGACCGACTCACTGACAAGGTGCTCACACCACACAGATCAGGTCATACAAACCATCTACAAACTCGGTTTCACCATCAACTATGCGAAATCACACATTCTGCCGTGCAAGGTACAACAATACCTAGGAGCCATAATAGATACAACAAAGGGAATAGCCACTCCAAGTCCACAAAGGGTTCAAAATTTCCAAAAGATTATACAACGCATGTATCCAACACAAAAAATACAGGCGAAGATGATATTACAACTACTAGGCATGATGTCCTCATGCATAGCCATTGTCCCACACGCAAGGTTGCACATGCGGCCCTTACAACAGTGCCTAGCATCACAATGGTCTCAAGCACAGGGTCAGCTTCTAGATCTGGTGTTGATAGACCGCCTAACATACCTCTCGCTTCTATGGTGGAACAACATAAATTTAAACAAAGGGCGGCCTTTCCAAGACCCAGTGCCACAATACGTGATAACAACAGATGCTTCCATGACAGGGTGGGGAGCACACCTCAATCACCACAGCATACAAGGACAATGGGACGTACATCAAAGAAAGCTGCATATAAATCACCTCGAACTACTAGCAGTTTTCCAAGCATTAAAAGCATTTCAACCAATCATAACTCACAAATACATTCTTGTCAAAACGGACAACATGACAACAATGTATTATCTAAACAAACAGGGGGGGACACACTCGACACAGCTGTGCCTGCTGGCACAAAAAATATGGCGATGGGCAATTCACAACCACATTCGCCTCATAGCACAGTTTATTCCAGGGATCCAGAATCAACTTGCAGACAATCTCTCTCGAGATCACCAACAGGTCCACGAGTGGGAAATTCACCCCCAAATTCTAAACACTTACTTCAAACGTTGGGGAACACCTCAAATAGACTTATTTGCAACAAAAGAGAACGCAAAATGCCAAAACTTCGCGTCCAGATACCCACACAGGCAGTCTCAAGGCAATGCCCTATGGATGAACTGGTCAGGGATATTTGCGTACGCTTTTCCCCCTCTCCCTTTCCTTCCATATCTAGTAAACAAATTGAGTCAAAACAAACTCAAACTCATACTGATAGCACCAACGTGGGCAAGGCAACCATGGTACACAACACTGCTAGACCTATCAGTAGTACCCCACGTCAAGTTGCCCAACAGGCCAGATCTGTTAACACAACACAAACAACAGATCAGGCATCCAAACCCAGCATCGCTGAATCTAGCAATCTGGCTCCTGAAATCCTAGAATTCAGACACTTAAACCTCACACAAGAATGTATGGAAGTCATAAAGCAAGCCAGAAGACCATCCACTAGACACTGCTATGCAAGCTAATGGAAAAGGTTTGTTTGCTACTGCCATCATAATCAAATTCAACCATTACACGCATCTCCAAAAGATGTAGTGGGTTACTTACTACACTTACAAAAATCGAACCTGGCCTTCTCTTCCATTAAAATACACCTAGCAGCAATATCTGCATACCTGCAGATTACCCATTCAACTTCACTATTTAGGATACCTGTCATTAAAGCGTTTATGGAAGGCCTCAAAAGAATTATACCACCAAGGACACCACCCGTTCCTTCATGGAACCTCAACATCGTCTTAACAAGACTCATGGGTCCACCCTTTGAACCTATGAACTCTTGCGAAATACAATTCCTAACATGGAAAGTTGCATTTCTCATCGCTATCACATCTCTAAGAAGAGTAAGTGAAATTCAGGCGTTTACAATACAAGAACCTTTTATCCAACTACACAAAAATAAAGTAGTCCTAAGGACCAATCCTAAATTTTTGCCAAAGGTTATTTCACCGTTCCACCTAAATCAAACGGTAGAGCTACCAGTGTTCTTCCCACAGCCAGATTCCATAGCTGAAAGGGCACTACATACATTAGACGTCAAAAGAGCACTAATGTACTACATCGACAGAACTAAAAACATCAGAAAAACTAAACAACTGTTTATTGCATTTCAAAAACCTCACGCAGGAAACCCAATATCGAATCAGGGTATAGCCAGATGGATAGTTAACTGCATCCAAATCTGCTACCTTAAAGCAAAAAGACAACTGCCCATTACACCAAGGGCACACTCAACCAGAAAGAAAGGCGCTACCATGGCCTTCCTAGGGAATATTCCAATGCACGAAATATGTAAGGCAGCCACATTGTCTACGCCTCACACATTTACCAAGCACTACTGTGTAGACGTGCTATCAGCACAACAAGCCACAGTAGGTCAAGCCGTACTAAGAACCTTATTTCAGACTACTTCCACTCCTACAGGCTGAGCCACCGCTTTTGGGGAGATAACTGCTTACTAGTCTATGCACAACATGTGTATCTACAGCGACAGATGCCATCGAACTGAAAATGTCACTTACCCAGTGTACATCTGTTCGTGGCATCAGTCGCTGAAGATTCACATGTGCCCACCCACCTCCCCGGGAGCCTGTAGCCGTTTGGAAGTTAGCTTCAACTTTGTACATTTGTAAATATATTAAATCTTAGATAGGTACATACTTATTCACTCCATTGCATGGGCACTATTACTAACAAACAACTCCTACCTCACCCTCTGCGGGGAAAACAATCGAAGATGGAGTCGACGCCCATGCGCAATGGAGACAAAGAGGAGGAGTCCCTCGGTCCCGTGACTCGAAAGACTTCTTCGAAGAAAAACAACTTGTAACACTCCGACCCAACACCAGATGGCGGGCTATGCACAACATGTGAATCTTCAGCGACTGATGCCACGAACAGATGTACACTGGGTAAGTGACATTTTCAGATATCTATCTAGAAAGCATCTGTTTTGTGATTCAGTGTAATTCTGTTCAGTCATTGAAATGAAAATAATTTCAAAATGTATAGCTATCTGTTGTGGGGGAAAAATCAAAAAAAGCATTTTGATTGGTCAAGTCTGTGGGAGCCCGGCAATACTTGTGCATTGTGATTGATGGCCACAACGTGAATGAAGTTTTGCAGCTGCTGTTACAGGACTAGGGGACTCAGCCCTCAATTCCTGAAAATAATTTTAAAAACATACAGATGGGGGCATGGTAGTGATACCCTGGTTGAGGGATGGTGTTCAAAAAGAACTGCAGCACCAAAAAGCATTTTTTCACTGTGGCAAGCCTAGCTGTAAAAATCAAACCATAGGTTAAGTCGGATTTTTTATAAATATTAGGAACAGTAACTTTTAGAAAGTTACCTTCCCCTGCCTGAAGTTCCTGAAGGCTAACTTTGCTTGTGCTCTACCACTTCAGCCAGCCAATATTTAGCATTTGAATAGGTGTGAAAACGATGCCAGGTGCCTCTCTGGTGCAAATAGTAGGGCGACCTGAATGAGCAGTAATTACTCCTCTGAACCTGGCAGAAAATGTAGTGTAGTATATGATCATTCTTTTATACTACAGTGTCAACTTCTACTTGAATGTTAAATCCTGCGTGACATATCTGCTTTGCTTACCTATTGGGGCACACTTGAAAGGGAGGGTAAACAGGATGCTAAAACAATTCTTGTGTGTTCACTGTCTGGTTGCTGAAAAACTCTATTACATTTCAATCTCTGGGTTTATTGTGGGTACAGGGACTGTTGCAAAATGGATTTTAGTGTTAAATTTAGCAGGACATAAGGATTCTCGTAGTACACCCCACACAAACATCCCCAAGCCTCAGAACCCAAATTTAATGTGGCAGAAGACTTTCGCTTTCTTCATAAGGCTGAATGTTAGTTACGTTGGCCCCTTAAACTTTTACCCCATTGGTTAGGGCATGCCTAGGAGTCATTCCCATCCAAGAGCTTGTGCCAGGCATAAATGTGGCATCTCCAGAACACCTAATTCAGAATATTCCTAAAAGAGAAGCAGACTATACCTGCTGTCTATGAGTTGAGAAGAACCTGTAAGGACTGCACATATTTTCTCTGAACCTGTGTTGGTCTCTGCCTGACACCCTGTGAGTCCCTAAGTGCCTCCCCGGCGTTCATGGGGACTTTAAAAGTATAGTCTTGTGGTGGTTTGTGACTTAAAAGACTAAGTCAGAAGGTAAAATCTATGACCAGGATAAAATTGACTTGTGTATCCAGCCCACGCTCCATCGCTTCTTGGTGTTATTACTACTTAAAAATAAAAAAATGCATATTTCCAGTCCCCCTTATTATATTTTGTCAATTGTTTACTCCTATTTTTCTAATTTGGGTTGCGATTTTTATTGTTTTGCATTTCACCTTTTATTACTATTTTGGTACTGCGTAAATACTTTATACATTGCCCTAAGTTTAGGCTTTCTGGTCTGTGCGATTGCTACGATAGGGTTTAGCGTAGGTTAGTTTAGTGACTTTGAGGGTTCACTCTGACAAAGGTTGTGATTGTTCCTTGTGACACGTAGAGACCTATCCCAAATAATACTCCAGTTTCTTATATTGGGCATTTTAAGGTTTTTCATGGTTTGCTGACCACCCTTGATTGCTCTTTCACATCCTTTCTTCTTCATGGGGTGTATTTATTCAGAGGTAGTCAGTTAACTGTGTTTAGTACATGAATGCCAAAATATTTGGTGCCAAGCTTCTGCTAATGTCAGCAGTTCCCATTCTTGCCTATCTAGCATCCGTTTACCTGTGTTAATATGTGGATTATTAGGCATTTTGTGTTTTCGCTCCCTTTTTTGTGAATGGTCACATAGCATCCTATATGACTAAGCTTGTAAGTCCATATTATAATTTGCATGTCTCTCCCTCTCATATACCCTCACCCATTACATTGCCAGCGACTGCTTCCTGTAACATAACTACACCTTGGTGGTCATCATGCATGATATGCGAACACTTCCCATACAGGTTCAAAACAAAAACACCCTCCAATGCCACAGAGTTCAGATTACTATCTGTGTGGGTAAGCACTTCCGTGCCCAACCTTCAGGTAGAAGCCCAAATCAGAACGTACAGTTGTAAGCTAGAGTATTTGACTCCTTCAGGCAGCAAGCCTTAGAAACATCATCATAGAAAAGACGTTCATGTCACAGTTCAGAAAATACATCTGGAAACATTTGATCGAGATGCAAAGTTCCATGATCAGTAATGTGGATGAACCAAAACCACAAGGCACTGCATAGCAGGCTGCTGACTTGGCTGTGTATACAGCTATTGCTATGCCAAGGGACCAAAAGATGGGCTGCATCAGTAAACTATTATGTTGTAGATTACAGCTCAATAGAGATCTGAGAAAAATCTTAACTGCAAATGGAATCTTTAACCACCTTCAAGCTGAAAAGCTCATTGCAAATTTAGGGGCTGATTTAGATTCTGGCTGAAGAGGTTACTCCGTCAAAAATGTGACGGATAACTCGTCCCCGTGTTACAATCCCATTATATCATATTGGGATTGTGATAGAGCGAACAGAACATCTGTCACGTTTGTGACAGAGTATTCCTTCCGTCAGGACCTTGTCAAGGCATTAGTCTCTAGTGTAAACGAAACTGAATATACTTTAGTGGAGGGGAGGGATAGAATGTTTATTTAGTGTTTCGCTAGTCTCCGGACCCCTAGCTTTGTTTACTATATCTCCTATCCGAAATGTTAAACCGACACATTTAGTTCTACCACTGTTGCCCTTCGGGACTTCTTTGCATTATAGCTGTATATAGGCTGGAGACAACAAGGCACCAGATGTATTAATAGAAATAATTTGCTTGTTCCTGGAAGAAAACTTGCAATATCTTTCACAAGCACAAAGTTGTCCTTCTGGTGATCACTTTCTTTTAAAAGGATGTAGCATTTTACTTAAGTCTGGAAATAACTCTTTCTTTGTTCCAGCCACAGTCAAAAAGGCAAACATTACACAGTGTGAACGTGTACAGAGGTCTGAATTTGTACCTGAAAAAGAGCTACTGCTTTCTAAGTTTCTCATCATTTGATCAAAATGTATGGTGGCCTTTGCACAATCAAGTGTCTATAGGCACAATAGCCAGGTAGATAGTGCCTCATATCTCGAAATACCACTAATTGATAGAATCAGAGGGTTTTCAGAAACTTTATTTTTCCCCCAAAACAAAGGCAACATTGACTGCTTTCCCGAGTCACAAATGCATTGCAGACATTTACAGGGCAGTAATTTGGACTCTTTGGAATACTGTTTGCAAGCATTAATGGTTGAAAACTTCATCCAGAAAAGGTTGCTGTCTTGCAAGACGTTTTGAACGAGTCATTAGCTTGAAGTCTCTTTGGAATATGCGGTATTAAGTTTCCCAGTTGGTTTGAAAGGAATGTGGTCAGAATTGCAGAGTTTAGAAAAATTACTTTCCTGAACAATTTGATATTCTTAGCTGTGCTCATCCCTATTTACAGTATCTACCCATTCATCCATGTACTGTATATTCCAGTTTGTTGTTTCAGTTTTGCTTATCTGAAAACATCTAAGAAGCTGTGTGAGGATGGTTATCAGTACAACATTAGGGCTCGGGTCATATGTGGGGTCCTACTAGAAGAACGCTTACATTTCCTACCTACTACAGGAGGGAGAACAAGGGGTATGGTTACCAGAATCACCACAAAGATCATTTTTGTCCGTTTTGCACCAAGGAAATGCACAAAATTGAGATTTGTCGGTGGCCAGTATTGCTTTTTCAACAAATATCTATACTTTATTCAGTCAGAAAGTATAATTTAGCATCTACTACCTACATTATACGGGCGTGGGTTAAATCAGGATGTTTTATGGTTGTTCATTACAGGTTATATATTGTGTAAAGCTTTTTTTATATTTTTTAGGCAAGAACTTATAGCAGAACTGGACCAGGATGAAAAAGACCAACAGAACACATCACGTCTAGTGCAAGAGCATAAAAAGCTTTTGGATGAGAGCAAAAGCCTGTCTACATACTATCAACAATGTAAAAAACAGTTGGAAGTGATACGAAGTCAGCAACAAAAACGGCAGGGTACCTCTTGACTCACACTGGATGCTTGAGGGGCAGAGTGATGTAGGAAAATAAACGTTCGGTGCCTTTATAGGCTATATAGGGTGATGTCTAAATAGGGCAGCAATTTCGTTGTGCCCTGGATGTCCAAGCTTGTGGCTTTCATTACACAAAGTATCTTTCCCTTTTCAATGATGGACATCATATTCTGGCAACTCATTGGATTGCAGGAGAGCACAGAGTCTGGAACACCGGGCAGCATTCAACACCTTCAGAATCAGACTGTGAAGTTCAGACAGGCTTTCAACTGCGGGTGTGATTTGTGAGAATCTTTGCTCGGGGGAGCAGAAGGAGTCAATGAGCCCCAGTGGTTGGCTCAGTACAATAACTTTTCATGTGCGAGAGCCATCTTGTTCTTGTATCGTATGTTTGGTAAATTACTGTGTATCTGACAGATGTTTGAAGACTTGGAATTGTACCTATCAATTCATTTCCTGCAGACAATTAAGTATGGGTAACCCGTAACATTTTTCAGACTTTGTTAACTGGCACCTATTCTTCAGGAGTTAATCTCAGGCCTTTGCATACAGTACATTGGTAAATCTGTACATCTTTTATCACTTCCAACATTCAATTTTATTTTGAGGAAAAAATTGTCATTAATGTTCAGTAATTGGCCTCTTGACATCTGTCTCATATATGTCATTGATACTTTGAACAAAATGGGTCTCTTGTAAATTTGATGTGTATGCATGTTGTGTATCTTTTTTGTGTCAGTGTATCTGAATTGAAGCTGTTTAGTAGGAACTGTATGATGTTGCTCATGTAATCATTCCCAACAGATGAGATAACTGATTTTTTTTATTAGTATTTGAAGTAATACAACTGAAGTGCAAATCTGGTTATAACTTCTGAAGGACGCATAGCTCAGCTTAAGTTACATTCATGGATTATTTTCATGTATTTGATTCAAATTGGTCAGTATTGTGATATTTGCTTGTCACAGAACAGAACATCTGGATGTTGTGTTTGGGTGAAATATGTCACCAAAAGTCTGGGACATGGATTGTGTGGTCTACTTTTACATTGCAAAAATGAGTTGCGGTATGCAGGTCAAAAACACATAATTATTTTAAAGTACATTAGGCTTACTTTTTGCGTATGATTTTGTCAAATCTTTTTTTGCCACAAATGGCAAGCAACAATACAGATGTATTTCCATAATACCAGAAAGACTATTAAAGCTTTGCTGTGATCATTTTGCTCTGTGGCTTGTTGTATATGCTTATATAGGGACAGGATCTCCAGGGGGAAATTGTCACTGGCAAGATGTTTATGGATAATGCTACTTTCTTCCTTCACTAATCCTGTAAATAGTGTACACTGCACACTTCACCTCCTGCGTAGACTATTTCTAGTAGTATTTCAGTATATTTAAAATTTGTTCTTGGCAAGCTAGGGCGTAAAGGAAGTAATTTGAACTCCACCCTGTTTCTGTTTAAAGAGTGGGAGGAGAGTCATTCCTGCAACCCTAACAAATAGCTTCATTAGCTGGCTGAAACTGATATTGGGATCAAGTTAAAGGCACACATATTATTAGCAAAATTAAATTGGCAGCAAAAATAACTGGAGTGTATTAAGAATATTTTAGTTAACCCTCACATAGATCCGTGCATGTTTGTCATGCAACCAAAATGGAGACAGATTGTAATGAATGCTGTTTGCTGACACAGTGGAAATATGGTAGCATATAAACTTGTCCTTCGCTTTCCATTTAAATTTCACATGTAAAATATGTAAGATTATTAGCTGGAGAGCTTTGCTCATACAGCAATTTCTTCTGCTTACCTGTTCTTTCCACTTTCATAAGTTATTCATTTCCTAGCATTCTTTGTGCACTTCTGAAATGACTCCGAACATGAGGCATAAGCAATTGTAACTATGTACATTAACAATTTGCATCCTATAGAGATGTGAAAAGTCTTTGCTGTGTCATACTCTAAAATATCATTTTTAAATAAAGAAATTTGATTTGTATTTTAGATATTGCACAGAACAGTTTTGTAAAGGTTAGGGTTGTTAATGTGAAGACAAATGCAGGGCTGATTGTACATATGCAGTTAAACAATGTGTTCTATTATGTTTACATTACAAAGGGCCTCAGAATTGTGTAACCACCAGTACCTATGCAATTAGTGTTATTCTGAGATGTTCCACATTTACTTGGACACACCTGTTGCTGGTGTGAATATTTCAGCAGAAACCGATGTGTTTATTGACCACCTCCATCATGTATGTAGTTTTTCAGTGTGATGATCTGTTCTCTAATTTCTGTGACTCTGGATGCGGTTAAAGCTTCCTTTCCTCTTCAGTGCACTATATGGGTTTCTTTTATTTACCTCACATTGGCTTTACAATTGCAGTTTTCTTTGTAAAATGTGCTTATACTTGCACATATGTTGTGCTGTCATCTGAGTGTCCTTGACATTTTAGCCATGAATTTGCAAATACCTGAAGTTCTGTAGATTAAACGCATTGAGCTGTCGTTACAAACACCCCGTTGTCTCGTTCGAATTGCTACAGACTTTGTATTTGCCATGAAGCAGTTCTGCGCATGATATTAAGTAGAAAGTTTTTCATTGGGAAGTGGTTATTGTGTCAAGCAATTTGACATTTTTAATTAATTATTCTAGATCACATCATAAAACATTGAGTGATGTCGTGGGGGGTAGTTTTTTCATCTTGTTTCGGCACTGCATCTTAGCACTGTTGGACTCGGAACCCTCCTTTACACAATATACTGTTTGCACTCCCCTTAACTGCAACTCGTGAGAGAAAAGTCTTTTATTGCATGAATTGTAGCCCTGAATCAAGCGCTGCATGTTGTTTTGCTCAGAGCCATACCCCACACCGGAAATTTGAGGCATTTTCTTGCTGTGCAAAACGTTTCAGCATGTCTGTCTTCCAGTCTGCGCTTTCTCGCTCCTCTTCCTCTCCACTAACCCTACCTGGGTTATCCGTCACTGTTCTTTACCATTCTCTGCCTCCCCTTTCTTTGTTCTGCTTTCCCTCTTTAAAGCCTCAATTTTTATCTGCCTTGTGGCCTGTGCTCTCACTCCTCTCCTTCTCCATTCACCACTTTGTGATCCCGCAGTCTTTCCCATCATCCCACCACCGCTTACTGGCTGTACTCCTCCTTTCTTAGCTCTGATTTCCCGCTTTCTTTGCTCTGCTTTTCCTCTTTAAAGCCTCAATATTTGGGTGCCTTATACCATGCGCTCTCTCAAACCCCTCTCCTTACCCTCGCCTCTGTGATCCCACTCCCCCCAACTAACCATGACTTACTGACTTAGCTACCATTTGTTTACTTTGCTGTCGCTCTTTGCAGCTTCTGTTTATTTTTTGTCTTCCACTCTGTGCTGACTCTCTTCTTCACTTACCCCTGTGTGATTCTAAACCATTTGATTCCCCTTGCCCCTCCTTTCTCCGCCCCCCCCTTGCGTCTCCCCTCACAGGCCCTAAAAAGACTTTGAGTCTACGTATCAGCCCAGTATCTGTATGCTACTCTGATAACAATCAATTGGCCCCTAAGGTACGCTTAGTTACAGGATAAAGGTCGTCTTAGCCACAGGATAAAGAAGGGATATCACGTTTTTGCGACATATTTTGCTTCTGTTAACTATGAACGTTTGTGAGTTTTGTGCAATTCTGCCTGCCAGTAACAAGACCTGGTCTTCCTGTCTCCATCCTCTCTTCATTCCCCTCTCCCTACCTGCTTTCCCAGACACAAATTGTGGATTAGAAGTCTAGAAACACCGCTCGCCCATGGTGCATTTATTATGTGATTGATGGACAACAACTAAGCTGGGCCTGCAGATGCTTCCAAGACTTTTAGCAAGGTTTGCGTGGCCTCACTACGTTCCTATACGTGCCTTCTTCCAAGAATGTCAAAGCACGGGTGTCAAGGCAAAAGGTGGAGGGGATAAGGGCTACTTTCCTGTTGGGATCTGATAGGCTCTAGGACCAGCAATGCTGCCTGTTTTTCTACCGCTGCATATTATCCAGAAAACATCCACTACAAGTAACATGCACACAATCTCTCAACAAACACACACTACTACCAACAGACAAGATTACTCAAGCCAACCCTCTCCCACCAAGCACTGTCCACCTCTAGAAAATACTTCTACATGCCCTTCTTCACCTACGTCCACACAAGGGACCCTTCACCTCTACACAAACCACAAATCTGTGCTTAACCCAAATCCAAAACACATATCCCCATTATGCTACAACCCCACACTGTAGTTATCCATACAACTCTCAATCACACACCATCTTCTTTTTCTCTCAAAATCCTTCTATTACCCTTTGCCTACTCCAAATATTACCCATACTGGCCCTCTCAACCCTCTACTCAACCTTCTGTCATATCCTTCCCCTATACAACCCTCCTCTTATTGCCACCAAATGTCCATGACAACACTCTTTCATTAGTCCTTTGTACCAATAAACCTACCTCTCACTGTATTCTCCCTGCAGCTAACCCTCCTACCCTCATTTTATCCCCTCTCCTACATCCCTGAGACTGCTCTAAAACAACCCTTCGCCTCCTCTCCAATATTCAAATTCAAATCCTACATCTCAAGGCTCTACTGCAATATCAGCCAGTAATACTACACCAAAACAAGCCCAAGCACCCACACAACATTTCTCAGTGAAACCTCTGACATTCCCAAATTCCCATCTTCCCAGAATACCATCACGCTTCCATTATACATGTAATGCCAACACAAGTAAGGCAAACTCAAACCCATCTATATCTTACAGTTTCCAAGCAACAGACCCCAACCACTCAGTCCAAAAATACACAGTAGCATGACTCGGTCACCTCTCTATTCATCCATTGCAGAATTTAAAGCCATAAAACTAGACCGTCATGCTCCACCACCACCTCTCACCATCACCTTTCCACCATATACATATGCAAAAGAAAGCCACTCCTCACCACACTTCATAACCTGCCATTCCTTTGTATACAATACAACCAAAGTACACTGTTCCATAAAGAAGAAGCTCTAGGGGGATCTGAAAAATCAGGAGCAAGGGCCCTCAAGCATCTCAATGGATGGCTGGTATCATCATTGGGTATTGCTCCTCGTCAAGCCGGCAGTGCAATGCCTGACGGTCTCCCCGTATAGAGGAGAACTAAGCCGTGCGTATGTTAGTTACTGGTGAATCCTAACCATATCAAACGGGCATGCCTACATTCAAGCACCAGTACGTGAAGGAGAGAACAAGAAGAAACAAGGGTAAAATTGGTTACTCATCCCTACATATATCATCAATTTAATCAATAGTCAGAGATGAGGCCAAAATTAAAAACCAGGGAGAAGTAAATCTTGAGTGGCAATGCTCAATTACTTCTAATGAACAAAAAACTCGGAGGGATAACCATCTAGGCATCTACCTCAAACAGGGTCAACATGTTTCGCGTCGTGTGGTCCCCACGGATCCAGTGACGCTTCATCAGGACCAAAGAAAATTTTGTATATATAAAGCTCTACTCCAATTAAACCAATATGGTGTTGTAATCAAAACTCCATTAGCCGGTCACTTACATTTGAGGAATACTAGGCTAAGTCGCAGTCAGGTCGCCCTAGAAGACAAAATAAGATAAACAACACCAAAACATTGCCCAAAAAGTGGTCATAGGTGTAATCATGCAAACATTGTGCAATAAATCACAAAAGAAAAGTAAAAGTAAAATATGATGACAAAAAGTGTGGGCTTACCACCCCCAAGTCGGGACTAGGCTCCTTGGTAAGCACGTCCCAAGGACTCGGTTATCAGCTATACATAGTAAATATAGATCATTAGTAGGTTTCGAATAAAACGTTTTGCAGCAAAATTTATCAGTCAAAAACTTCATTTGATAATCAATATATTAGCACATATATTTCCTCAGACAATATGTATAAAGGAAGTGCAAGGCCCATTGTCCGATCTGCAGATGATTAAAGTGGTAGAACAGTCAGAAAAGCGTATCAGGGCAGATAAATGCTAAATAAACATAGTCAATTGTGCTAACTATAGCGTTAGAATAGTTAGTATAGCCATACAAATGGGTAAATGCACGGTCTTAGAATCAACATCTAGTTATAGCGTCATTGAAAACCGGATGACAAAAAGAAAAAGAGAAATATTACCCTCAAAGGGTTACTGACGCAATACTAAACGTGCTGTTCAGTATTGACAAGAATGCTAATTTGCAGAAACAGTAAAGGTAAAGGATGGTCGCTGCTGTATTAATAGAGCGCTCGATCATGACACAGAGCGTCCATCTGTTCAAAAAAGAGATAATCACATTGCCGCCCGGTGCTTAGTATATTTAAAAGTGTGCCACAACAAGAAATTAAATGTATGCCAAAACAGGGGGGCACTTACTATAAATCACCGCCGGTCCGGATTCTGGACCTACCCTCCGGGGACGTGAAACCGCATTTAAACGCGGCAAAACGAACCCGGAGCATTTAAAAGTGTCGGAGACCCGGAAATCAGCAGTCGATCCGGGTCCCGGCACGTGACGTGTGTCAACAAAAGAGAGAACGGTGTTTAGGCAATCGGAGGTTTTATCAAAATAAACAAAGGCCACAAATCGTCGGCCATCTTTAAAGAGTAAATACCCAGTACAAGTCAATGGGTAATATAATAATAGACTTGAAAACAGGTAAACCTCAAGTGCAATAGTGTGTATATGGTTCAAAATGATTCAAAATATTCTGTAGAGCATCACAAACAGAAGGAAAGGGCAACCAAAGAAGAAAAAATAAAGAAAAATTATAAAGAAATTACTTGCAGTAGATCAATGTGTTACAAAGTCTCCACAGATCTGTTATTCCAAAAATAATTTGTGGGGGACAAATTAGGATGTTGATACCTAGTGGGACTACTATATTACAAAGATATTATACAACCACCGTTGTCAGGATTGAGCATTGGGTCATACCCAGAGTATAAGCATACGTTAATATATTTATGCTAAGGAGGTCCAAGGAATATCATCATTCAGGCCACGTATGTTGAACAATGGGTCATACCCAGAGTATAAGCATACGTAAATATATTTATGCTAAGGAGGTCCAAGGAATATCATCATTCAGGCCACGTATGTTAGTGCCTAATTTGAACACCCATCTCTGTTCCAACCTAAAGAGTTGTCCTGTATCATTAGGTCGTATTTTCGGTGCTTCAAGAACCATCCACCACAGATCGTCAGGAGAATGCTTAACAGTCAGAAAATGTGTACTGAGCTTGGTGGTGATCCTATTACACCTGATGTTACTCCGGTGTTCATTAATCCGGTTCTTGACCGGTCTAGATGTCATGCCAATATAACGTAAATCACATGGACAAGTAATCATGTAGACACAGTTCTTCGTGTTGCAGTTGGTATGTTTCTTTAAATGCCATGTACCAATCGGATCTAGGTTTATTGACATGAGATGTCTCGTAAGTGTACAGACACTGCAATTACCACACGGGTGATGTCCTATAACTGGGGGAAGGCCCCACAACGTTGTCTGGGTATCTGTTTTAGGTGGCAGTCGTGGTCGAGTATGGATTACCATGTCCTTAATATTCCTTTGTATACTACACAACAATCCTGCTAATCAAAAACAACACCACAGCCAGTTTAAATCTGTCTCCCCCCCACTCACACCCTACAAAATGCCCTGTAAGCCTTTTGGATGAGGATATTGACACCCAAAAACAATGCAGTTTTCATCGTGTTACTGCTAACACGGTCATCAACAGCACACCACCTTCAACCACCAAAGACAATACTCACTCTTCTGCAGCACAAAATCACCCCCCCCCCCCACACTCCACACAGCTTCTTTACACTGCTTATTAATAAACGCTTGTTCTTTATTAAAAGAAAAGTACTATACAATTTATTGAGACAGAATCTTGTGTACTCATCATAACTGAATCATAGTTGAGGGAAGACATGGCCCCAGTATTTCATGAGAGGTTCCACCAAACTATCAAATTGCTGCACAAAATCACATAAACAAAAAGGAGGCAGCTTAGCAGCCATATGCAAGGAAAAAAACAAATTTGTAGCATGTGTTGCCCTTAGATGCATATGCTTAGCATACTCCTGCCACCTAGTGTTGAACTCAGATGTTTGCAACTTTGTTCTAAGAAGTCTTTCGAGTTACAAGGTATGGTGACTCCTCCTATAGTCTGTATTTCTCATGATCATCAGCTTCTTTGTTAGATTGTTTTTCTCCGCCATCGGGTTCAGACAACTATCTAAAAGCTCCGGACCCTCCACGCCCGATTCGTACCCCTTCGATGGATAACACTCGAAAGACAACTACCGACTTGTTTTGTCCACTTTTTTGGTTCTGCCTGCCTGGACTGGAGCTCGGATCAGGTTCTACTTTGCCTTCCAACACATTTTCTTCCACTCTATGCACACAAAGTGATGGAAAAGACTCACTTCAGCTTTTGGCCTAAGTGCCACGCTAAATATTCCAGGCCAGAAAAATGAGACGTGTGAAGCTTGCCTGCATTACGTTAGAAAAAGACACTTCGCCAACGGAAAGAGCACCACTGGGCCAATGCCACCATGCATGTACACAGAGCCAAAAATGCACCGACCTCTTCGGAGACCAACTACTCGTGCTCCAAACCGAAGAGAACTTCGGGGGGGTAAGCAGAGGTCCATGACGTTCCTATGGACATCCCCATCCTACTTGCCAGCATCAGAGAAGGGTTCAAGTCCGGTTACAATCTTTCAACCTTGAAAGGGCACGTAAGTACACCTACGAAAGCCACAACACAAAAGACCGAACCAACTGCTCACAGAACCCCACTTAACTCGGGCCATGGAGGTGTCCAGGATTAAGGCGAAGCAGACATCCGTCCCTCCTCCCTTCACAAGCACCGAAAGGCACCAGTCATCTCAAAGTTGAAGCCAGCCTCAGTGCTGGCATCCTAAAAGCAAACCTCTACACCAGAACAGGCTACAAGACCCTTGGAGCCAAAATGTACACATTCAGAACGGAAAAAGTGCACACCTTCGGCACCCAAACCTTTATCCCCAAAACCACCCTCAGTGCTGAAAATAACTCAAGACTGCCATTGAGCTGAAGGAGAGACCTGTTGAGCATATACTTACCAAACTGTAGGAAAAACATGATGCCAAACAAAAGACTATATATTAATGTGGACACTTGAAGGGCAGTTACAAAAGTAATACCATTGCTATAACAAGGAGCCTTCATGGCAGCCATAGATTTCGAGGACCTCCAGCACCCACAGACACACTCCCCAAGAGGAAGAAAACATTTGAGAAGATCATGAGGCATGAGCCTCAGAAAACCACATGAAAAAACAGAAAGACAGGGGTACTAGCCCCATACTGTGTCCTCAATTCCCACCTCCTCCCCTTACTTTTCCACTGTTACCTCTATCCTCTCTTCCACCACCCGTGATTCCTTTGCTGCCAACACCAGCTACACTCCCCACTCATCCATCATCGCCACAACACTCCCCTCACGCTCCACCGTAGGGATCGCCCACACTGTCTTTTGGGGGCCATAGCACAGGGGATAATACTGGCCCATTTGAAGCACCGTATTTTCAAGATCCTCAAGTGACCTTCAGAATTTTGAGGATGAATGGGATAACTATGATATATAGAATCCCAACATAATACTGACTCTGATCTTTACCCCTCTGAACCCTTCCCACCAGACGGCACAACAACTTACCTTGAAGGTTTGTGCAGGGCTGCACACTACCACAAGGTAGATATGCACACAATAGAAGATGAGGATGATATCCTTGTAGAAACGCTATCTAGATCACAGCGTACAGTAAAATTCATGCTAATGTTAAAGGGCATGGTTAAGTCCACGGCTAAGATCTTTAAGCAACCAATAAAATCAAGGATTCTAACCCCAAGGGTTGACATGAAATATAAGCCCTCGCCATCCAACCCAACATATGTCAAAGGGCATGTTCCTCCTGATTCTCTGGTAGTACATACTGCCAGGAAACTGGCCAATTTGCAGGAAACTGGTGATACCCTCCCCCCCTCGCTGACAGAGTAAGAACTATGATCCAATGGGAAAGGGGGTTGCAGCACAAGCAGCCAACCACCTCAGGATAGAAAATTCAGTAGGACTCCTATCTAGGTACAGCAAGGCACAATAGGGCACGATGCAGAAATTACTTCAGCAACTCCCTGACCAATGCAAACAGAAAGGGGTAGAACTGGTAGAGAAAGGGAGGGTAATATCTAATGCTGCCATCCAATGTACCTTAGATGCCGCAGACACAAGGAGGCTAACACCAGCATCATTATCCGATGCCACATATGGCTTAGAGTTTCTGGCTTTAAGCCTGAGGTGCAGCAACATCTACTAAAGTTCCATTCGATGGGGCACATCTCTTTGGACCACAAGCAGATAAATCTTTAGAGAAAATCAAGAAATACACTGATACTGCAAAGGCTATGGGTGCCTTCCAGACCTACCACTAAAGTGGTTCCTTTCAGAGAGACCAGTGTAGTGGAGCATTGAAGACAAGTACCTCCACAGACATAGCCACTGCTCAGAAACCGCAGAGCTCCCATCAGTCTCAGTGCACCAGAGGAACATACTATAAGTCTCAAGACAAAGATAATAGATGTTGAGGTCGTGGGTCCGCTTCCAAAGGGACCATTTCCACCAGTGAATCTCTACGCCTCCCCACTCTGCACCTAACACCAGTAGGGGGACGGCTACAGGACTACCACACAGAATGGGTACAAATTACATCAGATCAGTGGATCCTTTCTGTCATAAAAGATGGATATTTTCTCAAACTCATATCTCCACCTCCCAGAATCCTGCCTAGAACACAAACGATGTCAACAGAACATCTGTCAATCCTACAAGAGTTTCAAGCCCTTCCTGAAAAAGAGGCCACATAGGTGGTCCCAACACAACAGCAAGGACACGGGGTGTACTTTCTCATTCCAAAGAAAAACTGTACTTCAAAGCCCATATTAGACCTCAAGCTACTCAACAATTACATCCTGTCAGAGCACTGCATGATAATGCTCCAAAACGTAATTCCATTGCTACAGCAAGGATACTTCATGACAGCCATAAATCTCAAGGACGCCTATTTCCGTATTGTAATGCATCAACCCATCGATGCTACCTCTGTTTTCAAGTAAGTGGCCAACATTACCAGTTGAAAGTGTTGTCATTCAGAGTAACTCCTGCACCAAGAGTGTTCACAAAATGCCTCGCAATAATAGCAGCTCATCTAGGAAGGGAGGGCACACGTGTTCCCATACAGTGACAATTGTCTGATCAAGAGTGCAAGCAAACAGCAATGTCTGCAGAACACTTAAAAGGTAATCAGCCTTCTACACAAGTTGTGTTTCAGACTCAATAAAACAAAATCCCACCTTTACCCTTGCAAGTATAACCATTCCTAGCCACAGCCCTGGACTCCATCACAACAGAAGCCTATCACAGTCTTGCAAGAGTTCAAAAGTTTCAGCTAGCACTGCCTCCTTTTCAGCCACATCGTCAAGTCACAACTGAGACAGTAATGAGCTTTTCAGGGATGATGGCTTCCTGTATCTCCATAATCCATCTCTGCTGTGGTGGAATAACAGCAAACTTGCAGGGTCTCCCCTTCAAAGTCCCTGTCCCACAGGTGACCATTACAACAGTTGCATCCCTATACGGTTGGGGGGCACATGCAAGATCTCACACTGCATGGCCAGTGGTGTAAAGCTCAGAATTACCTTCAGATCAATCACCTAAATGTGTTGCTATTCAATTAGCGCTCAAAGCTTTTCAACATTGTCAACACAAGGTATTTCTAGTCTGCACCGACAACATGACTACCTTGCATTACATTAAAAAACAAGAGGGCACACACTCCATTCAGCTTATCTGCATAGTCGAGCACATATGCACTAAGCCATACATCACAGCCTCCACCTCCTAGCAGAATACTTACCAGGGGTGGAAACGAACTTCACAGATATGCTCAGCAGAATGCAACAGCAGGTACACGAGTGGGAAGCTGACACAACTCGTCCACTCATACGTCCAGCAGTACAGAACCCCCTAGATAGACCCCTTTGCCACGCAACAGAACGCAAAATGCCAAACTTCGCCTCCAGGTTTCTTCTCCCACAATCCAAAGACAATGCCTTTGGATCAACTAGTCAGACACTTTTCCTCCGCTCCCACTCATTCCATATGTGGTTCAAAATTTTACAGAAACATCCTTCACTCTAATCTCAATAGCCCAAACATGGGCTCTACAAGCATGGTTCACAACCTTACTGCAACTCAGTTGTACCACATGAGAAGCTGTCACTTTAGTCATGGCTTCTGGCTCAGGAGCTGAGAAGTGTCAGACACCCCAAAGCCAAGCAGTTGAATCTAGCTATCCGGCTCCTGAAGTCTTAGAATTTGAATACCTTAATCTTTCACAATGTATGACCATTGTAAAACAAGCTTGCAGGCCTACCACACGAACATAGTACGCAGTCAAATAGAAAGGTTTTGTACACTACTGCATGGCAAAACAAATCCAGCCACTTTCTCCCATAGCACAAGACCTTGGCCCTCATTGTGACTTTGGCGGTCAATTCCATTGACTGCCAAAGCCAAACCCGCCATTTGACCGACCGCCATATTACGAGTGGTGGCTGCTCACCGGCATTTTTGAGGCGGAGAGCAGCCATCATTTGTTCTGGCAGTCGGTGGTGCAGAGGCTGTTCCCTTGCCGGCACCGCCAGGCCAGCAAGACTCCGCCCTCCATATTACAAGCCGTAATAAGGCTCGGCGGTGTGCTGCTGACGTGGTGGCAGAGAGGGAAGAACGCCAGGACCCATCCCCTCCCAGACGTCCTCGACGGAAGAGGTAAGTAGGTGTCCGAAAGGGGAGGGCAGGGGGTCTGTGGTGTGTTTGGGTGCGTGTGTGTGTGTGTTTGCGGAGGGTGGAGAGTGTGCTGAATGCGTGCATGTCTGCGAGTGTGTGTGCTTGTATGGGGTTGTCTAGGGATGAATGCAAGTGAGTGGGTGTGTATGAGGGCAAGTATGAGTATGTTGAATGGGTGTGTATGTGAATGCATGCATGAATGAAGGAGTGGGGGGGATGTGTGTGTGCTGGTGACAGGAATGTAGATTCCTGTCACTGGGTTCGTGACTCCCAGGCTTTTTTCGTGGCGGGGAGACCACCACGGAAAGCCTGGCACTGTGCAACCTCGTAATCCAGACGGCCTGCCACCAGATTGGAGGAGGTCGCCGCTGGTCACGGCAGTGCAACCGCAGCATCGGGCCAGGTGGAGTTGTGGAGGTTTGGCTTCAGCCAAACCCCACAACTCGTAATACGGCGGTCTTCACTGGTGGCTCTGCAGCGGTGAGACCGCCACTGCGAGTCTGGCGGTATCAAGACGGCCAGACTCGTAATGAGGAAACCGCCACTGCAAGTCTGGTGGTATCAAGACCGCCAGACTCGTAATAAGGGCCCTTGTTTGTTACCTACTCCATTTACAACAAGCAACCCTTGCATATACTTCAATTAGGCTGCCCTTAGCAGCACTCACTGCGTACATGCAAAACAGACAACACGTCTTTGTTTAAAGTTCTTGTAATTAAAGCCTTTATGGAACCAATTACAAAGGGGCATTCCTCTCCATCCCACCAGCACCACTCTGGAACCTTAATATAGTTCTCACTAGGCTTACGATTCCCCACATGGAAGGTAACTTTCTGGGTGGCTATACCATCTCTTAGATGAATAAGGGAACTCCAATCGCTCATTCTAGAAGAAACTTAGGGCGAAATGTACAACCTTTTGTATGTGACTCACAATTTGCGATCTGTTTGCAAAGCGTACATTGCAAGTCGCAAAACAAGATTTACAACAGTGTTAACCACACTGTTTGTGATTCCCAAGTTGGTTGCAAGGGACCTGCTTCATTAATATTCATGAAGCAGGTCGCAATTTGCAACCTATTTGGTAATGGCCACACTCAAAAGGATGGTGGCCCTTCTGAAAGGAAAATGGGATACATTTAAAAAATGAAAAGTTTTCTTATGATTTTTTCAGAGTAGGCAGTGGTCCGTGTTGACTGTGATTGTTTTGTGAACGCATTCACGGTCACAAAATGATCATACATCCCCCTGCAAGTTGCAATTAGGAAGAGACGCCCCTTCCTAATGGCGAGTCACAATCCCTATTTTGCGAGTCAGTATCTGCATACCGACTCGCAAAATAGGGATGGTACATTGTACAAGGCCATTTTCCGGTCGCAAATGGCGATTTTCGCCATTTGTAACCGCAAAATCACGTTGTACATTTGGCCCTTACATTCACCAAACACTACTGTTAATGTCTTAGCTAACGAATAAGTTAGAGTGGGTCAAGCTGTATTACAAACACTTTTTCAGACATCTGCATCAACCATTGGCTAGCCACCGCTTTTGGAGGGCACTAATTTACATTTGATGCTAAGCATATGTGTCTGGAATATGTTATGTATCCTGTAAACATCTATTTGTAGCGTGTAGTGCTTTAGATTCATATGCACCCACCCTCCGCCCCGTATGCTAATGACTGTCATACACACCTCTCTACTAAAACACTCTTGCCAAAACCTTACCTGCATGTTCATCTTTACAGTCCCACTACTGCTCCTATCCTAAGCTCACCTCATGAGCCAAAAAACAATCTAGCAAAGGAGCAGACGATCTTGCGATATACAGACTATAGGAGGTGTCACCATATTTTGTGACTCGAAAGTCTTCTTCTAAGATAAACATGTTGCAAATGTCCAAGCCAAACACAAGATGGCAGGCGTAAGGTGAGCCTATGAATCTATGACACTACACACTGCCAATAAATGCTTTGAGGGTAAGTAACATATTCCCTCTCACCAAAACTAAGGCTGTTTCCTTACAAGGTTCTGATGCCCTCTTAGTCCGATGCAATCCTACTCCACTCTTTTCCTATAACTTTCTTCTTCTTTGCAGACCACAACCTAGCAGTGGGCCGTTCCCAGACACCTTTCTGGACTCAGTTTCAAACCGAATTACCACATATTCAAACCTATGCATTCTTGGTGACCTGAAAATTTGGTTTGGAGAACCTATTTAAGCTCACTGCATATTATGATCCTGATTGGATGGGACACGTTCAAACTACAAAAGCTCATACCCACACACATTGCAGGACACACCTTAGATGTTATAAAGTCTCATTCCAAATGGTTACTCCAGTGACATGGTCATACCACTGCCTGATTGCTTTCCAACACAAGACGACACAATCCACTGTGGCTAAACTCTGCATACCCTCAACTGCATATCAACCTTGGAATTCGGAATTTTCAGGAACTAGAAACCAATAAACTTGGTGCAAAAAATTATATGGATGATTAAATAAAGCCTATATTGTATATTACTACCACCAAAGACATCAAAACATAATAGAAAAAAATCCCCTTGGATGAATGCAGAACTAAAAAAGATACAACAAATCTCAAAGCTTCAATCGACCTGGCTTAAAACACACTTCCTAGAAAAAAAGGCCCACACAGAAATAACAGGCTGTACAAGTCATTAATAGAAAAACTACTATTAAATTAAAATCAATAAAAAAAATGCCCTGATAAAGAATTTTATAAAATCAGAATTTCACACTTAGAAATGCACTGAAAACCCCATCCCATTGCTCAAGAACTTGTCACAAACCTGCAACTCACTACACAACTAAAGTAGATGTATTCATACTCAAGTTGTAAAAAGTACTACCCCATTTCCAACAAACCTCTCCATACAAAGGTTAACACAGCTTCTCTACTCTTTCAATGAACTATCACTACCTGAATTTCTCAATCTTGTCAAAGCTAGCAGGCTGGCTAGTTGTCCCGCTAACCCTTGTTCCCTATCAAACATCAAAAAGATTCTTCTAACAACTTTGTCAGCCATCACAGTCAGAACATTTATCAACAATAGGTGTCTCAACAAAGTGCATCTGTTTAAGTCTTTGACTGCTGTGTGAGACAGGTTGGAGGGCAATAGAGTGTGAACATGATCATGAAGAACCTAGAAGCCTTATGCCCATCTGAATAACTGGTAAATGAGGAACAAAAGGTGGTGGAGGTGGAATTGCATAGCCAATCTCTGGATTCCAGATTAGAATTTAGCCCCTGAACTGAAATATCAGAATCTATCTCCAATGCAGAAGACTCACTAGATCTTTTGAGTGAGCCCAAAAGCAGTTTATTTATATGATTTGTTCTGGGATTGACCCAGAGAGGCGACTGATCTGAATGTTACAGTGGTGAAGGCTGTAAAATGCAAGTAAGGTCCCAGGACATTGTTGGTTCTTGTATGTGCAAGCTCTTCAATCAAACATGCCAACGCTGTGCTGTTCCATCTGAGGCAGAATATTTATTCAGTTGATAGTTATTAGTTTGAATGTTAATGGTATGATGAGTATGTTGGGATCCAAGCTATGGAGAGACCTTAGCTGGTTATTTACTACCTGCTTTGTAGTAAGACAGGACTACAAGTTTTGCTGCCTGGGGGGTGCTTTTTCTTTTCCATTGGTGTCGGACCTGGCAGCTTTTTGGCGTGTCCTCTGTCTCTCTTGTCTTCTGACCTCCTGGTTTTGGACTCTGTTTTTTCTGATTTATTGTTTCTGCGCACTTTACCACTGCTAATCAGTGCTAAAGTGCAAGTGCTCCCCATATAAAGTGTACTGTGGTTTGGTTTATCCATGATTGGCATTTTTGATTTACTTAAGTCCCTAGTAAAAGTGCACTAGAGGTGCCCAGGGCCGGTAACTCAAATGCTACTAGTGGGCCTGCAGCACTGGTTGTGCCACCCATATTAGTAGCCCTGTAAACATGGCGTAGACCTGCCTCTGCAGTATCTGTGTGTGTGGACCTAAACCTTCCCTTTTACTACATGTAAGGCACCCCTAAGATGGGCCCTAGGTAGCCCCATGGGTAGGGTGCAGTGTATGTTTACGGTAGGACTTATACTAAAGTGTTTTATATGTCCTAACAGTAAAATACTGCCAAATTCGGTTTTCACTGTGCAAGGCCTATTCCGCTCATAGTTAACATTTGGGCTGCCTTTAAATATTCCCTTTGAGAGCAGATAAAAATATGGAGTTTAGGGTCTCTGAACTCACGATTTAAAAATACATCTTTTAGTGAAGTTGTTTTTTAAATTATCTATTTGAAAATGCCACTTTTAGAAAGTAGGCATTTTCTTGCTTAAACCATTCTGTGACTGCCTGTGGATTGTCTGTCTGGGTCAGTTTGACAGTTGGGCTGTTTTGCACCTCTCTCTAGGCAGTGACACAAAGGGAGCTGGGGTGTAACCTCCATATTCTGATGAGCCATCTGAGCTAGAGGGGAGGGAGTAGTGGTCGTTCACACCTGAAAGGACTGTGCCTGCCCTCACACAGTGCAGTTTCTAACCCTCTGCTGTGTGGCTGCGGCCTGGCCTGCACAAGGAAGGATCTCACAAACACTTGAGACTTTGCTTTGAAGTTTGTCAACTTCAAAGGTAAAAAGGTGTACAAGAAGAACACCCAAAACCCCAGACTTTTAGAATCTTTCTGGAATCAAGAGGAACCTCTGCCAAGGAGAAGAGATGAAGTAGAAGTGCTCTTCCTTTGCTGTGTTGCTTTGCTGGACTGGCCTGCAGTTGCTGCTTCTGCCTAAAGAGAGTGCAAAGGGTGAACCTTGCTGTCTGTCCTGCTTGAGAAAGTTTTCCAAGGGCTTGGAGTAGAGCTTTCTTCCTGTTAGAAGTGTAAGGGGCACCAAAGACTTCAGTTTTCACAACCTGCAGCACTGGTAATTGTGTGTTTTGTGCTGCTCAAGAGGAGAAACCACTGCGACGCTGCCAACGATGCCGCTGGCCTGCCATGTGACCCACCAACGCCGCACGGAGTCGCATTGCCCCACTTCGCACTGTGACCCTGGTCTCAACGACACCATCATCGGATGACTTCACTGAGCTGCTGCTCACACCGTGACCTGTGGGCCCTGCAGTCTGGCATTACCTGCTCACACCGCAGCCTGCCCGTCCCTGATGACGATGACACTCTTGCGGACACCAGCGCCGCTGCGTGCACCGTGGCCTGTGGACAACACTCATGAGGTACACAAAGCGCTGTCCCATCCCACACCGCAGCCCCGGTTCACCGACACCAGCATCATCGACTCCAGTGTCGTCACCACGCAGCCTGCGGACACCGCTCGCGAGGGTCACGAAGCACCATCCCGTCGGGTTGGGCCTACCAACAACAGAGCTTCTCCAATGATGACACTGCTGCCTGCACTGTCACCTGGACGCACCGCCCTGCTTCACACCGCAGCCTTGGTCTCACCGACGCCCTGGATGCCAACACCAAGCCGCTGCCTGCACCATGATCTGTGGGCACTGCAAGTCGCATCATCCCACTTCGCACCGCAGCCCCGACGCCATCCAAGCCAGCGCTCCTTTCTTCATCAGCCCGGAGTTCGATCCGCACGTGTGTGACTTCAAGGGCCCGATGACTTCTTCACCGACTCTGGAACAGACACTGCAACGCCAGCCATGCCACCCTCCGGAGCTCACTGCAAGGATCATGACACCCTGCCATTCGAAAGGTACTGTTTTGCAGGCCTTCCCAACACCATTGCTGGCCTGTGAACGTCACGGCTGGCCTGAACTGTTGGTTTTGTTGATCACGACTCCGTGATAGCTCCACCTGGGGATATCGACTTCAAGGAAATATATTTTTAAGATGAATCTTACAAAATCCATATCCTTAGCACTGTATGTTTGATTTTTTTAATTGTTTTGGTCTTGTTTTACACCAATAAATATTGCCTATTTTTCTAAAACTGGTGTGGTGTCCTTTTGTAGTGTTTTCACTACATGTGCAAACTCCTTACACATTGCTTATGAAATAAGCCTGACTGCTCGTGCCAAGCTACCTAGGGGGTGAGCAGGAGTTCTCTGAGTGGGTATCTCCCTTATCCTTACTAGAGTGAGGGTCCCTACTTGGACAGGGTGCAAACCGACTGCCAACTAGAGACCCCATTTCTAACATTGGTTGTCAGCAGTGAGGATAGGACTTGCACTTGACTTACAGGGATTGGTGTTCACTTTTACCATATCGCAGACAACTATGTGCCACATACAGATTTTTTGGTTTTTGAATTTTTCTCTTTGATCTTTTTTTTTTATCCTGAGTTCAAATAAACCCCAACGACATCATGTCTCAATCCAGAGCATCTCCAATTGCATCCTAGAATTTGATTTTTGAGACGGATAGGTTGGAAACCTATACCGTAAAAGAGCTGAAGGCAGTTTGTAAAAACCTCAAAGTTCAGGTCAAAGTCCTCACCAAAAAGAAGGAGCTACAAAAGGCACTGATGGCCTGGGTAGCCACCAGAGGGCAGTCTGAGGATCCAAATGGAGAGCCTGCTGACACAAATTCTAGGGAAGGTGTACTGAGGGTGCAGGAACTGCCAGGGGGGAGGTACCCCCTATGCCAAACAGCAGTGGTGGATCAAAAGGCCTGACTCCAGAGGATCTGGAGGACAGGAGAGAAGCCAGGAGGTTCCAGATTGAGTTGGAGAGATTAAAAATGGAGGCTCAGAGGGAGCAGCGAGCCATGGAGGAAGGAAAGATGCTTTTGGACCAAAGTGAAAGAGCTGGATGTGATGAGCAGGTTCAGCCAGGATGGTGGCAGCAATTCATCATTGCAGTCAGACAGAATTGTGCACATTCCTAAAATGTAGGGAGAGAGTACAAGAAGGGAGATGACAGAGGTGGTTTCAGGGATATGAGGCATCCATCCATATGAATAGGGTCCCTGAAAAGAACTGGGGGGGGCGGATTGTGGCACCAGTTCATAGAGGAGGGAAGGGACACTTTACTAGCTTGGGTGAGTACCAGAGTCCAGAAAAAGCGATACGGGGAGATTCTGCCAATGGTGGGCAGGGTTCCCAGCAACAGAGTGGGCGGGGGACAAGGGTAAACAAAAGGAGTCTTCCAAAGGGCCCCAATCTAGTAACTCGGGTAAGAAATACCACCCCCAGGAGATAAGAAACAATGGGCCTCTTCAGGAAAGCCTGCAGAGGTAGGGCACCGTAAGTGCTTTGCATGTGACCAGGAGGGTCACATGAAGGGAGATCCCAAATGTCCCAAGTGGACACCACCACCCATCGGTGGCCAGACCAAGGGGTTGGCCAGTGTAGCCCTTGGGGAGGAGGTGGTCCCAGGTGGGTGTGATGATCCCACAGAGATGCCCCTTGTCTCACTAGGGGACAGTGAGATGGTCCAGAGAATCCTAATGCCTGATAACACTAAGAAATACAGGCAATGGGTGGCCATCAATGGGCAGAGGGTAGAAGCTCTCAGAGATATTGGAGCCAGTGTGACCATGGTCCGATGTCACCTGGTGTCTGAAGAGCACATAGTCCCTGGTGTATTCCACCAAGTAGTTGCAGTGGAAAACTCAGAGTGACAATTTAAGGTGGCGTAGGTTCCCTTTGAATTGGGGGGGTGGGGCTCTCAGGTTCCTTGAGGGTAGCTGTGAGTCACACTTTGCCAGTTGACTGTCTGCTGGGCAACGACCTGGAGACTTCTGCCTGGAAGGAGGTGGAGATCAGGTCGCACTTGTGGATGTTGTGGTTGCCAGAATGGGCATGCGTGACCACTCGGTCCCCCGCCCTAGATGCTCCTACAGTCCAGGAGGAGACTGACCTCGAGGGGGAAGCCCTGGCACCTACAGTGGAACAAGTGGCTCAACTGGGAGACCTACCTGACCCGTTGGCAGCAATAGTGTGGGTCCTACCAGGGAAGAGTTCTGTGCCAAGGAGAAGGTGTGCCCTACTCTTATGGGTCTTAGGCAGCAGACCGAAGACCAGACAGCTGGTGCTGAGCCCAAGGATCACCTGATATACTGGGAGAATGATCTCCTGTATAGCAAGCCTAAGGTTGCTGAACCAGGGACAGCTGTGTGCTGGTGGTACTCCAGCGTGTCAGAGCCTTCCTACTGGGTTTGGCTCATGATGTGCCTCTGGCAGGACATTTGGGGCAAGGCAAGACCTTTGACAGGCTTCTCACCCACTTTCATTGGCCCCAGATGAGAAAACCTTCTAATGCATTCTGCAGGTCCTGTCAGACTTGCCAATCAAGTGGCAAAAGTGGAGGGAAATGTAAGCCCCCCCTCCAGCCGTTTCCTCTTGTGAGCACCCCTTTTGAGCAGGTGGGCATTGACATAGTGGGGCTTCTGGACCCCAAGACATCCCTAGGCAACAGGTTAATTCTGGTCTTGGTGGACCATGCCACCCGGTACCGGGAAGCTATCCTGCTGAGGACAGTAACAGCACCTGTTGTGGCAAGGGCCCCGATGGGGCTCTTTATCCGAGTGGTTTTCCCCAAGGAGGTGGTATCTGACCGGGTTACCAACTTTATGTCCATGTACATAAAAGCCATGTGGAAGGAATGTGGAGTGAACTACAAATTCACCACCCCCAAATTAGTAGGTTGGTTGAGAGATATAAACGAACCCTGAAAGGCATGATTTGGAGGTTTGTCAGACTCCATTGGGCGTATGTGGGACATCCTCTTACCGTGCCTTCTCTTTGCCTGCCGGGAAGTACCACAGAAGGGGGTTGGCTTTAGCCCCTTTGAACTGTTATATGGGCATCCGGTCAGAAGACCTCTTAGTCTGGTGAGAGAGGGCGGGGAGCAAGCTGCTACGAAAACACCCCAGGATGTATTTAATTACATGCTGGCCTTCCGAAACCAGACCGCCCACTTCAGGAAGCTCACACAAGAGAACCTTGAGGCAAGCCCGGAGGACATGAAACGCTGGTATGTCCAGAATACCACTCTGGCTGAGTTTCAACTTGGCCAAAAAGTGTGGGCCATGGCCCCCCAGTAGAGCCTTGTGCTCTGCAGGACAGGTGATCAGGGCCATTTGAGGTGAAGGAGCGCAAAAGTGATGTCATCTACTTGGTGGACTTGCAGACTCCTAGGAACTCCTTGAGGGTTCTACATGTGAACTGCCTCAAACCTCACTTTTAGAGGTCCGAGCTAACTATGCTTCTGGCTACAGATGATGGGACAAAAGAGGAGAGTGAACCTCTCTCTGACCTCCTGTCTGCCAAGGAGCAGGAAGGGTCAGTAGAAGGTGTGGTCCTCTCCCCTTCTCTGACTCTTGAACAGCAGAGTGTCACCAGTTACTGGGGTACTTTTCCACTCTGTTCTCACTCACTCCAGGTGTCACCTATCTATGCATGCATGATGTGGACATTGTGGACAGCCTGCCTGTGAAAAACAAAGTTTACAGGTTGGCTGACAGAGTGAAGGCCAGCATCAAGGAGGAGTTTTCCAAGATGTTGGCGCTAGGGGTGATTGAGCGCTCCAGCAGCCTTGGTTCAGCCCAGTGGTTCTGGTACCCTAGCCTGCTGCGCCTGGTGCCACACCAGAGCTTCAGTTTTCTGTGGGCTAGCGGGGGCTCAATGCCATCACCAAAACGGACGCCTAACCCATCCCCAGAGCTTATGAGCTCATAGATCGGTTAAGGGCAGCCAAGTTCCCTCTTCATGTTTGATTTAACGTCTGGGTACTGGCAGATTGCCTTAACCGAGGGGACTAAGGAGAGGTCAGCGTTCGCAACATCAGAGGGGCATCTCCAGTGCCGTGTCGTGCCCTTCGGGTTGAAGCACGCCCCTGCCACCTTCCAGCGGTTGGTAATCAGGTCCTGGCTGGGCTTGAAAACGTCAGTGCCACCTACCTTGACGACCTTTCTGATTTCAGCTCCAGTTGGGAGGAGCAGCTGCACCACCTGTGGGAAGTGTTGAAGGCACTGCAAGCCGCAGGCCTCACTATCAAGGCCAGTAAGTGCCAGATAGGGCAGTGGTAGGTGGTGTACTTAGGACACCAGGTAGGGAGTGGCCGGGTGGCACCTCTACAACCCAAAATTGATGCCATGCGGGCTTGGGCACCCCGAAGATTCAGACAGAGGTGAGAGCCTTCTTAGGTCTCACCGGGTACTATAGGAGGGTTGTCAAGGGATATGGCACCATTGTTGCCCCCTTGACAGAGCTGACTTCTAAGAAGCAGACAGGTGATCTGGAATGAGGTGTGCCAGATCGTGTTTGACACCCTGAAGGAGGCCATGTACACGGCACCCGTGCTGGCCCCTGACTTCTCCAAGGAGTTTTTGGTACAGAAAGATGCTTCTGAGCATGGTGTGGGAGCAGTACTTTCATAGCTAAACGAGGAGGGCCTAGACCAGCCTCTAGTCTTCCTTAGCAGGAGACTACTCCCCAGGGAACAGAAGTGGAGTGCAATTGAAAGGGAAGCTTTTGCTGTGGTCTGGGCACTGGAGAAGATAAGACCCTATTTGTTTGGGTCTCACTTCCGGGTGGAGACCGACCACAGGCCCCTCAGATGGTTAATGCAGATGAGGGGTGAGATCCCAAAACTGTTGAAGTGGTCCATTGACCTACAGGGGATGGACTTTATGGTGTTACACCGCCCTGACACAGAGCACGCCAATGCTGATGGTCTGTCCAAGTTCTTCCGCCTTAGTGAGGAGGGCTCTTCAGGGGCTGGGTAGCTCCCCCTACTCTCAGCTGGAGGGGGAACTGTGTTAGACCTGGCAGCTTTTTGGCATGTCTCCCCTGTCTTTTTTGCCTTCTGACCTCCTGGTTTTGGACTCAGTTTTTGATGCTTTATTGTCTGTACACTTTACCACTGCTAATCAGTGCTAAAGTGCATGTGCTCCCCATATAAAGTGTACTGTGGATTGGTTTATCCATGATTGGCATATTTGATTTACTAATAAGTCTCTAGTAAAGTGCACCAGAGGTGCCTAGGGCCGGTAACTCAAATGCAACTAGTGGGCCTGCAGCACTGGTTGTGCCACCCACATTAGTAGCCCTGTAAACATGGCGTAGACCTGCCTCTGCAGGGTCTGTGTGTGCAGTTTTAAACTGCCAATTCGACTTGGCAAGTGTACCCACTTGCCAGTCCTAGACCTTCCCTTTTACTACATGCAAGGCACCCCTAAGGTGAGCCCTAGGTAGCCCCATGGGCAGGGTGCAGTGTATGTAGGTAGGACATACACTAGTGTGTTGTATATGTTGTAAGTGAAATACTGCCAAATTCGGTTTTCACTGTGCAAGGCCTATATCTCTCATAGGTTAACATGGGGGCTGCCTTTAAATATCCTTAAAGCGCTGATTCCCTTTCAGAGCAGATAAAAATGTGGAGTTTAGGGTCCCTGAACTCACGATTTAAAAATACATCTTTTGGTGAAGTTGTTTTTTAAATTGTTTGAAAATGCCACTTTTAGAAAGTAGACATTTTCTTGCTTAAACCAATCTGTGACTCTGCCTGTTTGTGGATTGTCTGTCTGGGTCAGTTTGACAGTTGGGACAGTTGGGATGTTTCACACCTCTCTCTAGACAGTGGCACAAAGGGGGCTGTGGTGTAGCCTGCATATCCTGATGAGCCATCTGAGCTAGAGGGGAGGGAGGAGTGGTTGTTCACACCTGAAAGGACTGTGCCTGCCCTCACACAATGGAGTCTCCACTCCCCTGGTGTGTGGCTGGGGCCTGGCCTGAACAAGGAAGGATCTCACAAACACTTGAGACTTTGCTTTGAAGTTTGCAACTTCAAAGGTTAAACGGTGTATAAGAAGAGGACCCAAAACCCCAGGCTTTTAGAATCTTCCTGGAATCAACAGGAACCTCTGCCAAAGAGAAGAACTGGAGGAGGAGTACTGTCCCTTTGCTATGCTGCTTTGCTGGACTGACCTGCAGTTGCTGCTTCTGCCTGAAAAGAGTGCAAAGGGTGAACTTTGCTGTGTGTCCAGCTTGAGAAAGTTCTCCAAGGGCTTTGAGTAGAGCTTGCCTCATTTTAGAAGTCTCAGGGACACCAAAGACTTCAGTTTCCTTGACCTGCAGCACTGGGAACTGTGTGTTTTGTGCTGCTCGGGAGGAGAAACCACAGCGACGCCACCAACGCCGCCGCTGGCCTGCACCGTGACCTGCCAACGCCACTCAGAGTCGCATTGCCCAGCTTTGCACCGCGACCCTGGTCTCATCGACGCTGTCATCGGACGACTTCACTGAGCTGCTGCTGGCACCCCGACCTGTGTGCCCCACACTCTGGCAGCACCTGCTCACACCAGTGCCTGGGAATTCCTGACGACGATGCTCCTGCTGACACCGGAGCCGCTGCCTGCATCGTGGCCTGCGGACACTGCTTCTGAGGTACACAATGCACCGTCCCATCTCACACCGCAACCTCGGTCCACTGATACCAGCATCATCGACTCCAGTGTCGTCACCAGGCATCCTGCCTGCACCGTGGCCTGTGGACATTGCTTGTGAGGGTCACGACGCACCGTACCGTCCTGCTCCGCTGGCTTGGGCCTACCGACAACAGCGCTTCCACAATGACAATGCTGCTGTCTGCACCGTGACCTTGTGACACCGCATGTAGCACCACCCTGTTTCACACCGCAGCCCTGGTCTCACCGACGCCGCTGGGCGCTGCCACCGAGCCGCTTCCTGCACCGTGACCTGTGGGCACCGCACTTCACATCGTCCCGCTTCGCACCGCAGCCCCAACGCCATCCAGGCCAGCGCTCCTGACTTCATCAGCCCAGAGTTCGATCCGCACGCTTGTGACTTCAAGGGCCCGACGACTCCTGCACCGATTCCGGAACCAACACCCTGACGCCGCTCTCTGGAGCTCACCGCGAGGATCACGATGCCCTGTAATTCCAAAAGTACTGTTTTGCGGGTCTTCCCGACACCGTAGCTGGCCCACAACGCTGCGGCTGGCCTGAACTGTTTGTTTTGTTGATCACAATGCCGTGATAGCCCCAGGTGACGCTTTCGATTTCAAGGAACTGCATTTTTAAGATAAATCTAACAAAATTCATATCCTTAGCACTGTATGTTGGATTTTTATCATTTTGGTATTGTTTTACTCAGATAAATATTGGCTATTTTTCTAAAACTGGTGTAGTGTCTTTCTGTAGTGTTTTCACTGTATTACTGTGTGTTATGTGCAAATGCTTTACACAGTGCTTCTGAGATAAGCCTGACTGCTCATGCCAAGCTACCAAGGGGGTGAGCAGGGGTTATCTGAGCGGGTATCTCCCTTATCCTGACCAGAGTGAGGGTCCCTACTTTGACCTGAGCGGGTATCTCCCTTATCCTGACTAGAGTGAGGGTCCCTACTTGGACAGGGTGCAAACCGACTGCCAACTAGAGACCCCATTTCTAACAATTGGAATATGGAGAAGGAATTGAATGAGTGCAGAGGGGGTGGCATGAATGCAATAGTGCTCAGTGTATAACTGTATGAAACAGGGAAAGCATTGTGGTATTGTCCAAAGGATATAGGATAACTTCTGGTCTAAAGCGCTGAAATTACATATCTTATTTCTCCAAGAAACTCTCTTTTGCATGCTGATTTAAACATACTGTGACATTGCTGGGGTTGTCAAATACTGGGTACTGATTACTCCTCATTTGCTAAAGGTACCTTGATATGGATGGACCCCTGTGTACCATTTGTTAAGATGCAGGTGTGTATAGACCAAGATGGGCTTTATACACTTGTGTCATGAACATTGAATTGGTTCTCCTTTACATTCACCAGTGTGTATGCTCCTAGTGTGAGACAAATGCTGTTCCTCAACTTCCTTGCTCAATGGGTGTTACATTATAGGGAATACAAAGGCTTATGGAGGGACATTTATAATATGGTGCTTGCAGTGCGGGAGGATATCAATCCTGGTCTGTTGTATGACCTCGTCTGGATTTCCAGTATGTGATTGTTCAAAAGCTAGATCCAGCATTATTATTATGGTAACTGCTGCAAGAAGGTTTCACTGGCCTGTCTGACAGTGCCTTGCGATAATGTGAAGCATAGTAGACGCAGCTTTCCGAATGAAGACAAACATCCTCACAGGTTCAAAGTATCCAGACCAGGTTTAATGAGAGTGTTACAGCTACAGAATGCAAGTGTTAAAGCTTGTCCGATGTGTACAAACAATAGCTTTATATGCATGTTAAGGATAACTCTCTAGCACTCCCTAAAATCCTTATCAGTCTAACTCTTTCTAAGCTTTTATGGTTGAGACACTGAAACCCTTATTAGAAAATGCAACAAATCTGCAAAAGTGGCAGAATTGTATTATACATCTGTTCTTTGTATGCTCTTTTCGTGTATAAGAGGGGATGTTACCAGTAAGGAGCATATCTCCAGCTGGGACTATGCTCTTGTCAGATTTATGCCCCCAAGTTGAGGAGGATGAGTGTATATTCAACCTGTCTTGGTTTTGACCAGACACAGCTAACAATTGACCTGGTGACTGTTGTAGTATTTGGAAAATCCAGAATGCATTTTGTTGAGCTAGCACTGAGCAGAGGTACATTGTGTGAATTTGCAGGTTGCAGCATATCACACTCTAAATAGACATACAAACCATAAAGTTGTATTAATAATAGAAAATGGTGAACATCAGATATTGCCCTTGCACATGCAAGAGTCTATATTCTACTTCCGTTCACATGGGATAAATATACATCGATCCATCCCAGTGGCAGTCACCACTGGGTAGTTATAGTTAAGATCATGTTTCCACAGGAAAAACATGTTTGGCTTTCCTTATAACTTTGGTTCCACTTGGCAAATCAAACTTTACAAAAAAAGTTGCATCCACCCCAGCTCCTACCTGGCTAGTTTCGGGGTGATCTGTAAAGGGGAAAGGAGGAAGGGTGGGGGCATGTGTCATTTTCCATAGAGCTCCCCCTCTTTAAAAAAATAAAATAAAATAATAGTATAAAAACCTCAAGTAGCCAGTGATTGGGGAAGGTGCAATATTTTCTAAAGGGGGGGGGGGGGGGGGCATGCAGACCCCATTCCAGAGCCTTCTTCAGGCCCCAGGGGCACCATCTTTTGGGGCTGATACATATTTGAAAGGAGAAGGGGGCATGCAGCATCTCATCCCGAACCTCTATAAGCCCCAGGGATCCCATCTCCATGACCCAATTTTAATAACATTTGATAAAAGGCATGAGGGCACACAATCCCCCTCCCAGAACCTAATTCAGGCCCTGAGGACCCCATGCCTCGCGGGCGGTCATTTTTACATGTAGGGGAGGGGGATGCCAGGCCCACTCCTGGAGGCTTGAAAGGCCCCAGGGAGCACATTCCTACGAGTCAGCTTCTCTGTTGTGTTCAAGAGAACCCAGACTGGAACACCATTTCCTTCCACAAGAGTGTGGGCAGGGAAATCTTGTTTATCTTCTAGCTGGAGCTGCAAAATTGCTCCCACATTTTTTTCCTATGCCTGTGCTCTGGCGGGCAGGTAAAGAGAGATTGCTTCCTCCCAGCAGGAGCAGAGAAAAAAACTTGCTGCCACTGGGATGGAGCAAGCAGGTGGGCCTTGGGGCTTACCCCGTAGCCCCCAACATTGTATACTGTGGGTGCCCCATGTGACCACCAAGGCACCTACATCAGGCCTCAGGGGATAGGGCTCCTGGGGCCTTAAAGTCTTGGGAAGCGGTGTGGTGCTCGCCCTCCCCCCCTTGTAAAGGCTCAGGGAATGGAGGACCATATGCCCCCCCCTCATTAAAAATACATAAAGCCCTGGGGATGGGGTCTGCGAGGCCTGTAGACATTTGTGGAAAGGGGGCTGCTCACCCACCTCCCCGGAAAATATGAAAATAAATGAAAATGCCAGCTCCTGCTGGAGCCCAGGATGAGTGCTGGCAGTGGAGATGTTGGGGGCGGAGGGGCCCGGGAGCTCCCACCTCTGGCCTCAACAAAATGTAAGTATCTGGGTGTGCCAGGTGGGCACTGAGACATCCAAAATAAAACACAAAAATGAATAATAAAAGAGCGTCAGAAGTCACTCATTTATTATTCACTGCTTCTTGAAGGAACCCTCCATAATGTCCTGTGAGCGCTTTTTACATTTTTCTTTGGAACTTGGTGATTTCTGTAGAAAGGGAAGGGGCACCACATAGCATTTATTTTAATATTGTGTGGCTTCAGGGAGTGCAGCAACCTTCCAGCAACATTAAAAAATAGTAAGTCTCCTGGGAAGATGATCCATGATCCCAGGAGAGCTTACCATATGTTTACTAAAGAACTCCTAGCTGGAGCTCAATGTTCTTCATCTGGAGTGCAGAGCCACTATAACTCGCACCCCTGCCATGCACAGTTTTCTCCGCAATACTTTTACTGCAAATGTTATAGTAATATTATCAAAGATGTCATATGAGATGTCATCAGTGATATCATATCTGGGGTAATTAGCAATGAATGGCAAGGTTGTGAGTTATAATTACTTGCATTAAGCATAACTATAGCTGCAGAATTTCTATGGTTGTGTGCGAATAAAATGTGAACCTAATTATAGAGTCCCTTTAACCTTTGGTTTTCAAGTGAATTTCTAGTTGTTTTTTTTTAATAATAAGTAATATTTAATTACTTTACGTTAATCCAACCACCGCTATGTACAGCCTTCAGCCGTGCATGGTGGAGGTTGGCACCAGGCGGGGTTTGGCTGCAGCGAATGGCTGCATGCCATGCAGCCAACACTCTATAAGCACCCAAGCCTGCACCATGCACGGCCTTTAGCCATGCACAGTGGAGGTTGGCCGTTGGCCTGGTCCTGTGGCCAACCCTTAATAAACACCAAACCCTGGGCCACGCTTGGCCTTTGGCCATATATGGTGGGGTTTGGCTGCAGAGCCCAATTTGGGAACCCATACCCCAGGGCCTGGCTAATTATTGAAAGAGGGAGGGGGCCCTCCCGCCCTCCCGCCCTGGCCATATTTCAGGCCCCAAGGACCCCATGCCCCATGTCAGGCTAATTATTAGAAGGGAAGGGGGGCCTTGAGGCCAACCTCTGTGGGCTGATTTTGGCATTGGGACCGCATCCCCCAGGGCCTGGCCAATGAATAAAAAGAAGAGGGGACGCGCAGTCCCCCTCCCTAGGTCAATTTTGGCCCGGTGACCACATCCCCTGGGGCCATTATGAAAAGGGGATTACACCAAATAACAAACAGCATGATCTGTGCACCAGGATCTAGCTTCCTACCAAATTTAGTGTAATTGAGTTCAGCAGTTCGAGCTGTAGTTGTGTCTAAAGAGCCTATGGGTAAATGCATGGGGAGAACCAATTTTGGGACCCCTTCCCCCCCCCTTTTTTCTTGACCCCTGCTTGACAAATCACCCTGAAACTTTCAAGACAACAGCTGAAGTCAGTGGCATACTAGTTTTGAAAATGTTGTAAAGATTCTTCAAACTGCGCCAAATTTATTCGCAAAACAAAAATGTTTTTCCTCTGGAAACTAGGTCCTAATTACAACTACCTTCTGGCGACTACCAGTATGTAATAGATATATATATTCACTGAAAAACCAAAGGTTACAGGGAAGTTGTAGGTAGAAAGTACCATTAAAAAAAACGTAGAAATTAATTGCAAAAACCAAGGGTTTCAGGAATGTTGTAGTTAGGAAATAGAATTGAAAAAAACCTTAGAAATTGACTAAAAGAAGAAAGGTTACAGGGACATTATTGTTAGGCTTAGATTTTACAAACACACAACCATGGAAATTCAGCAGTTATACTTACCTCAAGAAACAATAACTTGTGCCCTAAGGTAACTATAACTCATGCACAGTTTTCTCATCAATAATTTTATTGGAAATGTTACAGTGATATTATCAATGATGTCATAGAAGATGTCATGAATGATGTGTTATAATAACAGTGGATGGCGAAGGTGCAAGTTATATTTACCTTTTGGCATAAGTTAGAGTTTCTTGCCACCTGTGGGCAACCCCCCCCCAATGGCACCCAACCCGAGGGGACGGGCATGCAGCCCCCAACCCTGAGCCAATTTCAGTCCTGGGGGCTCCAACTCCCAGGGCCCACTGCTATATTTATGCGTGGGGGGTGGTGGGGTGGGAGCACGCAGTCCCACCTCCCTTGGCTGATTTCAGGAATGATACCTGCTCCTGCCAGCAGCCAGTATGACACTGACTGGAGCAGTGAGGACCTTGGGGATGCCCCCGCAGCCCCTAACTGCTCTGCATTGTGGTTCTCAATGGTGGGCACTGGGGCACCCACCTACAATTAATAAAATGTTTGGCTCCTGCCAGGGGGGTAGACTGGTGCTCCTCACCCAACCCCAACATTCTGCTCTTTCTAACATTTCTCGTGTCTGCTTCATATTATGATTCCCATGGTAAAAAGATAAAAAGACACAGTGCTACAGTACAGTAAAGTACAGTACAGATATTACTACAAAAAACGTAAACTGACAGTTTTCAATGTTCTTAACAGGTATGGGGATGTTATGGCTTTTATAAGCCAATCAGACCTAGTTTCTCATGATTCACATTTGTAGGAAGCTGACCTGGTGTGTGGTGAGCACCTATGTTGTTATCACCTTATACCAGGTCCAGGTATCCCCTACTAGTGAGGTATAGGCAGTGTCTAGGAAGCCAGGGATCTCTAGAGGTAGCTGTGGATAAGCCGCCAAGGCTTATCTAGGAGTCATGCAAAGCTTATTACAATACAACTACAGTCACGTAGCACTTACACACATGAAAGGACTACACGGTATTACAAAAATAAAGGTACTTTATTATGGTAACACAAATACCAGCATATTGTGTGGGCAATACTCCACTAACAGGTGAGTAGATACACTATTATATACATATTAGAAGTACGTGATAAGCATAGAAAGCAATAGCAAACAGTAAAACAATGAACAATAGTTAAGGTCTTAGGGGAAGACCAAACCATATACTAAGTAAGTGGAATGTGAAAGTCAGTCCCTCACCAAAGGAAGTGGAATCCGTAGAGGGGAGCTGGAGGAACTAGGAACCAAAAAAGGTAAGTTTCAGGGTGCCCCCCAGCGACCAGGGTGAGAAGAAGTAAGTACCTGTTTTTCCCCAAAACCACAGGAGAACTTTGGAACAGGACTGTGCAAGATTCAGGGCAGACTGGAAGAAACTAAAGGTGGATCCTGACGGAAGAGGATCTGCAAAAGAAGGGAACCAAGTCCAGTTTGAGTTGGAGTGTCCGGCTGTGGCAGGAGCCACTACCCAACCGTCTGAGAATGCAGGACCAGGTCAAAGGTGGATGAAGAAAGTCAGCAGTGCAGCACAGGAGCAGAAGAGGAGTTCCAGAAGTGATGCAAGGGATTCACGTTGAGGCCCACTTAGCACATCTAGAGAGGAGTCTCATGTTGCTGGAGCAGCAGGCTGGAGACTGTGCTTTGCAGGGAAGAGCGTTGTTGGCCGGGGCTACAGGGAGCCTGAAGATCCCTTGGAGGAGAGACAAACAAGCCTTGTTAGCTGCACAGGAGTTCTGTCCTGCAGGGAGAGGCAAGGGCTTACGGTCTCCCAAGTTGGACAGCTGGTAGTGAGGATCAATGGGACCACTCCTGACCACAACCTGTGATGCAGGATCCACGCAGTTCCATAGGAGAGAGGATCCACGCAGCCGGTCGTCATTGCAGTTGGTGCCTGCGGATGCAGGGGAGTGACTTTTTCACTCCAAGGGAAATTCCTTCTTGCTTCTTGTGCAGGCTGAAGACTTGTTGCCCTCAGAGGATGCACAGCAAGGGAAATGTTGCAGTGGCTGGAAGGAGCTGGAGGAACAATGTTGCAGAGAGAAGTCATCGCTGGAGTTGCAGATTGTTGGTTCCTGGATGGTCCACTTGCATTCCAAGTGACCAGAAGATGAATTAAATGATGCAGAGGAGTCCTGCTGGAACTTGCACGTCAAAGCTGAAGACCCACCCTGGAGGGAGACCCTAAATAGCCCAGGAAGGGATATTGGTCTCCTAGCAGGGTGACCACCTATCAGGAGGGGGCTGTGACATCACCTGCCTGAACAGGCCACTCAGATGTTCCCAGGGGCCTCTGCCCACCTTGGTTTCAAGATGGCAGAATCAAGTGGCCACCTGGAGGAGTTCTGGACACCCCCTTTGGGGTGGTGATGGACAGAGGAGTGGTTACTCTCCTCTCCATTGTCCAATTGTGTGCCAGAGCAAGTGCTGGGGTGTCCCTGGACCCTGTGCAAACCAGTTTATGCAAGACGGGCTTGGAGAGGCTACCCCTCCCAAGCCATGTAACACCTATTTCCAAAAGGAGAGGGTGTTGCCTCCCTCTCCCAAAGGAAATCCTTTGTTCTGCCTTCCCCTGCTTGAGCAAGCTAAACAGCAGGGGGGCAGAAACCTGTCTGCAGGGTGGCAGCAGCGCAGGCTCCCCGGAAAACCCTAGAAGAGTGGCAGGAGCAATGCTGGGGGTCCTCTAAGGAGCCCCCAGAGTGCCTGGAATCATACAACCAATATTGGCAACAGTATTACTGTATGATTCTGACATGTTTGATACCAAACATGCCCAGGTTCGGAGATACCATTATGTAGCTGGTCATAGGTAGTAACCTGTGTCAAGTAGACAGGCAAACTAGCTTTCCTGCACTTACAAAGTCCAGGAAAACGGAGCTGGAGTTCGTAGGTGCTCTGACCTCACACACAGGTACTTGCACCCTGCTCTCTGGGCTAGGAGGGCCTGCCATAGTGGAGACTGACAGTGACCTGTAGTGGAAGGGTACATGCACCTTTCCACGCAGACTGCAATGACAAGCCTGCAGACACATTTTATTTTGACTCCCATGGGTGACACAATAAGTGCTGCAGCCCATGGGGAACAGCTGGTGCCCCAATGCTCCTGGTACCTAAGTACCATATACTATGGACTTATATGGGGGCACCAGTGTGCTAAGTCATAAGCAACCAAATTTAGAGGGAGAGAGCACAGTAATGGGGGTCCTGGTTAGCAGGATCCCAATGGGCACAGTTAAAACACATTGACAGCAGGCAAAAAGTGGGGGTGACCATGCGATAAAGTGGGTACTTTCCTACAGTGTTGTCATAAATATATTTTGCTTGACCCAAAATGATAACATTTTTGGTAACTTGTCTCACTGTATAAATGTACCACAGCCTTTTTGACTGGATCAAACATATATTCTGTGAATGCCTTCAGTAACAGTTGTTGGTTTTCACTCTGTGTACAATTCTTGAATTTCTTGTACCCTTCTGAAAACATCGATACTGTATTAATCTGTATTGACTTGTATTAAACTGTCTTCTCTAATCACTATCACAGTCCCCTCTTCGCATAAAGTGATGTTCTCTTTCCCTTCCTTTATATCTGAGCTGACCTTTGCTGCTATATGTCCTTGTATGAACAATGTGATGTTCACTATGATAATGCTCTGGCATTTTGGATGCTTGGAGGATGTGTTCATCTATACAGTCATATCCTTGTGAAGTACAGGACAGAGCTATGTGCCCTCACTTGGTTACAGCATTTCATTGAGAGTCTCCTTCGAGTGGCCTGTCTGAATCGTTACATTGTGGGACCATCCCCTGGAATGTTGAGCAGTTGGGCATCCATGTGTTGAACTGTCTGACCCTCATGACCTGCTCTGATTCACCCTCTCATACAGGGACTGTTATAGTGGCTGCAATTATTCGGTCTCCTGATGCATACACTGGTGAATTAATAGTAGCTAACTGTATTTAGTCAGCCCTTTTCGGTGTGTCCATGTGATGTATTCATTGCAGCAAGGGGGAGACATTGACAATGGCATCAAGCTTGTCCAAAGCCATCCTCCTGACCTTTGCACTCACCCTTAGTTGCCATATGATGATGGGCCACGAGGTAATGCATGTCTCTCTTCATTTTGCTTCTCCCCTGCCTGAGAGCTTGATCTATACCGGCTTTGCTTTGTTGTATTTGTTTTTGCGTTGTCTAACGTTTCCTGGAAAACATTCACAGTTATTTGCTGTTGATCCAAAAGTCGGTAGCTTGCAGACAACTGACGGTCTGCTGCTTCGCCTCCTGCTTGTGCCAAATTGTTTCGTTTTCTTTTACGAGACCTATTGAATTGTCAATTACCCCACCTGTATTGAGCACAATACACATCCTGTTTCCCTCTCACAGTTTCACTCTGAGGTTCAGTTGTCTGATGTAACAATATATGTAGCTCTTCTTTCCATATTGCTTGTACATATGTATATTTATCAGGCATATTATACATTGAAAAACTGAATGCTACAGGTGCGTATAGATTACCAATAGCAAAATATGCGCATGCCTGCTCCATTAAACTGATAATGTTTATCACTGGCCAAACATGCAAGGCACCTGCAGATGTAACAGTAGCATTACTTTGCATTGCCATTTTTCTTTGCCCTCAGTCTCTAGTGGTACTAGTTCAAGGCAATACACAACAAATGTATAGATAGCTCTTTTCAAATAGAGACAGATTTTGTTTAATATCAGTTAGTTGTGCGATTGTGAAGGTTACTGGTATAAATCCTTTCTTGCAATAATTAGCAACATATTTTTCATATCATGGGTCATATCTGCCAGACTTTGCCGTGGCCATGGGTACTAACTCATCTGCCATCTAAAAAATCTTTACTGCTGCGAGTGTGCATGGGACCAGTAACTGATGGGAGAGGTAGAGCCTTCTATCATTTCTATTGCATCCTTAAAATTTGTTGCACTTACCCATCATACAAAACGAATGTGAGTACAGTTTTCATCCCCTTACACAAATATATCTGATTGAAAGATTAACCTTTTTCCTCCAAACAAAGATGGTAAACAGTCCTATTCCCTGAGTTCTGCTGGCATAAACTTTGAAAATATCAATGGCGTATGCTAGATATACACGAAACAACACAGCTTTCTGATAGAGACTTCTAACCACAGATTTCTCGCCTTGCGAATTTTCCCAAGCACCAGTCTGGATCTGAAATTTTTGATGGCATTTCCATCGTGCATCAGTAGCTGACATATGACTCTGTGTTGAATCTGCCCTGCCCCAGATTCGATGACAGGACTACTTTATCTGTGCCACCTTCTTGTGCTGAGATCTATTCCTTGCTTTTTGCACCTACTGCTGCGGATCCAGGGCTCCTTTAAATTCTATCAGTCTGACAGGGTTTCCCCAAATTATATTTTGTGTGCAGAGACATGTCTCCCCCTAGAACAACAGGTATAAGTCATGTCAGGACTGTCGTAGTTGGATGTTAGTGACAGATACCCCTGAGGTCCTTCTCTGGCGCCTTGGTCCCAACATGACTGCATCATGTGACTGCTGCACGAAGATGAATCTCAAGGCCTTGCACAACAGCAAAGTCAAACTTGTCGAACTATGCAAGAAGTCAAAGAAGATGCAGTTCTGGATGAAGTCAAGAGCATGACATGCTCTCACTTCCAAGGCCAGTCCCGCAACTAATCATCATCGAAATTGCAGAGTTCACGTAAGTCCAAAAAATCTAAGAAACAAAAGAATTCCAAGCATGGGTCTCCATCGCCCTGCCACTCACACTGCTTGGAGTCGCACAACGGCCCAGGTACCTCCAGGCCACGGAGTCATTCCTAGACTCCGGAACTGCTCCTGATGCCCCCCAGGGCATCAGTGATGGCACAACAGCTCCATGAGCTTAGGGTGGCTGTGGACAAGGTCCAATTGTATCCCTCTGGAGGGCTTTTGGACCACTAGGGTCCGAGGTGGTCTCCAGTTGGTCAGTAGTCAGCAGATCGCTCCCAAACATCAACCATGCCACTCAGTCTTGATCTGAGGCTGGCTCCCTCCACAATTTAAGCTCCTCAGACTCCTACGACAGCACAATTGAGACTGTCAGTCTGAGTTTCAGCACTGGCATCACCAGTACCAGAAACAAAGCCTATCATTTTGTTCGACTACGAGACCCATCTGACACTCCTGAGGTCACAGTCGCCACCCCTCAGTCCCATTCGGACCTAGAAGCATGCTATCAGTATTACAGTAATAGTGATGATGATGCCCCTTATTATAGGATGCCAGAAGTCTGGACACCTATCCAGACATAGGGCACTCCTCCCCCAACCCTGCTATGACAAAAGACGAATCCACCTTCTTCATCACCATGATCAGGAGAGCAGCAGAAGTACTGGACCTCACCCTATATATCCCAGAGGTCAAGACAGCCATGCAGATTGAAGTTTAGAACCCAGCACGAATTGCTGAAAAACCTCTGCTACCCATCAATGCCCATCAGGAATGTCCCTTGGGGCACCTGGGCAAAGCCAAGATCCAGCCCCCCCCCCCTCAGTCATTAGGGAAGTGACTAGCTGGCTTACACTAGCCACATGGATCCAGATTTCCTCTTAAAACACCCAACTCTGGAGATGCTGGCGGTGCAAGTGCCATCTAGTCTCCTCCAATCAAACACATTTCTGACAATCGCATCAAACAGTTGCAACACATGGAGACATTTGCCAAGGTATGTTCTCCTTTGCCAGACATGCCTTGTCCTCGGGTCTCTCACCACCAACTGCCTCCTGAGGAGGTACTCTCATGAGTTGTAGTGCAGGCTGTCAGGCATCTTACCAGCTTTCCAGAGGACATCCATCCAACAGTGCAACATCTGATTCAAGGAGACCAGGGCACAGTAAAATACTCCATCTAGATTCACTCTACAGGCTTCTCCAATGACGTCCAGCAATCTTTCATGGACATGTCTTTTGAAAGCTCTTGTCTCTTTGGGGCAAAGGCAAACTTGACCTTTGAGAGGTTTAAAGAGGGCACGACCACAACATGCTCTCTAGGCCTTGCTCTGTTGGTTTGGCATTTTCCCAGCAATTTGCCCCCTTTCGGCGCTTCGGAAGGGGATGTCAGCAGAGGCAATGTCAGAATGTACTTTAACAAAGTGTCTTTCAGTCCTTTGAAGATAGAGGCAGGCGGATCAGGCCAACAGCATTCAGACCCTCAAGGGCAATGTGCTGCCCAAACTCCAACCTATTCCTATCCCGCAGCTGCTGCAAAACCACTTAATTCACTGTCAGCACCACCAATCCCCTGGTGAAGGGACGTGTCATCTTCCACCTCCCTGGGTTGAGGAGCATTACATCCGACCAATAGGTACTTCAGATTGTGGAACATGGTCGCAACTCCCAGATATGCCCACCCACTCCACAACACCTCCTGGTGGACCACGTGTCCATACTCCGTGGAGAAGTTCAGGCTCTTTTAGCCAAGGGAGCAATACAGAGGATATCAGCATCAGAGATCGTGACTGGTAGTTACTTCTATTATTTTGTGATGTCAAAGAAGGATGAAAGCCTTCGGCCCATCCTAGATCTTTGCCCTCTGAACTTCTTCTTAAACTTCTTGCCCTGGCTCACTTTCTGTCTGCCCTAGACTTAGTAGACTGCGCTTTGGAGCTCCCAAAGGCAGTCCTTGTGGGGAGACACCTTTTTCTTTAGCTTGGGGTTGGAACTCCTGTATGCCTTTCTGCCTCTGCCTCTCATGCCCAGACAACTGAAAAGGACCGGGAAAGACCTTGCCCAAGTCAGCGTAGTGGCATTATAGTATGTGTGGAGAGTGTGGTACCTGGAACTTCTGACCAAGAGCACAAGTCCTCCAATCTGGCTGCCCTCTTGGAAAGCTCTCCTGATGCAGCAGCAGGGTCGGATCATGCACCATACCTGCACAACCAACACCTCCATGCGTGGAGAGCAAATGGCAACCAATGGTGTCTTTCAATCTTATTTTGGAAGCGAGCTATCTATTCACCAAAACTGTATATGCAGGTCAGTTGGAGAAATTTGTGTTCTGGTGTTCCTCATTTGTCATCCAACCTTTAATTGCGACATTGTCCGAAATTCTTTTTTTGGTCTTTCTCTGGCCAAGCAAGGCCTTGCTGTGGTTACAGTTAAAGATTATCTTTCTGCCTTTCTGTGATAACCAGATTCAGCTATCACTTTTCAAATCACCTGTTGTGATGCTTAAAAAGGATAAGCCACATGTTCCTGCAGACACCTACTTTGATGCCGCCATGGGGCCTTAATTTGGTTCTCACCTACCTGATGTGTACTCCATTTGAACCAATGCACAATTTTCTCATCTTCCCTAACAAGTTGGTTCTCCAGACAAAAGTGGCACTCCTGCCAAAGGCTATCACACCCTCTGACATAGGGTAATCCATGACCTTGCTGGCTTTCTATTTTTCCCACCACCTCTTTAAGGAGGAGGAGTGGCTCCACCGTCTTGACCCTAAAAGAGTCCTTAATTTTTACATCGATCAGACCAGAGCTCATTGTTTGGCTGACCAACTGTTTATGGGCTTCTCTGGAGCAAAAAGGTGAAAGCTTTACAAACGAGGATCATATCCCAATGGATTGTTTTGTGCATCAAATTCTGCTATGGGCTAGGCAGGATGCAGCCCCTCAGAAGGCTTGACAGTCCTGAATATTTGCCAGGCTGCTACATGGGAATACCTCCACATGGTCATGAAGCACTCCTGCCTGAATAACGAGGTCCAGCGGGATAGGAACTCTGGATCTGTTCTGAAGGATTTCCTGGTCTGAGATATTCCACAGACCCACTCCCTGGGGAGGTACTCCTTTGATATCTATTCACAAGGTAAAAAATCTGTGGTTTGAAGTCTCTATCAGAAGAAAAATCATACCTATAGTAATGTCTTTTCTGGTAAAAATTCGAACAGCATTTTCTCCACTGACCCTTCCCCATTCCTGTCCTATGAAATGAACTGATAGTTCCAACCTAGATAGCTGCACACTGGCACATTCTGATTTTTATGAGCTCCTTATCTGATGGTGCGGACAGAGATCTGAAAGAATTGACATTAACCCACTGAGATGGTGCAGATATTGTGGTCCGATGTCACATCCAGAGTAGGGCAGATCCAGCGTGTCGCACCATGCCACCTACTAACATGTGGCAGAAGTGCTATCAAAAGTTTTCCAATCCAGTCTAGTGCCTTGGGACATTACCAAGGTAGGGAATCTGCAGTTTAAAATTGTCTCTACCAGAAAAGGCATTACTGTATATAGGTAACTTGTTCTCCTGATAGAGACTTCTAATCACAGATTCCTCACCTTTGAATACTCCACAGGCATCAGACAGGATCCACAGAATCTTGAGTGGTATCTCTGCATGCCAGTAGGTGGTGTTGAGCAGCTTTGCTTCCTTGTCATCCACACCAGAAGTGACATGCACAATGCATATATAGGTTTCACCCCAGCGTGCTGACCTCAGTTTCTTTCTTTCCTCACCAACAGCGTGAATTTGGAGAGCTACCTTGGTCATTTTTGTCCACTTTTTTTTTTTTACTCTTGGTCAAGTTCTTTTTGAGCCTTGCTCCAGTATGCTAGGCACATGTCTCCCAACAAACTTGAGGGTTTTAAACTATTTGAGGAATGTTGCAGACATATGTCTGTCTCTGACCCACACTTGATTTGCCTGGGGTTGGGCAATGACCCCAAGGCTTGCGCCAACTACAACTCCATGAATCCGAAGGCGATTTGTGAGAGGGTGCTGAAGCTCCTGGTAGCATGGTAGAAAACGTCATGCCCATCTTGGTCCCAAGGTAGATCTCAGGCCCATTGTCAGAGCCATTCCTGAGGACTGTCGTCATAGAAGTCAGGTAAGTTACAGAACCCAAGAAGAAGTTGAAGTGCGCTTCGGTTTCCCCTAGCAAACACCATGCTTCTATACTTAGCTCCCACACTCCACCCACAGAGCCTGCAGCTGGGTCCACTTCACGCTTCTCTGAGTTTTCCAGAGCTGGAGCGACCCCAGTCCAACTCAAATTCTACGATGCCATGCAGTCCATCTTTTGGCCTATGGCCCCCTCTAGGGTGCCTCCGGTCCCCATGGCAACACGAGGTGCCCATGCTGGATTACCATCAGCAAATTTACCCTCCGCACCCGCTGGGCCCTCTAGATGCACACCGTAATAAAGACTGGTACCCTCACAGGGGCCATCTCCCTTCCCATCCTTTATTCTTCTGACACTGGCTCTGATTGAAGAGCTAATCTCAATCTCCGTCTCCATGACGGCTGTCAAATGCTGTTCAGCGTTGACACTGGCGATGTCCGGCCCATGTCCACCCCCAGATTTGCCACCCCTACACAGACTATTTTTATCTGAAGGGGAAATGAAGAGAGGTGTGGCCCCTTTGAGAAGGACTCCTACCAGGGGAAAACTGGTATGAGGTTGCTGGGTGATGTCATTGGTCTGGACACCCCTCCAGACTCTGGCTTGATTCCTCCTTGGGGCCATGGAGGAGGGTGCATCTTTTGCAATAGTGACAGTCCTTGTCCTGCAGATGCCATTTGTCGAAGCAAAGGCCAATGTCTTGATGGAGGCACTTCACCTGGGGGCAAGCTCTGCAGAGTCCTTCACTTGAATGAGGCCCTTACCGAAATTCTCCTGGAGGCCTCGCCCAAACCCTGCCAAATGCTTTTTACAGAATGGTTGCCGGCTCACATCATTCTACCCCAGGACACCCACCCATCCTCACTCAGCATTCCTCCTTAGAGAGTCTGCTGGTACAGGCCTCGATGGCCAAAGTCAACCTAAGCATGTTTCCTTCATCTTTGGAAGCTGATCTTCGTTTCCACAAGCTTGGCATTGTGGTAGGCAAAAAACACGTGCCTTTTGGGACAATATTCTGATGCCTTGTAGGATTGAGTTGTACAGCTGCTACCATGGTTATCCAAAGAGGGATGAGCCATCCTGAACCAGGCACGGGTTGATGGCTAGGACACAGCAAACTTCACCATTCTGTGGGGGGCTGAACACTACTGACTCACTAGGCAGTGCCATGCCTCTAAGGTGGCACTCCTCTGGGTTTTCAGGGGATGTCCAATCATCTCTGATTGACCTGTCCTTTTGATGGCTCCTGCCCATTCAACAACAAAGCTCACATGGCGCTTGTGTGCTTCAAAGAAAGCCAGGTTACCACCAGACCCTTGGGCCTTTCCTAGGGCCACAGCAACAGTCCTTTCACCCATTTCCTGGCCCCAATCAGGGCTTCTATGGGCATCCGCAATATCAGGTACCCCAATGGCAAGCTGTAGCTGTAACATCTGCCACCCCTAATGGGACAAATGGGTGCTCCAAATTGTACAGAAGAGTTAAGCCTTTCCATTCCTGGAAACCCCACGACCTTTAGCACCATCCCAGTAACTACTGACAGAAACCATCTCTCTTTGCTCGATCAGGAAATGCAGGCTCTTCTAGCCAAAGGAGCCATTGAGAGGGTGCTAGGATCAGAAGTAGCATGTGGTTTTTATTCCCACTACTTTTTGTTGCCCGAAATGAGGAATGAGGCCTTTGCCCTATATTAGAACCCCCTCCTCCACTCAATGCGTTTCTAAGGAAAGAGAAGTTCAAGCTACCCACCCTGGCTTAGGTTCTGGCTGCTCTGGTCACAGGAGACTGGATGATAGTGCTGTACCTTGACAAAGCATATTTTCACATTCCCATTCTGCAGGTTTAAAGGTGTTAATTTTGGTTCACAATGGCCACAAGTATTTCGAGGTCCCTGTGCTCCCATTTAGCCTCACACTCACCATTGCCCCTCGAGTGTTCACAAACATTATGGCAGTGGTTGCAGTACATCTGCAGAGGAGGCTCACCCCAGGCAGTCATCATCCACCTCTAGATTTTGGCAGCCCTTCTGCATTTGCTGGAGTTCACTATCAACATGCCGAAGTCACACGTGACTCAGCTACTCCCTTTCACCAGCTGCAGCTACATGCATGATCCTTCTGGCAAATATCATCCATGCCCACAACATCAACATCCTCTCCTACACAGACAACACACAACTCATACTCTCCCTCCCAGACAACACCCCCAAAACAAGAAAACAAATTCACTGCTTGCATGACCAAAGTTGCTGACTGGATGAAAGCCAGCTGTCTCAAGTTCAACACCAACAAGTCTGAAGTTGTGATCTTCAACAAGAATACCTCACCATGGGGCTACAGTTGGTGGCCTTCTGAACTCTTACCCACACCCATACCCAGAACCCATGCCAAGAACCTTGGAATAATCATCAACAGCAAACTGGACATGAACACACAAGTCAGCTCCATCATTGCAATCTTCTTCTACAACTGAAACAGCAGAGAAACATCTTCAAATGGCTCCCAAGCAGCACTGAAAAAACTGTCACACCCTATTCACCAGCAAGTTGGAATATGGAAACACACTTGATGCTAAGATCACCAAGCAACTCACTAGAAGACTACAAACATCCAGAAAGGGCAGCCAGACTCATCCTTAAACTCCCACACACAACTCACATCATACCACACCTCACCTCACTGGCTCTCGTTACACAAATGTGCTAATTTCAAACTCCACAAACACAAATTCAAGGCACTGCACAACTTAGGATCCACCTACCTGAACAGTAATATCTTCCCCCAGCCATCTTGATACCTCTGCTCCACAGGTCTGAAACTCACACACATCCCTTACATATATAGAACCAGATCAGGAGGACAGGCGTTCTCTTATATTGTTCCTAATCCATAGAACAACCTCCCACTCCACATCAGAGCCTTCTTTCTTCTTGAATTCAACAAGAAGCTGAAGACCTGGCTTATCAATGACCTAATCTACCATAGGTTGGGCTAGGCACACACACCTGGTCATCATCAGGAAACTCTCATAGGTGATTCTGCACCTTACAAATACATATAGTATAACATCACATCAGAGCCAATCTGGACATGGCGCAGTTCCGCCTCTATCTTCCAGAGTAGAGAACCAGAACACTTGGACTATGATTCCGATTTTACAACCTAAGTCCTAGATTTTGGTGAGACTGATTTTGATGCTTCTGAGTCTGATGACTCCCTGCATCCTGCTGGTGATGTTCGCTTGATGGAATACGCAGACTCTGCAATGAACCTGAAGTCCCAGTTGGCAAAGCACCAGGAGAATCTATCAAACCTAGTCCAGATTTTGTAGAAGACTGCAAAAGATCTGCAGTGGTGGTTGATGAACTGCCATTGGGTCACCAGCAGAACCCTCTCCTTGCTTCACCCAAAGCGGACTTTGTTGACCAATGTATTACTTCTGGGTAGAGGCAGCCATCAGGGAGAGGTGACGATTAAAGGACTTTGATTTTCAGCAGAAGCTCAGCTCCACATTAGTCTTGGAACTGAGACCTATCTGCTTGGAATTAATATCTTTCCTCCCTTCCATCAAGAGAATGCTGGTTCAAGTGTTTGCTGAAAACATACCACCGTGGGGCACTGTAAGAATTAGGGTGGAGTGGGGTCATGGACCCTATGCCAATAGGCTCTGATCTCTTGACTTTGCTGGAGTGCCAGGATACCTTCCTGGTTGTACAGTACCTGGTGGGATCACTTAATGCCAGAGCAGGCAAACACTGCTGCTGATGCCTTGTGGCTCACACCTGATACCTACATCCAGAGGTGGTGCAAGGTCTCTTCCGTGAATGGGGAGAACCTTGGCTAGATCTATTCGACACCCAAGGATGTCAGCTCTTCTGCACTTTGGAGTTTCCAAAGTGGCCCTCACTGGGAGACACGTTCTGCTTAGACTTGAACACCTTTCTGTCGATACTGCTCCTACCCCAGGTTCGCAGGTAGATCAGGAATGACTGGGCACAAGTCATCATGGTGGCTCCAAACTGGGCAAGGTAAGCATGGTATACCACAGTCCTGAGCATGAGCATCTGTCCTCTGAACAGGCTGCTCCTTCTGGAGTTTCTCCTGTTTCAACAGGGCAGGGTGCTGCACCCAAACCTGTGCACGCTCAACCATCATGCATGGAGATTGAATGGTGACTGGTAATGTTTTTGACCTTCCTCCCGAGATTTGTGATTTCGTTCTAGCAGCCAGGCATCCCTCTAAAAAAACTTTATACACCTGCCATTGAGACAAATGTTTGGCTTGGTTCTCCTCCTGTAATGTTGATCCTTTTTCTGCCTCCTTGTTGGAGGTGCTGTTGTTGTGCCTTGGGCACAGTGAAAGGTTACCTATCCATCATTGCGGCTTTCTTGCATTTACCAGATAAATTCTGGCTGTTCAAGTCACCTTTTGTGATGTGTTTCTCTAAGTGCTTCCAACACTTGTTTCCTCATATCACTTTTGTTAAGCCCCAAAGGGACCTAAATCTGGTTCTGATGTTTTTCATGTGTTTCCCATTCAAACCCATTCATAGTTTTCTGCCGTGACTACTGCCCTTTAGGACTGTATTCCTGGTGGCCAGCTAGAGTCAGTGAGTTTCAGACCCTTTCAGTTGAACCTCCATATACCAGCTTTTACCTGGATAAACTGGTCCTCCAGACTTGTGCCTCTTTTCTGATGAAACTGGTGACTCACTTTCCACTTTGGCCAAAGCATCATGCTAGCAAACGTTTTTGCTCCATCTCATCTTTCCAAGTAAGATGAGAGATGCTATTGTTTAAATCCAAAACTGCCCTCTCTTTTTACATTGATCATACCAAACATAGCCCTCTCTTTTTACATTGATCGCACCAAATACCACTGGGTAGACGATCAGCTTTTCATTGGGTTCGCTGGAGTGGAAAAAGACTCAGTGGTGCAGAAATTACCATCTCTCGATTGTACTTTGCACCAAATATGCTACGCACTAGCTGAAAAGCAGCCCCCTGAGGGCTTTCAGGCCCATTCCACAAGAGCCAAGGGTGCTACTACAACATTAGCATGTGGGGTACTGGCCCCAGACATCTGCCAAGCTCCCACTTGGGCATCGCTCCATGTGTTCACAAAGCACTACTACTTAGCCAGTCAGGTCCATTGAGACTGGCTTTTGGCTTGTTCAGTCCTCCAGGACTTCCTGGTTTGGGCCTGTACACAGACCCACCTCCAGAGAGGTATTGCTTGTGTATCTATTCTAAGGTGAGGAATCTATAGTTACAAGCCTCTAACATAAGAACAAGTTACTTACCTTCTTTAATGCTTTTTCTGCTAGGGACTCTATCTAACTGCATATTCCTCACTGACTCATCATCCCAGCTCTACCACCAGAAGTAGGCAGTGGTTGTTATCTCCACTAGTTTCTGGTGCTAAAAAGCATGGGGTTCTCCGTCCTAATCTGGAACTTTGCCCTCTCAATGTCTTTCTAGGGAAGGGCAGGTTCAAGATGCTCACCCTTGCCCAGATCCTGTCTCCCCTAGAGACTGGATGGTATCGTTGGACCTGCAGGATGCTTATTTCCTTGTTCCCATCCGACTAGCCCATAAGCATTATCTGTGGTTTACGGTGGACTCTGAGCACTTTCAGTTTGCCGTGCTCAAATTTGGCCTCATCATCTCCCCTCAGGTGCTTACTAAAGTGATGGTGATCATTGCTTCTCACCTCTGGAGATTGGGGATCCCAGTCTTCCCATATCTCGATGACTGGCTATTGAAGGCAGGATCATCCTAGGCAGTCATCACCTAATTCCAGACCACTGCAAACCCTTTTCATTCATTGGAGCTCTCTCTCTGTCAACATTCTGAAGTCACACCTAACTCCTTCTCAAACATTCCCTTTTATCGGACCTGTTCTGGGTACAGTACAGTTTTGCACCTTTCCTCCCACGCAGAGTCCAGGATAGGTCAGATGGCCTGCTTCACCCTGCTGGTAAACCATGCCAAATGGCACATGCGGGCTCTGCAATGGGATCTGAAGTCCCAGTGGGCACAACATCAGGGGAAACTCTTTGACCGAGTCCAGATTTCGGAGGAGGCTGCAAGAGACCAGCAATGGTGACTACTGAACAACGATCTGGTCAGTGAAAGACCCTTTCCCTTCCAGTCCCAGAATTGACAGTGTTGACCAATGCATTGCTTCTGGGGTGAGGTGGCAATCTGGATGCGGTGAAGATCACAGGACTCTGGTCTCTAGAGAAAACCCACCTCCACATCAATATGTTGGAGTTGTGGGCCATCCGCTAGGCATGGAAAGCCTTCCTACCATTCATCAAAGGGGGGCTGGTTTAGGTGTTCACAGACATCACCACTGCCATGTGGTACTGCAACAAGCAGGGTGTGATGGGGTAGTGGACCCTGTGCTAGGATGCCTTGCGCTTCTGGAAATGGCTGGAACATCAGGACATTTTTCTGGTTGCACAACACCTGGCAGGATCTCCAAAAGCCAGGGCAGACAAACTCAGCCTTTGTGCCTTGCTTGCCATGAAAGGCACCCCTACCCAGAGGGGAGGTCCTGTCTCTTCCAAGAATGAGGAGAACCTTGGGTCGATCTATTCACCACTGCCAAGAGCATGAAGTGGCAGCACTTCTGCATGTTCGAGGTTCCACAGGGCCTCTGGCTGGGAGATGCATTCCACTTAGAGTGGAACATAGGTAATCCTGTATGCCTTCCCGCTGATACCACTCTGCCTCTGCTCTTCAAGAAGAGCAGGATCGACTAGTTCTAAGTCATCCTAATGGCTTCAGACTGGGCACAGAGACATTGGTATCCAGAATTCCTGGGTCTGAGCATCCATCCTCCGATCAAGCTGCTCATTTGGGAGGTTTTTCTATTGCAGCAGCAAGGTCGGGTCCTCCACCCCAACCTGTGCATGCCCCATCTTCATGTCTGGATATTGAGCGTCAGCAGTTAAACACTTTTGACCTTTATCCCAAGATTGTGAATGTTATTGTGGTAGCCAGGCATTCCTCAACAAAGTCTGTATACGCCTACTATTGAGACAAATTTGTGGCTTGGTGTTCTGACAAGGGCATTGACCTGCTTCATTACCATCTGTCTGAGCTGTTGCTGTCCCTGTTGTCCTTGGCCCGGCAGGGGCTGGCTCTGAGCACTGTCAAAGGTTTTATTGACAGTTTTCCCTGTTTGAGTCACCCATTATGACTAGGTTTCTTAAAGGTTTGCAAGACATCATTTGCTTCATTATGCCCCAGTGGGACATGAATCCAGTCCTCACCTTTTTGATGGACTCCCCGTTTAACCTCATGCATAACTACTCTCTTACTGTTCTGACTGTCAAAATGGCTTTCTGGGTGGCCATAACATCAGCCCAGAGGGTGAGCGAGCTTTAGGCTTTTCCTGCTTACCGCCATTCACCTACATTCTTTCAGGACAAACTGGATCTCAGAACATGTGCCACCTTCCTAGGTGGTGACCACTTCCACATTGGTCAAGCATTCACCCTTCCGGTGTTCTTAACTCCACCTCACCCTTCTAAGGTGCAGGAGAGACTCCATTGTTTGGAACCAAAGTGTGCCCTTAGTTTTTGTATTGATCGTACCAAGGTTCACCGGCTGGACACTCAGCTTTTCATTGGATTTACAGAAGCAACAAAAGGTAAAGCTGTGCAGAGAACCATCTCTCAATGGATCATACTCTGCATTAAGAGCTGCTATGCATTAGCGTCAAAGCAGCCTCCAGAAGGTTTGAGGGTGCACTCCACATGGATGCCGCTTCATACCTTTATGAAACACTAGTGTCTGGATGGTGCAGTCCGTCAAGAGGGGCACTTTTCCCGCTCATCCTGCAGGACCTTTTTGTTTATGTCCGTTCACAGCCCCTCTGCTGGGGAGGTAATAGCTTTGGCATCTACACTAAGCTAGGGAGTCTGTGGTTAGAAGTCTCTTCCAGAAGAACAAGTTACTTACCTTCAGTAGTGCCTTTTCTGGTAGAGACTTTAACTGCAGGTTCCATGCTAACCCTCCCTTCCTTCCCACTCTGTGAACTGTACTTCCTTTTATGGAAGGTCCTCCTAAATTAGCATACTGATCATAAACATTCTGATTTGCCTCCACTTCTGTGGGAGAGGAATAGGCCACTAAAGAAATTGATGTCAGTACGCCAGGGTGGTTCCTATGTAGACACCACAAACGTCACATCCAGTGCAGACCATGTCAACATGTAGCCGCTATCACCATATACCACTGCTCAGAGGTTCTGCTTAGGATTTCCCATTTTGTGTTGCTATAGTCACCCTAAGTGGGAAGGGTAATGCCCAGATGTGGGTCCCATGCTCACTGTACCACTGGATTTAAGCTGGCCTGGCTGATGAGTGTTGATACCCCAAAACCGGTCCTAGGATGCATGTTTTCTGTCCAGGGAGGACCCCTGTTTGGTCAGGTCGGACTGTTCCCATGGGGAGCAGGGTTAAGACTGATTCACATAGGCTAGGTTCAAACTGGGGTGGCATGGTGAGCAAAAAACTATGGATTTTACCCAGATCTGTGACTGAGTTAAGTGTTTGACAATTTTCAGTATTCCATCCATCATCTTTTTGTGTTGCTATAGGATTTTCCGGATCCAGTAGCCTGTAGAATATGCTAAAATAAGGAACCTGCAATTAAACCAATGGCCACATGTACGAAATTCAGGTTTTGTGACTCGCAGTTTGCGAGTCGCAAAACCTGATGTACAACAGTGTCAATGACACTGTTTGTGATTCCCAATGGGATCGCAAATGACCTACCTAATGAATATTCATGAGGTAGGTCACAATTTGCGAACCCATTGGGAATGGCCACACTCACAGGGATGGTGGCCTGCTGGAGACAGCAGACCACCATGTCTGTGACTGCTTTTAAATAAAGCAGTTTTTTTTTTTAATGCAGCCCATTTTCCTTAAAGAAAAACGAGATGCATTTAAAAAAAAAAAATGAAAAGTTTTCTTTTCATTGTTTTTTTTAGAACAGGCAGTGGTCCATGGGTCTACTGCCTGCTCTGACAAAATATTTTCGCTACCATTCACAAAGGGGAAGGGGTCCCCTGGGGACCCATTCCCGTTTGCGAATGGGTTAGCACCATTTTGAAACTGGTGTGAACTGCGATTGTTTTGCGACCGCATTCACGGTCACAAAACAATCCTACATGGGACTGCGACTCGCAATTAGGAAGGGGACACCCCTTCCTAATTGCGACTCGCAAACCCTTTTTGCAATTCGGTAAATAGATTACCGAATCGCAAAAATGGGTCTGTACATCCCAACTTGCATTTTTTAAGTCGCAAATGGCCTGATTCGCCGTTTGCGACTTGAAAAATGCGTCATACATCTGGCCCCAAGTCTCTACCAGAAAAGTTGTTACAGAAGGTAAGAAACATGTTCTTTAGCATTTTGTCCCTTGCGGTGACTATAGTTCCCATAACAAATGTGTCAAATTATTTTCCACATTTGAATGGGTGTTATAGGGTATGCGTTACTGAATAGATCTGCTTTTGTGACCACATTTTGACTCTTCCTGAGTAATCTATGGAGTGCTTGGGCGCCAGTCATAGGAGAATCTGTTTCTTCATTGTGCTGTGCAGTATGTTCTTGCCCTAGAATATTTGTAATTTCAGTATCTTTGCTCTGCAGGTCCCTTAACATTTGGAACTTTTCTTTTCTTGTTGAATGCTATTTATATTGGGCTCGTGTAATGGTGTAAATCTGCCTCACCTAGCTTCTTCTCCAGTGAAGGCATCTACCCTTGTATTCTCTGCTGCTAACTCTCCTTGTTTGTGATGTGCTTTTATTTTTGTCACATTAGTCCTGTCAAAGTGGGATGCACTGTCAGGTGCTGTATCCGTAGATTTTCAGATTAGTCTAGTCCTCTGTCTGAACCACGGAATCCTTGTGTGGCCCAGTCATTGAAGTAGATGGTGCAGCTTCAAAAAACAAAGTCAGAGTCCGTTACACTGTTTATGTGGTCGTGGTTTCTGGAAATTGCTCTTTAGTATACATTAAAGCCATAATGAGTGCTGCCAATTCTGCATATTGTGCAGATCGGTTGCATGCTTTTTATTCAAACTGCCAGTGACTAGAAGCTATTGCTCATCCATGTAAGCGTATATTACATGTATCCCTATACCTCCAATATATTTGTTGTCCTCTGAGTGTTCACATATGTTGTGTACATGGGCTGGGCTTTTTTCCTGCGGACGTTTTGAAAACTGGATGAGACAAGTTAGTGACTCCCACAATGCATTTCTTAGTGCCCTGGAAAGAGACACTAGTCAGGCCGGGATACAAAGGAGTGATTGAAAGACACTCAGGGCCTCATTCACAAGGTTTTGGTGCAGGGCAGCACCGCTAGGATTCTTGCTGCACTGCCCTGCATCAAAAGAAAATGGAAGAAATGCACTGTATCTATGAAATAGAGCACATTTCTGTCCTTTTCCCCTGGGTTGGCGCAAAAGGGGCTGCCATGCACTAATGCAGGCACCCTTGGACCATGGTGCAAGGGTGTCTGCCTTGCAGGTATGATTGTTTTTGTGCAGGAAGGGGCATCTTACTGCACAAAAACAATCCTGAGAGGCGTTTTCCACTTTCAATGTACGCTGCAGAATGCAGCACACATAGAAAAAGGAAAAATGAGGAGAAAGAAAGGTATTTTCCCTTGTCGCGCTTCCCTTACACCTCGCCTGGGTAGACGCTTTTAACGCATTCCCAGGTTTATGAAATCTTGTAAATCTGGGAATGTGTCAAACTTCATGGGTGTGACATGGGAGCACCCACTGTGATACTCGTGGCACGCCTACCTAACACATGGTGAGGCAATGCAGCAACTTGAGCTGCAGTGCCTCAGTCCATATCTACAAGGCCATGAAAGGCGATGCAGGGTGGCTTTAGATGACCTTGTAGTTATGGCCCTGCAGTGTGCACTGCCAGACCTTCATTAAAAGTGATGTTCTGGCAGAGCAGAGGGGCTTGTAAATAAGCCCCTCAGTGTCTCTGCTCTGTTAAGCAGCTGCCCATTTGGCTATTGTTGTGCTTCCCTAGATGCAACTTTCTTTCCTGATATTAGAAATTTCTGTGGGGTGTGATAAGGCTTAATAATTATTTTTTTGGTTTCCAATGATGCTGGGGAACTTGACTGGCATCCAATACACAATTGAAACACTCCGCTCACAGCTTGTGTAGCATTGTTCTACAGGGAGTAGCATTTGAGAAACAAAACTAAAAGTAGCATACTTGTCTTCATTAGCAAAGGGGCTATTTGCTGTGTGGCTTGCACAAGTAATGTGTCCACATTCACCCGTTCCCTGGGAACCAAACACCCATTGCAGATTTTGATTTTCTCAGAAGCAGAGCAGTAAAAAGTTAGTGTGGGCTATAATCACTATTTGATGGCACACAAATAATACACAATACATGATTGTCCAGTCTGTGCTTTTTCTTTAGAAAGGGATAAGTACATTTATTACCCATAATACATTTAATACTAGGTAGTAACTTTCAAATATACATAAGGCTGGTGGAAATATCTTCTGCAAAATTACATTTGACCCCTAAAGGGTCGTGGCCCATAAACTACAGTACCCTCCTCCCCCATGTTCAATTATACTGTGCAAGCCACTCACCTGAATTCCAGGCGTTCCGATGGGATGAATCCAGCTGAGGACTAACGTAACTGCGTTGAAGAGTATATTGCCCTCTCGCAAGTCCTCAAGTGGAAGGGGGTTTTGGGAAGTGAAAAATAGAAAATACCACCTTCTGCTTCATGGACTGTAGAATCGGACTGCTGGACCCTGGACTGCATGTGGTGTTGGGCATCACAACTTCCTATTTGTTTTTTTTTATAAAGATATTTTTTATTGCTTTTAAACGGGAGGGAAACAGAGAATTTCCAAGTACAAGAATAACAAATGGTACATTTAATAAAGGATAGTGTCACTTAAACAAATATCCTAACACTAAATGATATAACGTGAAATAAAACAAGGTAAAGTGAAATAATATAGAACGATTTTGGGACAACCGAAATGTGACCAAGGGCCTGAGTCTTTTGGGATTAAATCTTATGTGGACATAAAAAGCATGGGAGTGTTCGACTGCATGGTGCTGGGTAAAAGAAGTTCTATCGTGACCTATGAGCTTTGGTCAATCAAGGTGGAGGGGGCCAGGGGGACCCCCGTCGGGAGGCTGTCCCAACCGTGTTAGCCTGTCAGGAGAGGATCCCACACCACCATCGGCCCGGCATTTTACGTGCATCCCCATTTCCCCCATATCTTGTTATATTTGTTTGGGCATCCCCTGGACTCGTACACGGGTTTTTCACATAGTGCGCACCAATCAACACCCTGCCTCCATTTAGATAATGTGGGGGCCACTCCCACCTTCCATTCCGTCATAATGTCCCTCTTTGCCACCAGACATGCCACTCCAACAAAAGTACGGTCCACTCTCCTTATATCCATCTCCCCCATTGCCCCTAGGAGAAGGGGAAGGGGGGCAACCTCCACCTCTGAATGTAGGACCAGCAAGATTTCTCCCACTGTTGCCCTCCAGTACGTCGATATAATGGGACATGCCTAGACCATGTGGAAAAAGTCAGCGTCAGGGCTGGAACATCGAGGACAAGCGGAAGTCTGTCGCAGGCCAGCCCTAGAGAGTCTTACAGGCGAGAGGTAGGCTGTGTGGAGGAAGAATGTCTGAAGCACTTGGAATCGGGACGACATTGATAGGGTCTTAGGGGCCATCAATGCATCTATCCAATCTGCCTCTTCAATTGGGCCTACCCAGCCCTCCCACTTCCGGCGAAGACCCCCAAGGGTGGGGGGGGGGGGGGTGTTAGAGAGTAAGGAGCAGTAAAGTTGGGAGATTCCTCTTTTGCCCAGATCACCCATCAGGGTCCTCGCCTCCATAGGACTGCTTTCAGTGACGATATCTCCCGGTTTGACATGTACAGAAGTGCGTGTCTGAGCTGTAAGTATTTGTGGAATTGGGTATTGTGTAAGGAGTAAGTTTCTTGGAAATCCGCAGAGGACCACATTTGTGACTCGCCCCAGACGTCCCCCAGGGTAGATATCCCTATATTGTCCCATTTTCGGAATCCCTCTAGTGTTGAGACCTCTCGTAGGTGAGTACCCTGCCACAGGGGAGTCTGCCGGGTGAGGGCCCCCACCAGCCTGTTACTTTTTGGGCTGCGCGCCAGCCCAGCAGCACTACCCTTATGATATCTGGGGTATCACAGGGGATCCGGCCCCCGTATAGGGCGTCAAAAACTCGAGTGTCTGAAGTTCCACGCATAATAGGATGCAAAGGTCTGTGTGATATCACACGGGGATCTAATGAGTGTCCCCGATGCGTCGAGGATTTCAGGAATGACCCTGTCGGCTAAGGGTTGCGTGGCCAGCCAGTGCAGGAGCTTTCCGTTCCTGTCTCCCCAGCCGTATATACGGGCTGCCTTCGCTCTCCAGATGTGTTTTGCGGATTCAAGGGTTAGGTGTTTAATCTCCTCTCTAGTCCTAGTGAGTTGTCTTAGTATGGGGGTAGACATGTCCCCTGAGCATTAGCGCTCAAGTCGTAGTGCCTTGGCTTCTAGGGCTGATCGTCCTGGGCGCGTTCCCTGATACGAACAAGGTGCTTGGTGTAACCCCGAAGGGTGGCCTTGCCAGCCGCCCAAATTGTGCCTGTGGATCGCACCGAACCCAAGTTATGTTCAAAATATTTGGTAAGATGGTCTCTGATATCTTGGGTGTATTCGTCTTCTTGCAGGTGTCAAGCATTTAGGTGCCACAGCGGGCGTCGGGTCGGATCTAAGCCACCCAGTCTGACTCGCACTGGTGAGTGGTCGGAACCCCCCCGGGGCAAGATCTCTGTGCCTGTGACGTTAGGTACATCTTGGGCCGGCATAAATATAAGGTAGATTCTAGCATGTGATTGGTGGGCCGCTGAGGTGTGCGTGTATTGCTTCGTTCTTGGGTGCCAGGTTCTCCACACTTCACACATACCGAGGCTATCCGCCCATCTATGTAAGCTGGCTGCCCTTACAGCTCGGGAGGCCGATACTGTCCCCGAGATGTCTAAATAGGGGTCTAAGACTGAGTTAAAGTCTCCGCCCACTAGAGTGGCACCTTGAGGGAGGTCTACCAGAGCACGGCGGAGCACTAGCAAGAAATCGGTTGGGGGAATATGCGCAAAAAAAATTACACGGTGATCCGTGAAGCGTCCCAGACACCGTCAAAAACCTCCCCTGTGGATCGGACCTCGTCTGAGGCAACAACTATTGGCAGTGAGTGGTGGAGAAGAATGGCCACTCCCCTTGATCCGCGTGCAAAACCTGCGTGGTAAACTTTGTCATATCCCCCTCGCACCAACATAGGGCAGAGGGTACCAAGGAGGTGAGTTTCTTGCAATAGGACCACTGATGGGGCGTATCTACGGAGAGTGCTAAACAATGCGGACCTCTTAATTTTATCTAGCAGACCATTTACGTACCACAACAGTACTTGAGTTAGTGTAGGCCACTTGTCCATTGTCTCAGCGTGTCATGATATTGGGAACCCGTTGAGGGGTCCGAAATCAGTTGTCCCAGGCAAAGAATGGTGATGAAAACAAAAGCAGTGATAAGGAAAAGGAAACTTAACAAGATAACCTCTCTAAATCCCTCTATTAACTTCACACCCCCCAACTCCCCCTACCCCATACTTCAACCCCGGAAGCATCTGTCGCCCAACTACCCAAACTAGGTAACGCAGCCAGATCGGCTGTCACTATAGTGAAGTGATGGACCCCTCCATTCAGGCGGATTGTTAGACCATTAGACAGTGAAAGTTAAGTGTGGCGAACCGGCCAGCGGGTGGAGCAGTGGCTAACAACTGTGAGTATTTCAACGCGGGTCAGACGGCATCCTGCAAAGCGAGCGCCATCCACAGAAACCCCATGGATCATCAATTGGGTACTATCCAAGTATAGGAGACTGTCTCAGGTTGTCACTAGCCGACATCCGCAATGGGGAACGGGGACCCGGAGTCTCCGCGTCAGACACCCTCGATTGGGGGCCAGCTTCCAAACCAGGAACATGCCCTGGCGGGTCATCGGTCACTCTCTTCCCTCCCCGTCTGGACCTGGTGCCCATGCGGCCCTCCGGGGGGCCAGCCGGGGTCCGGGACCGTCCCCGGACGAGGCCCCCGCACCCGGGGGACCCCTCCGACTCCCGACGCCCTCGTCCGTCAGCCAGTCCCACGCCTCTTCCGGCATGTCGAAGAAGAATGTTTTGCCTGCCATGATGACTTTTAGGCATGCCGGGAAAAGAAGCATATATGAGAGTTGCATCGCCCGGAGCTTTTGTTTGACCTGTTCAAATGACCGACGTCGGGCCTGAACCTCCCTGGTGTAGTCAGGAAATATTAAGATCTTGTCATTGTTCCAGCAGAGGTTAGTAACATGTCTGGCTTCCCTCAGGATATTGTCCCGGTCTTTAAAATTGAGGAAACGTGCAATAAGGGGTCTTCTGGGACCACTAGGAGGGGGCCGCGGGCCCAAGGCCCTATGAGCCCGCTCGATCGCGAACTATGGCGAGAGTGCGTGCTCTGGCATCCAGGACCTGATCCATTGTTCCAGAAAATCGAGTGTTTTGTTTTCCTCTGCACCCTCTGGAAATCCAATGAAGCGGAGGTTGTTGCGCCGGGAGCGGTTTTCGGCGTCCTCGGCACGTCGGTGTAGCTCTCCAGTGCTGGATAGTAGTTGGGTTACTTTGGATCTAAGGTCAGCCAGGTCGTCTTCAGTCTGTGAAACGTGGGCCTTCACGGTGGTAATGCTTCCCTCGGCGTTTCTGAGATCCTGTCTTATGAGGCCCACGTCTTCCTTCACCTCACCAATTTTAGTCTCCACAGCGAGTTGCGAGGTCTGAATTGCCTGTAGAATGGCATTTACTCTGTCCGGTGAGGCGTGGCCCCCGATAGGGGATCCCTGCCACCCTGAGAGGCCGCCGGCGCAGTGAATTGGTCGATCTTTGGCTGAGAAGCTGATGAGTGTTTTGATGCTTTGTCTTTTCCCATGGTCCCGCAAGGGGTCGGCGACACCGTTCAGGATGCCCAAGGAATTGAAGTCTTTAGTTTCTGTCACTACTGGGTACCAGGGGCTCAATCGGGCCCAGGGGGGCAGATGTTCATTCAGCCAGAACGGAGGGGCGCCAGGCGGGGGCCCTCCACTCCCCTGACGATAAGGCCAACAGTTCCGCCGCCACCAGAGAAGACCAACAAGCCGCAGAGTCCCCTGCCCCTCCAAAGGCAAGGTCGGGGTATGCGTAGGCCCCCACGCCTGACCCCAGAGGCAAACCCAGGCACTCCCAGGCTAATCACCCGGCCTGGGGGGAGAGTTCAGACCTTCCGTCTCTGAGTCCAGCCAAGGTCCGGGATCCGGATCAGCGAACCTCCGATCACTCTTATGGACACAGGCTGTTGCCCCAACTCACTCTGCAGCACAAGGGCAGGCCAAATTTGCTGTCACCCACCTCAGATTTTCTTGTGTCCTGCAATCACACGGGCGGTCACAAGGGGACCGCCTCGGCAGCCGATCGTCTCCGTGACACTGTCTGGCATCTCGCATCCATCACATGAGGCGGCTCCGGTGGAGGAAGCCTCAGTCCGCCGGGTCTCCAAGCCTGAGCAGCCCGATCCTGGGCACTCGTCCAGAAGAGGGTTGTTTCTTCCGGGGGCGCCCTCGCAACGAGACGTGCCCCGCCGCTATCACTGGGTGCGGCCGACCGCCGTCCCCCTCCTCCAACACCATGCCAAGTTCTCCAAATCAGTTCGCCTCTCCGGGCGGGCCAGCACAACCCGCCTGGAGCCCTCACCGCGGAGCGCGCCGCCCAGGCCTGCGCACCTCGTCCCGTGGGGCCGTTGAACGGTGTTCCCCAATGGGCCCAGGGCGGCCGGAGAGAGCCCCCGAGGCCCGGGGCAGCCGCCAAGGGGAGCGCTCCGCCGCAGACCCCGGAGGCAGCTGGGCACCGCCTCCGCCCCTCGGATATCCGTCAGGGGCCTTCTCCGCCAGGGGCCCCCTCCAGGGGGCTCCACGGAAGTGCAACGGCAGCCGAGCCGAGCACACGCCACTTGCTCAGTGTCTTTATCTTATGAGTGCACCCAACGAGGGCGCGCTCCTCCATTTCCTGAACCAACCCTCGCCGCCATGTGAGCTGCCGCGGCCGGGCGAACCCCACGACTCCACTGGGGCGCCGCGGCTACCGCACCAGCCGGAGCGAACACATGGATAAGTTGTAGCACGGATGCACGTCTAGATCGGCGATTGCTTTGGGTGGTTGACGGAGGGGTCCAGAGCACTTTCAAAGTGCGGCCGCCATCTTGACGCCCAAAGCCACACCCCCTCACGACTTCCTATTTTTTCAAAATACTGGGTCCTTGTTTTTTAGGATTCTTGGCTTCAAAAGTGTTGCTTCATTAACACATTGAACTTGCATAAACTGTTATACATTGCATAATGTCAGTTTTTATTGACACATTGTGCATACATTTCTATAAGGCTGAACAAGTCTCTTCCTCTTTTTACAATACTTTCAAAGTCTCTGATGCAATGTCCAAACTCAAAAACAATCAACTTGACTAAAGGGCTTCTTTGTGTTCTGGTGTAATCTCTTGCCAATAATAGTTTATTTGCTCTATTTCCAATCTCCTAGTTCTCAGAGGTGCGCTTGTTACAGGAAATACATCTCTCCTTAATGTCTGTTTAGCTGTATCTTGGATTCCCACCCAAAGGATGATTGTGCCACCCACATACGTAGCCCCATAACCATGCTTTAGGCCTGCCATTGCAAGGTCTGTGTGTGCAGTTTCACTGCCACTTCCACTTGGCAATTAAAAGTACTTGCCATATCTTAATCTCCCCTTTTTCTACATATAAGTCACCCCTAAGGTAGACCCTAGGTAACCCATAGTGGAGGGTGATATGTAGGTAAAAAGCAGGACATGTACATGTGTGTTTTATTTGTCCTGGTAGTGAAAAACTCCTAAATTAGTTTTCCACTACTGTGAGGCCTGCTCCTTTCATAGGCTAGCATTAGGGCTACCCTCATATACTGTTTGAGTGGTAGATTCTGATCAGAAAGGGGAAACCAGGTCATAGTTAGTATGGCCAGAATGGTAACAGAAACTCCTGCTTATTGGTGAGGTTGGATTTTATATTTCTATTTTGGAAATGCCACTTTTAGAAAGTGAGCATTTCTTTGCACTTCCATCTGTGCCTTACACCCTGTCTCCATTCAATGTCTGGGCTGGGCTGGTTAACAGCTTCCTTGTGTATTTCACCCAGACCACCACAAACACAGGGTACTCAGTCCCACCTGCACTCATCTGCATACTGAATGGGTCTTCCTGGGATGGAAGGGTGGAGGACCTCACACTTACATTTCAAAGGCCAGTGGCCTGCCCTCACACAATGGACTGCCATACACCCAACTGGGACCCTGGCAGACATACCTGTACTGAAAGGGAAACTTGTGCACTTCAAAACCACTTTTTGAATGCCACATAGGATGTGACGGTTTATAGTTGTTCGCCATACCAGGACATCTAGTATCAGTAACTTGGAGTGTTGTTAATCCTGGCATGTTCTGTTTGTGTGGGGTTATGACTTACATTAATAATACTCCTGCCTCAACTCTGTTTAAGTTCTGTTCATCTAATATGCTGCATATGTCATGTTGCATGATGGTGAATCCATTAAATGTGTCTTTCTTTTGATTTGGCAGAAGTTGGTCAACCTTGTCCTTATCCATTTTGCCTTTGCATGTGCCTAATTTGTTCGTGTACTGGGAGTGAGTGTGTCCGGCACTCAGGAGATGAGTCCTTTTAGCCTTAGATCTAGGAGCATAGTTGTGATTTGATGTTAAATGGAGTTCACTTAAAGGGTCTTCCAAGAGCATTTCAGGCCTTCTTAGTGGATTATTCATTGTGTCGCTTGCAAAGGCTATTGTTTTTGCCTTTTGTAAGTGTAGCATATTACTAGATGAGCGTGCCTTTGCTACCTCATGTAGGGCCTCATTAATGTCCTCTGAACCTATTTATGTTTGGTCTTTTTCATCCATAGTCTGTGAACTAGAATGAATCTCTGGATGTAAGTGGGTTTTGGGGCTATATGGTGGGAGTCTCTCAAGAGATATAAAGGTATATCCATCTGTGGGACATATCCATCTTCTGAGGCACTTGGATTATAGCCCTTTCCACACCCCATTCTATACCATGTGACCTCACCTTTAACTGATTGTAAATCAATTCTCAATTCTTCTCTTGTTCTCCCTTGTGAGACATCTCATTAGCTTGTGGAAAATTAATGTTATCATACTGTGTACTTGACAAAGCTGCTGTATCTGCCTTTGTGCCCAAATCACTATTCTCACCTTATACATGGTTAGCTGTTAGTGTCAGTTAATTTTTTCATCTTCTAGGCACTGGGTTAAAAATCATTGTACCTAAATAATTATTAGATCTCTCTATTTCTCCTTAAAAATAGGATGAGAAGTACGCATTCATTCGTGCAGCTAGACTATCCAATCTATGTAACCATTTTTGCACAATCTCTTGTATTTTTTCGTGATCTGAGGGCAAAGTGTCCAGAGTCACACGACGCAGTTGAAGTCTGCTCTCTGGACATGGTGAGTGGCGCTTTAAAGCAACAAAGCACGAAGCAATGCGTAACACTCACCTGAGGTGTCTGCCTGGTATGCCCTCTTTGTAGAGTGTGCTCACAGGGTACAGATTCACAGATGCTGCCACCATAAATCAATCCAGGTCTGTAGTGAGAATTCATCTGGATTCCCCCCCATGGGATGCCTCAAAATCCAAATTCAGCGGGTTTGAATTTTAGTGTGAGGTTACCTGCAGCAAAAGGTCCCGCTGGACTATGTCAGCACCTTACAATTATGTGAAGCACAGTAGTCACAGCTTCCCTATTGAAGACAGACACTCTCAGAGGTTCGATTGTCAGATGTATGGCCCTAAGTTGAGGAGGTTGAGTGTATTGACAACCTGACTAGGTTTTCAACAAGCTCAACTGACAACTGACCTGGTGACCATTGTAGTATTTGGAAAAACATGAATGCATTTTGTTGAGCTCGCACAGGGCAGAAGCACATTGTGTGGATTTGCTATTAGAGCAGTTGACACTCAGAATGGACATTTTGAAAATCGAAAAGGGTGAATATCACGTATTGCCTTTACGCATGCTGGAATCTATATTCTCCCTCCATCCACACAGGATGCTCCAAGGAAGCTGTAAAGGTGTTTGCAGCCAGAGGTATTGTATGATGCAGCCTTACATGCGACAGAGGCCTAACATACAGGTTGCTATTTCGAGACTAGTGAGTGCAAGGTGTTGGAAAAGGATTACTTTAAGGCAGTGATTAGGAGACTTGCATTTAAAAGAAACTACGGGCACAGATAAGTATAAATAAGGGGAAGAGCAGGCTGAAAGACCAGTGTTTATTAACGAATCAGGGGTGACTGAGTGCACCCGAGTGGAAGACCTAATACTAACTAAACAAACTTATTCAGATCTGTGAGACAGGTTACGTACGACATATTATAAAGAGCATTTGGAGAGAAACCACAAAGACGAGGATTGGGCAGGATGTCTATTGGTTTGGTTACTTAGACGTAACAGAGCAGAAGCCGTTGTGTGCCAAACGCTCAAGTACTAGTGAGGCACTGTGCTCACAGTCAGAGATCAAGGTGGCTTTCAAATAGAATTACCGCTCTCTATACTTGGTGCCGCATGCGGAAGCTGTGGCCACGATATCTGCATATATGAATATTGTACCCTTGCATTGATTGGCACATGATCAAGTGTCTCCCGTGGATCACCCTATTTCATCGGAAGAGATTAGAGAGGCCATAGTTCAACTGGCGAATGTTAAGACCCTGGGGTCCATATTTACAAGGTCCATGGCGCAGCGAGTGCCTTTTGTGCGTCGCCCTGCGCCACTGGGAACGGGCAGATATGTGCCGTATCTACAAGATTAGGCACATTTCTGTCCTTTGCCCCTGCACTGGCGCACAAATTGCTGCCATGTGCTAATGCAGGTCTACCTTTTTGCAGTCCTGAAACATATGGGGTACAGCTCATATGCACTAAAGTGGATCAAGGTCCTTTATATGTTGTCTTTCATTGTGCATGTGAACTAGTCATGTGGTTTCAGAGTCTTGTCCCATTTTTAGGGGTACGAGGCTGGATGTACCCTGTCCTATTCTCGCTGGCCATTGAGAATCTGGAGGCATTTTAGTGCACCAAGGCCAGAGACCTAGGAATCTATCTACCAAGAGGGGACATATTATTTCATTAGATGAGGATGACATACTTTTATTTCCTAAAGACTACTTGACACACGTCCCTGTAGTGACATATCCATTGCAGGACTTTTCCTGATTTCAGCTTTACAGATCAGCTTGGGGAAGTCATGTGTGTTTCCCCACCGACAAACTCCCACTTCCTCTTCGGAGGACAAGAATAGGTTGGGCATGGCTCTCAAGTGGGAACAGGAATCGCTTAAATATTTAGGGGTACAAATATATCAAGACGACGCTGGACCATTTGCTGAAAAAATAGGTAAAGTGCTTATGTGTGTAAGACACTCTCTTTCCTTTTTGATAGGATTGCTGTTGTCCCCGATGGGCAGGAGAGTGATAGCCAAAATGCTGGTACTGCCTAGATTATTGAACTACGGGAGGCATAAGAGATGTGGATGTGCTCCTGGGTTCCCTTATTTGGGATCAAGACATAGAACGGTGCTTGGGAGAGCGAACCGTCTCCTGGATGGGAGAGGCATGGACGCCCAAACTATGGGGCTTATTGTTGAGCAGCACAGCTGCAGTGGCTGATGTGCTGGATAGGAGGGTCTCTTAATTGTAATGCAGAAACCACCCCAAAAAATCACTCCCTTGGTCAACATGGACTTTCTAGATATTTTGGGGCATATTTATGAAATTGTGGCACAGCATCACTGTGCTGCGTCACAGGGAAAGGGCAAGAATGTGCCAGTATTTAAGGCAATAGGGACATTCCTGTTCTTTCCCCTGCACTGGCGCCACAATGGGCTGCCTGGCACCAATGCAGGCCCATGGTGCAAGGGTGCCTGAGTTGCATGCAGGATTGTTTTTGTGCAGGAAGGCTTACCTTCCTGCACAAAAACAATCCTGAGAGGCATTTTCCTACCTATACAGGTTGTCCTGGGAATGGGGAACAACACATTGCAATATACTGAGAGAATCTGGGTCAATGCCGGCACACAGAGAGAAACGCAATCACTGACTGACTGATATTTACGATATGGTTGTTCAAAAAGGCTCTTAAAGTATCAAAAAAATCTAAAGGCGTTTATGATTGTGGAAAGTGTCCTTCACATTTGCTGGGCAAAACTGTTGCTTTTATGCATCCACTGAGAAACTTTGCTGCAGAGGAAGGCCTTTATGCCATCCTGCCATTCATATATGGTTCTGTTGGAGGAAATCATATCAAGCTGTATGCATTCATGCAGAAGATGATGAGAAGGTGGCCTGGAAGTACTGTGTGATGAAGAGAAAGCAGCCCTGGTCGTCACATGGGATTTACCTCAAAAATAAATTTGACTATCTTTATTTTTGGTGCTCCTATTACGAGATCATTCCACGGCCTTAAATACTTTACCTTGATACAGAGATTTAACAATGCAACAGTTCAAGAAATAGCCCTGAACTAGATTGCCTCATTGACGTATCACAAACTTGCTTCTCCTTTGCACCATTCCTGTACACGGCCTCTGTCCCTCAAGGCTTGACCCTCGCTGGTCTCCTGTTCAACGTTTACTTTAGCCCTTCACCAGATCTAGAGCATGATTTATCAAGGGCTTACATTGCCCTTGCATTACGCAAGGGCGTCGCAAGCCCTTAAATGACATTTACTATGCAACGCAGAGCCACCTTGCATGGCTCTGCATGGCATAATAAATCTGGAATAACGCAATTCACTGCCATCCGTTACTCTGTCCTGGGAAGGGTATCCATGGTGGAGCTCGGGTGTTTACACGGAACCACCCATGGCTTTTGGCGTGTTCCCAGAGTTACTAATACTGGTAAATCTAGGGGTCTGTCAAAATGGTACCCATTCCCAGGAAAGGCAAAATTTGTTTATTCCTTCTTGTTATTTCCTCCTTCTACATGTGCGTTCTGCAGCACACACAGAAAGAATAAAATGCCTCTGAGGGACACCTTCCTGCGCAAAAGAAATCTTGACTGTAGCGCAGGCACCCTTGCACCATGGCACAAGGGTACCTGCATTGAAGTATGGCAGCCACAAGGACACCAGTGCAGAGGGAGAGCAGGAATGCACCATACATTAGTAATTGTGGTGCATTCCTACCCTCTCCATTTGACGCAGTGCAGCAAGTTGTTAGTAAATCTGCCCTCTAGTCTTATGCAATCAGAGCTTCTTCAACTATGCTTAGGACTTCAAATTACACTAATGCTTGAAAATCCATCAATTCTTGACACTTATATCATTGGAAAATACCTCAAAGCAATTGACCAGTGGATGCTCTCTATCGTCTAAAGCTAAACAGACTAAAATACTAGATATTGGCATGCAGCATTTGGACCATCACTATGACACAATGGTCACCAGACCTTGGCCCACCACTAATTCACTCAGCTGAAATAAGGAATATAGGAATGACTGTGAACTCGAGATCTATCCCTTGTATTGTGAGTAAACCAGGCTTGTAATGAATCGTACATCCTTTGCTGCCTGTTACATATTTTCTATTGGCTAGATTTTAGGCAAAATGTTTAACACTATTGCCGCAGTGCTTTCTAAGTTCACTTGTGCCAAAGGAGTATACCCGAAAGCCCTTCTGTTTCTTCTACTCAAGTTGCACAAAAGTTGCAACTCAGCTTCCAGGCAGCTTCTCATCATCAGATTCCTAGACCAGCTGATAGTAACCAGGTGAATCACCTTTGAAGTTGTGTGCATCGCAGAGCGAGCAACCCACAGCATCAGACCTGCCTTTCTTTCAGCACAAACCCTGGACCTACCATCAAACAAGATCACTGGACTCTAGGTTGGGCCAAGTCGTGGTGATCCTTTTTTCAAAGTCGGGAATTGGCAGAACAGTTTCTCTGTACAAATGGCTAAAACCTGTAACTTGATCCCTGCAAGAACTGGAGGAGGTGACAATCACCTCAGGTTTTGGAAGTAGCTATAAAATGTGGCCGTTGTCATCTGCATCACCACATAACACTGACCAATCCCCCAAAATATGGTAGGCACCTGCATGAACAGCCACTTCTAGTCTCTTATTCTACAATGCATTATGATTATGCACTGCCTCTAGTTCACCGCACCACATATGGAGCACATCTCCCAAACATGAACAGAACCCCCAGATAGACCGAATTGCACCACACACCTTATCATCCATGTACAGCTAAGGGTGCCAGGACCCCATTGAGAATCTGAGACCCTCCTGGCTTCATTACTGATATGAATTATGTATACATTCTTCAGTACAATGATGCACATTAGAGGGTCCTCCAGCTGATGATGGAAACTTAGGTAGAATTTTTCAGTTCCTAAGACTCAGCTACGTTTTGCACTGCTAACACTTCCTAAGTATGCCTTGACTTTTATTGGTAGGATACAGACATCTCAGTACATTTATATTAATTTGCTGAGGAGATAGGTTTTATGGTTACTTTTAAACGCAGTAAACCTTACCCTGCAATAAATAATGAATGCCATTTTTTTCACTACCAACAGAATTCACCCCAAGGTTCCCTCTGTGGTGCTTCAAAAGTTCATGCTGTAGAAGGATCCAGGGGCCAGATGTATCAAACATTTTTGGGATGTTGGAGATCGCAAAAATGTGTTTTGGTATGTAAGAAGTCCAATTTGCGATTCGGTAACTTGTTACCGAATTACAAATTGGATTTGCGACTACATACCGATTCGATATTAGGAAGGGGTGTGTCAAGGGCGTCCCTTCCTAATATCGAATTGCAGAGGTATGTATGATTGTTTTGTGACCGTGAATGCGGTCGCAAAACAATCAAAGTTACCACCTACTTCAAGTAGATGGTAACCCCTTTGGGAATGCATGCGAAAACGTTTTTTAAGAGCAGGCAGGGGTCCCATGGACTACTGCCTACTCTTAAAAAAGAAAAAAAGAAAACTTTTCATTTTTCATTTTTAAACGCATCCCGTTTTCCTTTAAGGAAAATGGGCTGCATTTAAAAAAAAAAAAAGATTGCTTTATTGAAAAGCAATCACAGACATGGTGGTCTGCTGAGCCCAGCAGGCCATCATCCCAGTGATTGTAGCCATTCGTAATGGCTTGCAAATTGCGACCTACCTCATGAATATTGATGAGGTAGGTCCATTTGTGAACCCTTGCGAATCGCAGTATGAAACTCCTGGAGTTTCATACATTCCAATAGCAATTACTTCATTACATGATACATCTGGCCCCAGATTTTTATTCAAATTCAAGAGTCGCACACAATGCTGCTTTGCTCCGGCTCTCTGGACCATTGGGGACAAGACGTCGCTCCCATATAAGTGAGTAACCTTGAAGCAACCTCCAAGACACAAATCCAACCAAGCGGAAGTAGAATCCTCCCCCCTGCAATTCCCTAACACTAATGGACGCAAATGAAAAGTCTAACTACTGTTTTAAGGTATTTAAGACAAGTACCAAGTAGTTACAGCCCTCAACACTGTCTGTCGAAGGAATAGGAATCTAACTCTTACTGAGACAGTACTCGAATACTCTCGTTAATAATTCCCAGCGTTGGGTAAAACAACACCTCAAAGTGTCCCATCCCTACCAGAGATGATTGAATTCGACTTTAGTGAGACAGGAAAATGTGCGTGAACAACCTGTGTGCACAGAAGTAATGAAGAGCTCTTCCCTTTGGCCAACGTTGCTTTCTTACAGAGTCGAACGCAGAGGAAGCGAGCATAGGAGTCCTCTTATCCCCCTAAAGACCCTATGTCAATGACTGATAATAGGGATTTGTGTCACTGCATATAAACAAAACGAGGGTCGCATGAAGGGAACAATCTGAAGGACTAGTGAATTGAACCCTCTTATTCTAACCACGAATGGCCAATCAATCGACCTAAGGTACAAAGGTTAAAACACAGAAAGAAGGGAGGAGAAAGCCCATGTGGGCTCATCCCTAGATAATCTAGGTATCAACAGCATTGAGGGAGTAACTTCAGAACATCACCGGGATTTCCTGAAGCCCAAGCCAAAGACCCCAGTTTGCAGCGTGCCTTCCCAAATGTCCTAATTGCTATTGACAAACTAGCCCCTGTTTACAAATGAAAAGGCATTATTATATTGGGTGGTCCCCTTGGCTCAACCAAGCATTTACTAATTCCTGTCCCATTCAGAAATAGAGTACCACACTAGGCACACACTCAAGGCTAGTGGGAGCCATTTGGGAAGGGAGAACACCTAAACCCTTTTCCATTAGTTCTATTGCCCAAGCTTATAACGTGATATAAGAAACCTTTGCATTAGGCGCCCCAAATGTCAGTCATAAAACCCACACCATCCACCAAAAGTGCCTTTATAACCTCTTCCAATCATCAGAACATCCCATGAGAAAGTCAATGTAGAGCCGGATTCGCTGCTTACCATCTCCTCTAGAGGGCATATTTATATTCTAATCCTTTAAACCTGTGCCTCATGTTATGCCAGAGCAGTAGCTGTCCGTAATCTAACAGTATAACCACGACTCGTTCTATGATTGAAGTAGTTTCCTGAATTGAATTACCCAGTAAAAATTGCAAGCTAGAGAAAAAGTCTTTAATAGCCGTTAAGATGAGACAATTCCATCCTGGTGGCAAGGTTCTTCCTACTGCTGATAAGGAACTATTAGCCAAATGGCAGGGACGTTATACAATTGTAAAGTGGTTTAGGCCCATTACTATTAGAGTTGTTCTCTTACATTGAAAACAAGCATTTGCAATGCAATAGGTCTCTCATACTTAGAACAATTGTCATCTTTTGACAACACCACCCACGGGCAAAACAAAAGAAAACATAAGTGGAAACTGAGAAAAGACGACTTGGCAAAATAAAAGAAAGTTAGCTTTAAAAAATAAAACTTTGCAATTTTGTTTGTCCTGTTGGTCACGTTTTTGCCAGTCACACAAGCACGGCTCCTCTGCTATGACGGAGGAGCATTGCTCTCCTGCCAACAGCTGTAGGGGCAGGGCCACGGGCTATAATGGGGACAAAGGGGGAGTGCTCAGCACTCCCCCCTCAGTGCGCATGTATGTTTGTCTGGCCATCTCGGGCCGGCCAAACACATATGTGCACTTTGCTCTCTCCAGCCCAGCAATGTGATGCTGGGCTGGAGGGAGCAGGCATAGGCTCCCAGTCTGCCTGGGAGCACCCTGGGTGGGCGGTCCGTCCAATCTGAACGCTGCTGTCAACAGCGTTCAGATTGACTGCAGGGCAGGCTGTGAGCCTGCAGCTGCAGAAGAGGAGCGGCGTGGTGGTGGTGGCGGGTATGCAAGTAAGTGGTTTTTTTCTTTTTCTTTTTTAATTAATTCCCCTTTCCCCCTCGCCACTCCTACAAAAGTGCCTCTCTTGCAGTCACAAGTCATCTGTTTGTGGGACAGTAGGAGTTAGGAACAAATAGTACCTCAATCACATTGGGAGCAGCGGGCGGGCACTAATTTAGTTGAATTAATTAGTGCTTGATCCCTGCTCCACACAGAGAAACGGAAATGATGCCATGAGTGCCTTGATGAATTAGGAGGCTGCAAAGAAGAGTGCCATGCAAACCAAGAAATGGTAATCAATAGGTGGGCTCCAAACCCTTCCTTACTGAACAAAACAGAGTCTTGCAAGCGAGCCACATTTGGTAGCGCAAACACTCGCAGGCTCAAACCTACAAAGTATCAATAAACATACCCCGTGAACTCAGACAAAGTGGGAAGAGTCTGTTACCATTCCCTTTTTACTGGAATGTGACCCCCCAGGTCTTAATTTTGATATCTGGATTTAGGGTCCCCTACAACCAGGGCCGGCTATAGGGAGGTACGACTGGTGCAGCCTGACCTGGAACTGACTTTGGTACAGTGCGCTGTGTTTAAAAATAACTTATGGGTTTGTGGTGGGGTGTGGATGTTGGGCTTGATAGTACAGAGGCTCAGACCCAGTTTTGTAAGGGTTTATAAGGCCGAAGCCAGGGTTTTATTGATTATTAAGAAGAAAAATGTTTTTTAAAAAAAACAATTAGAAACTGGTCTTCTCCTTAGTCTTTTCTCCGAGGAGTCTCTGGTTTATATGTGCGATGGTTTGTGCAGGTCCTCAATGTTTCCTTCTGTCCTTCTTTTAGGGGTTGGTCTGCTGACCGCTTCTTCTTGGATGCACGTGGATCCTCGACAGAACAATAGGACAGGTCTCGGTAAGTGGGACGGTAAGTTACTATCTTTATTATCTTATTAGTAGAAGGGAGGGGTGTGAGGAAAAGAACGACAGGGGTTGGTGTAATTAGGGGGTTTGGATTAGAAATATAGAGAACGCAAAAACTTGGGCGATTATTGGGGCTGTGACAGGGTAGTGCCAGGCGGTTGATGTGCTCTGTGACTTCCCCAGTTCCCCAACCAAAACTTCCCTGTTCCCCTTCCACCCTCCCCAGTTCCTTTTCCCTCCTTTCTCCTCCCTCCTACCCCTTTAGTATAAGTTTCCCTGAATAAACCCCGTACCTTGTTTAGCCACGACCCTCCTGGGTCGTGGCAGGATTCTTCGTCTTCTCTGGAGGTTTCTCTCACTCCGATGTGAGTGCGGGGCTGCTGCTCCTTCCTTCCTGGTTCGGCTACAGGTGTTTCCACGTTCTTCACTTCTTCGGTCCTCTCGTCCTCTTCTCTCGTCTCCCTCCTCTCTGCTGCGGCGTCCGTTTTTATCGCGTCTTCCCAGGTTTCCGAGCCGACAACCCGGAGGTCCGGTTGCCCTCGGCTGTGCGGGTCCCACGCATCGTCATGGAGACGCGTCATGGAGAGTGAGGAAATACTCCTCCGGCGCCAAGGCTGAATCTCGGTAGGCGAGGTGCATGACACCCGCCTACATACCCCATCCCATGAACGGGACTGGTAGAGGCCTGTAGAATCCGGACAACGGAGAGAAAGTCAGCGGGGCACTGGCTGGACCCAGGGATGTGACGAACCTGAAAGGTAAAGGGCTGGAGTTCAAGGAACCAGTGTAACACCCGGGAATTAGTATCTTTATGGGAGGCCAACCAAGTTAGAGGGGCATGATCAGTATATAGTATGAAAGGGCGACCCAAGAGATAATACTGGAGACACTCAATTGCCCACTTTATGGCAAGGCATTCCTTTTCGATAGTGGGATAGTGGGTTTCTCGGAGCAGTAGCTTGCGACTGACATAAACAATGGGGTGATCATACCCCAGGTCGTCCGGTTGTGCTAGGACGGCACCAAACCCGACGTTGGAAGCATCGGTAAAAAGATGAAAAGGTCTAGAAAAATCAGGACATCGCAATACGGGTTCGGTTGAGAGGGCCTTTTTAAGCAATGAGAAGCTCTTGAGCTGGGAGGGAGAAAAAGAAGGCAGGGTGGTAGGATATTGCTTCTTAGGTAGGTCTGTGAGAGGGGCCGTTATGGTAGAATATTGCGGAATGAACCTACGATAATACCCCACCAACCCCAGGAAGGATTGGAGTTCTTTTTTTGTTCTGGGGAGCGGTATTTGTCTAATGGTCTCTACTTTATCTTTCTGAGGACGTAGAACTCCCATACCAATGACATAGCCTAGATATGCGATTTGGGTTTGACCTAGGGTGCACTTTGAGGGATTGGCGGTGAGTCCGGCTTTTGCTAAGGCAGCGAACACTTTGTCTAAGTGTTGGAGATGTTCTGTCCAGGTTGCACTAAATATAACAATGTCATCAAGGTAAGCAGCAGTATACTCTTGGAAGGGACGTAAAAGTCGATCCATTAATCGTTGGAATGTAGCCGGAGCACCGTGAAGACCAAAGGGAAGGACGGTAAATTGGTATAAACCCAATGGGGTGGTAAACGCTGTCTTTTCTTTGTCTTATGGGGCTAAGGGAATCTGTCAATATCCCTTCGTTAGATCAATAGTGGACATGAAACGTGCATGTCCAATCTTCTCTAGTACTTCATCTACCCGGGGAATAGGATAAGTATCAAAAAGGGATATCTCATTGAGTTTCCTAAAATCTATACAAAACCGGACCGAGCCATCTGGTTTTGGGACTAAAACGACAGGGGAACACCACGGACTTGTGGACGGTTCAATGACTTGTAGGGACAACATCTTTGTTATCTCTTCCTCTATCAGAATTTTTCTTGCTTCAGGAATTCGATAGGGACGTAGACGTACGGTTCGTCCTTCAGGGGTTCTAATATGATGTTGTACTAAAGACGTGCGCCCAGGTAGTTCTGAAAAGAAATCGGAATGTTTTTGAATCAACTTAAATAGTTGACTTTTCTCTGTATCAGCTAAGGAGTCATTGACATAAGGGCGTTTTTGTTTGTCCGGCTGTAGGGTGGGACAGAGTTCCAACCCTAGTGAGTTGGTTGGGGTTACCATGTATCCCATAGCAGGACGATCACGCTCGTCCCCCGGGTTCTCCCATTTCTTTAGTAAATTGATATGGTAGATCTGAGTCCGTTTAGGGTTATTATTTAATTCAATCAGGTAAGAAACGGGGGTAACTGCTTTTATTACACGATATGGCCCCTGCCATTTTGCCAACAGCTTATGTTCAGAGGTGGGTCGCATGATCAGTACTTGATCATTGGGGTGAAGAACTCGCAGTTTGGTACCCTGATCATAGGAAGCTTTTTGATTTTGTTGAGCTAATTCTAAGTGGTGTCTCACGTCCTCCCAGACCGTCTGGAGGTGGGCCTTTAAGTTATGAATATAGTCTAGAAGGAGCCTCTCCTCATCATTCTCTTCCTCCCATAGCTCTGCCACCATATCTAGCAAGTTACGAGGTTGTCTTCCGAATACCACTTCAAACGGACTATGCCCAGTAGAAGACTGTTCATGCGTTCTAATTGCATACAGAACTAGGGGTAATTTCTGATCTCAATCTTTGCCCGAGTCGTTTACTAGTTTACGCAAAAGGGTCTTGATGGTGCGGTTATATCGTTCCCCTAAACCATCGGTTTGTGGATGATATACCGATGTCTTTATCTGGGTAATTCCTAAGGTTTTACAAATCTGTTTCATGAGCCCAGAAATGAATGGTGTCCCCTGATCGGTAAGAATTTCTTCAGGAAAACCAACCCGCGAGAAAAAGGATATCATGGCTTGTGCAACTGTTTTGGTGGTGGTACTGGTAAGGGGAATGGCTTCCGGATATCTGCTGGCGTAATCTACTATCACAAGGATATGTGTATGGCCCTTGGTAGAAGGTAAAAGAGGCCCGACCAAGTCCATGCCTACTCTTTTGAAGGGGGTATCTATAATTGGTAGTGGATATAACGGAGCTCTTCTGGTGACTCCTGGGTCTACAAGTTGGCATTTTGGGCATTGTGTACAGTACCTTCGAATTTGGGCATAGACTCCTGGCCAGTAAAAACATCTCAATAAGTATTCCTCTGTCTTTTCTCGGCCACAATGGCCTCCTCCAGGCTGGTTATGAGCTAGGAATAATACCTGAGTCCGGTAGGGCTCAGTGACCACTAGTTGTCGTTTCTCCCCATTTACGGTCCTAGATACTCTATATAATAAGTCCTTATGTACTATAAAGTGAGGGCCTACCTCTCCGGTAGAGTCACTTTTGGCATTTCTCCACGTGTGGACGAGGGTGGGATCTTCGCGTTGGCTTACTCTAAACGATATTGGGGCGCTGGTTATATTGGCCACTGTTTTCTCCCCTTCCATCTGTCTTTGATTAATAGCATGTTTCTGTTTTTCAACACTTTTCTCCCTCTTAGTTAGTTTTTTCCGTTCGGGGACACTAGCAATAGGGGTATCCCAAAATGGTGCTGCTCCCCACCAGTCATCAATAGGGTCGGGTTTCCGTGTTTGGTCTAGAATGTCATTAAACCGTTGATAATCAGTCCCAAGAACACATTCTTCGATCAAGTTATCCATGATTCCCATGGCGAGAAAGTCATGATTAGCGTTCCACTCTATTTCTACCACTTCAAGGGGATACCGAGCTCGATCTCCATGGATGCAACATATCGTCACCCAGTGTTCCGCCTTAGATTTTACAGACTTGACTATATCACGACGTATCACTGACTGACTACATCCGGAGTCAATCAATGCCATGACCATTTGTCCATTAATTCGTAGAGGATATTTAAAGGATGTATCGCCTGCCCCTATGCACAAGACTCTCCCTCTAGTAACCCCTATCTCCATAGGTTCTACTCCCTCATGTTTCTTGGGACATACTCTGGCTATATGTCCCCACTCCCCACAACTGAAACATTGAGGTTGTTGCATGGGGTTTCTCTCTGCACCCCGAGAGGAGGAACCTGGCTCCGCAGGGTTTCGTCTAGTTGTATATTGAGGAGGAGTTGCAGGTGGCTTGCTCAGGGGTTGAGGAGTTTGGCCTTTCACATCCACGGATCGGTGATAGGCGCATGCCAAATCGACTGCTAGTTCGGTGTCGATCTTAGGGTGTTGTCTGATCCAGTTCCGGGTGCTCATGGGCAGGGAGTCTAGATATTGTTCTAAAATAATGGCCTTGATGACATCTTCACGCTCGGTCCCTAAAGGTCCCAACCACTTCAGTCCTAGATCTTTCACGCGGTAGTAAAATGTACGCGGATCCTCATGTGGTCCCCATTTAACTTTACGGAACTTTGCTCGATAATACTCAGTATCATGTCCCACTCGTTCTAATATACTCTTCTTAATTTCGGAGTAGGGAGTGGTGCCTCCAGGATTGGCAGCCTGATAAGCGGACTGGAGGGTACTGGTTAAGAGTGGAGCAATATATTGGCCCCATCGATTTTCAGGCCATTGAGCTGATGAGGCGACCCTTTCAAAGTTCGTAAAAAAGAAGTCGGGATCCTCCCCCTCCTGATACTTCTGTAACACCGAACTTGGCACATTAGGACGTACCTTACTGGCAGCAATCGTATCGGTCAGTTTTTGCATAGGAGTCTCATGAACTAACTGATTATTGGCCATTATAGTGGCCTGACTTTTCAAGGCGGCTTGAAGAGCCTCTCTGTCTTCCTTGGCCTCCCTTTGTTGTGCCTCCCAGACTAATTGGAGATGGCGTTGACCCTCTGCCAATTGCTTTATCATGTCCTCGAGGGTGGGTTTCTCTTCCATGCTTGCAACACCTCTGTACAGCCCCGAGAGGAGGGGGGGAAATGTAACCTCCTCAGGTCTCCAAAATCCCACTTCTGACACCACTGTGGTGGGGCGTGGATATTGGGCTTGATAGTACAGAGGCTCAGACCCAGTTTTGTAAGGGTTTATAAGGCTGAAGCCAGGGTTTTATTGATTATTAAGAAAAAAAAAATGTTTTAAAAAAAACTATTAGAAACTGGTCTTCTCCTTAGTCTTTTCTACGAGGAGTCTCTGGTTTATATGTGCGATGGTTTGTGCAGGTCCTCAATGTTTCCTTCTGTCCTTCTTTTAGGGGTTGGTCTGCTGACGGCTTCTTCTTGGATGCACGTGGACTCTCGACAGAACAATAGGACAGGTCTTGGTAAGTGGGACGGTAAGTTACTATCTTTATTATCTTATTAGTAGAAGGGAGGGGTGTGAGGAAAAGAACGACAGGGGTTGGTGTAATTAGGGGGTTTGGATTAGAAATATAGAGAACGCAAAAACTTGGGCGATTATTGGGGCTGTGACAGGGTAGTGCCAGGCGGTTGATGTGCTCTGTGACTTCCCCAGTTCCCCAACCAAAACTGCCCTGTTCCCCTTCCACCCTCCCCAGTTCCTTTTCCCTCCTTTCTCCTCCCTCCTACCCCTTTAGTGTAAGTTTCCCTGAATAAACCCCGTACCTTGTTTAGCCATGACCCTCCTGGGTCGTGGCAGGATTCTTCGTCTTCTCTGGAGGTTTCTCTCACTCCGATGTGAGTGCGGGGCTGCTGCTCCTTCCTTCCTGGTTCGGCTACAGGTGTTTCCACATTCTTCACTTCTTCGGTCCTCTCGTCCTCTTCTCTCGTCTCCCTCCTCTCTGCTGCGGCGTCCGTTTTTATCGCGTCTTCCCCGGTTTCCGAGCCGACAACCCGGAAGTCCGGTTGCCCTCGGCTGTGCAGGTCCCACGCGTCGTCATGGAGACGCGTCATGGAGAGTGAGGAAATACTCCTCCGGCGCAAGGCTGAATCTCGGTAGGCGAGGTGCATGACACCCGCCTACAGGGTTCAAAAGCACTGAACTTCCTAGTGTGCCCAGCAGTTTTCAGGCAATAAATAAAAATGCTAAGATAAGTTTGGTAATTATTGCTACTCCTGGTGAGAGAACAAACTTGTCTAGTGGCAGTTTTTACTCATCATAAAGTAGCACAGATGGATAATGTGCCTGCTGCACAGAACATGTACCACGCAGACCACAAAACTGAGGGGCATATTTACAAGAAAGTGGCGCAGCGCGGCACCAACATTGGCAGCACCGCACTGCATCACTTCAGAAATGCAGGGATGCGCTGTATTTACAAAAATATGGAGGATCCCTGTGTTTCCCCTAGCTCTGGCTCTAAATTTGGCTGCCTAGCGTCAACAGAGGCACCCTTGCACCCATATTGCAAGGGTGCCTGCATTACAGAGAATGATTGTTTATGTGCAGGAAGGTGTCATAGAGTGGACTGAAATACACTGTAGTAGCGTAGAGTGGCGGGGTGTTCAGTGCAGTGGTGGAGAGTGGAGCCGCGTACCCTGGGGTGGCGTAGACTGCATTGGTGTACAGTGGAGTGAGGTGGAGTGGAATAACATACAGCTGAGTGGCATAGAGTGGAGTTGCATGCAGTGTATTAGCATGGAGTGGGGTACAGTGAATAACATAGAGTGTAGTAAAGTGGACTGGAATATAGGGGAACAGCATAGAGTGAAGTAGAGTACAGTGGAGTGGTGTGGAATGGAGTGGCTTACAGATGTAGATGAAATTAGGCAGGAATGTAGAATATGGTGTGAAAAGTTTCATCACATAAACTACAGAAATGTGCAGGGATCCACAAAATTCCTACCCCCCAGTATTTCCCCATTTGTCCTGATAAAAACACGACCCCACGTGTGTCCCTGTGCTTAGTGCCTGCATCAGGAATGGATCACACCAGGGTCAACAGTAGCCAGGGCTACCATTGACCCTTGTGTAGGCCCAGGTACACCGGTCGGGACAAGATGGGGAATGCTAGGTAGTAAGATGTTTGTGGATCCATGATTATTCCTGTAGTTTACTTCCCTTAAATGCAAGAAAAAATACAGTTTTTATTCAAGGTTTCACTTTTGTGGGTATTCTCGGTAAAAAAACTATGGGGAATTCACACAAGCCACAACTCAGTGGACTCCCCTGGGTGTCTATTTTGTTTTAGAAATGTCTGGGGTAGGTTTCCCTAAAAGGTTCCAAATCCCAAGACGAATTAGTACACTCATCTCAGTTATCATTATCACCACAGTAGGTTTTGGGCATTTCCTGTCACCGGCACCAGGCCTACCCACACAAGTGAGGCACCATTTTTATCGGGAGACTTTGGGGAATGATGGGTGGAAGGATTATTGTGGCTCCCCTCAAATTTCAGAACTTTGCAGCACCGAAATGTGGGGAAAAAGTGTTTTTTAGCCAAATGTTGAGGTTTGCAAAGGCTTCTGGGTGACAGAACCCAGTGAGAGCCCCACAAATGACTCCATCCTGGATTCCCCTAGATGTCTAATTTAAAAAAATGTACAGGCGTGGTAGGCTTCCCTAGGTGCCAGGTGAGCTAGAGGCCAAAATCCACAGCTAGGCACTTTGCAACAAACACATCCGTTTTCATTGGAAAAATGTGACGTGTTCACGTATTTTGGGGCATTTCCTGATGCGGGCCCTAGCATAAGGTTGGAGGCCGTAGTGTTAGTATCATCCTGGAGATATATGTAGAAAAGCAGTGGCTGCGGCACTCTGTGGAGCGGAACTCTGGGGATTCACGAATGTTAGAGTGCTGCAGGTTGCCGAGAATAACTTCCTGAGAATTTTACTGGGGTTGGGACCAGGAACCCCCCTGAAAGCTCTCTATGCAGAACTAAATTGGACACTGATTTCAGAACTCGCAGCTATAAGGCCAATATTATACTGGGTGAGAGTAGTGCGCAACCCTAGGGCAGCGGTGTATTTAGAAACTTTGGAGGACGTTATCTCGTATGATGGTTCTGGGGTGTGTTCCTGGGGAGCTTATGTTTAAAAGACTCTAGAGAACCTTCGGTTGAAGGACTTGTGGGTGGATCCGGGTAGAGTTACCAAAGATACGGTGGGCCAGATAAAAGATCGATACTGGGAACTCGGTAAGATGAGGGTGCACCAGGAACTCAGGCCTGATTCAATCATGCACTTCTACTTTAACAATGTCTATGACCCAGGTTCCCAGGCGTACTTTGATATGCTGTATCCAGAATTGAAGTGGACTCTAAATGAAATACAGGTTGGGAGTGTTGTCCCTAAGAGGCTACCTGGTCCATAATCGTAGGCTGACGGAAGGTTTGGAGTTTTGTGACTGCACCCCTGGGGAGGTGGATAATGTGACTCATTTCACCCTGGCCTGTAAGAAATTTGATGAGGCAAGGCGACGGTGGCTTCTCCCTCTTTTTAAGGCTAGTGGAGCAAATTCCACGAAAACTGCACTTGCACTTTGTGCAAGGCCGGGTACTGTGAGCGAACATAACATGGTCACCTCATATATATGGGCCACTTGGCCCAGGCTAAGGGAATTGCCAGCCAAGCTAGGGGTGGCTGTTTTTTAAAACTTTCAAAATTTTACAAATAGGCCCCTAGGCGATAGCGGTGTAATGAAATAATGGTCTGCCCCCTGCTAACGCTAGGGCCCTTCCTTCCCCTTTAAAAGACCCTGTAGCTATGTGAGTTATTACTGCCAATATAAAACACTGTGAGCATAAGCACTTTGCCTCCGGGTCCTCCCACGAGTAGAGGATACGTACTGACAAAGAGATGCCCCTCTTCTAGGATGTGGATGGGGGGGTAGTCGTTCTTAAATCAATCATTTATATTTAATTGTTTGGGGATATGTGATTTTTTATGAAAAGAGAGACTGCTGCTATTATGTTTTAAACTGTGACTATGGGGCGGCTATGAATTTTTAGTCTTTTATGATGTGCACTTTTATATTATTGTAAGGCTTGTTGATTTAATACATTGAAAAATCAGGAAAGATTCCCATTACCGCTGAGAAAGGCACCCATATCAGTGGTATGAGTTGAAACAAATGTACAGTTCCTCAGTGTATTAAGCTCAAGGTTATTTTCTCAAGCTCACTATGGATAAAATAATAGGACATCTATTTCCAAGCTAGCATTTCACGGAAATGAAATCTGAAAGAAACCTGAAGCTAACAAGAATGATTAAACATTGTTCTGCATGTTTTATGAACAGGGCCTTGGAGGCCTCACTCGGACTGAGCAAAATGAATTCAAATGGCATGTTCGTTTAGGCACATACAACATTCAGAATTATAAATTCAACATTAATAATTTTTGTCAGTGCTCATGTTACAGTAGTTTTAAAATAAAATAACTCATTTGTGGAAGTAGAATGCAGAACTGCATTTTCAACTTTTGCAAGAAATATTTTAAATATTTCTCTTCAGAAATCTATCATTATTGTTTTAGTGCAACTGTTAATTAACACCATGAAGAATCACTTGGAATTGAATTAATTGGTTATAGATGAAGTTTTAGGGCTATAGCACATCATTCAAAATTAGTAATCTACTGTGAATGCACATTAACCTAGGCTTTCAGTGCACCACTTTAGAATTAATCAAATATTGATTCAAATAACAAAATGTAAAGATTGTCACATATAGATGATTACTGTGACATTACAGTAGCAATAGTATTTATTCTATATTAGTCTACATGACCTCTTATAAATGGAATCACGATTGTGGCTTCACTAATGATACTATGATTGTCTCCTTAGTTGACCTTGGCAACTCTAATTGTATTTGAGCTTCCTCAAAAAACTCACCCAGATGAGAAGCAAGCAAATCTACATTTGTCATAGAATTTGGGAGGCTAGCCAGGTTTGCTATTGCATTTCTAATGTCAGCTATAGCTGTAAGGCCATGAAAATAACCCTTAGGTCTGATCGCAATAAGCAGGCTGAATTGCCCGTCAAACTTCAGTATAGTCCATGTGTAAATACGATAAATATTTCACAAAGTCTTTGTTTATTTCTACTTGCAAGTGTGTGGCAACAAATGTCTGACTTGGAACCCCGTGCATCAGTTTTTGCAAACCCCCATCTTGGGCTCTAAATAAATATTCTCTATAGCCCATGTTCCCCAAGCTCTCCAGTGTGTGACTGTATCCCTCCTTTTTACGGTGTTACCTAGCTACCCTTAATAGTCGTCATTTCTCTGTAGTTCGATTAATCTGAGTTCCCTTTTCAGTCTAGATGTTAGTGTTTCTTCTTTGGCTTTTATTACCCCATGTACTGTTATGACAGTATGGATCCGTTTTACACCTTCACATTCTTCTAATTTCAAAAGGATTTTTCCATTGGAGCTACCCTTTTTAGGAAAAATAGTGTTGTATTTCATCTCTTATAGATGTCTCGAATCCTGGGTTCGCCAATTCAGATGCCTGAAGGACCCAGGATGGGATCACCTATAAAGTCGTACTCATTTCATTGTTACGAGCAATAGGTTGTGGTCTCACAACTTTTGGACAAGTATTAAGCATCTGTAAATATATTCACAATCTTCCTAGTAAAAACATATATAACCCTGTATGTAAAACGGTTGTACATAGAATTTCACCTGCAGAAATAATACCGTAGCAAAAAACATGACAACCAAAATATTGTGCACATAAGTCTATTTTGTTAAATATGGGAATATTTATATTCATGGTAAATAGATGTGGTATTAAGTATAGTCAACCTAAACATACTTATATTATACTTACCTTGTCGATAATTTGGTCATTGATGTTTACGCAGCACAATTTTAAAACTTGATATTTCAGCACCATACCGTCTAAATTATATGGTTTCCCATAGAACGAGTAGTCATTTTTTGTGTATCATTACCTCCAAAACATCGAACAAATTTACCTCCGTTCAAAATTCTTTAGCTAATTTGGTCATTGGGAAATCAGATGGAGTAAGGTAGGATCTATCATTGTCTTAAAACACAATTGAAATCTCTTCCCCGTATCACCGTCATGTGTGTGGCAGTCAACCAGTGTGTAGTCATCCGTACACACCTGACCCCTAGTCAGATTTGAAGACCATGTGTTCACCTGAAGCAGGATTTCCGCATGTAGTGCACCATCCACCGTTATATATTAGCCTTCTGGGTTTGTAGGTACCACAGTTTGCTCAAAGGGGGCTCCTGAGCTCACCTATATGTGCCCCCCGGCACAGGGATCCCCAACAGGTGGATGTCAAGATGCTAGTCGCACGCAATTTGCCTCTGTGTAGATTCCACATGAAAATTGCGTGACAACTGATTTGAGAATATGTCGCTGTCTACCTTCTAAACTCTATTCCATGGAGCTTGGAAAGCTCACAATACAAGTGCATGCAACCAACTCTCCTCTGAAACAAATCTTTCTTTCTCTAATTCTTTTTTTCCTCATGATCTCCTTCCCTTTGTCTGTCTTTCAGTCTTCCTTTAGTTCTTTCTTTGGTTCTTTCCTTCATTTTTCCTCTCCTTTCTTCCTCTCATTACTCCATTTATTTAATCCCTCTTTTGATTTCTCTCCTTTATCTCTTTGTTCCCTCTTTTCTTTATCTATTTATTTTTCTAATTTACTTTTTCTCTCATTTCTTTCTTGCATTTATGTATGTATCTTTCTTTTTTCAGCCCTTTCTTTCTTTCTAAATCTTCTGTGACACAGCTCTAGGATCAATGGAGCACGACTGGGGTACTCCAGGTGCACTTTTTAAGTTAGGTCCCTTTAGGTACTTTAATACATATCTATATTGCAAAGTAGCCTAGGATGGTTTTCAACGATCTCACTATAGGAGAGGTTGGATAACCCACCCGCAAGTGAATCTCGAGAAATTTGTGTAAAGTAATGGACCCCTCCATCTCCAATTCAACCTTTTCTCTTCTTTTCTAGCCAGGTGTTTTTCTTACCAGACTCCTATTTGAACGTTGCACCTCTTCAAGTATAAGTAAGGTTCATATATATTACATTCTGAGCCCATGCCTGTGTAAGAACTTAACCTATGAGGCCTGCCCCACTGTATTATATCATTTTAGGGTGTGTGCGGCCCCTTGCTATGGTAAGACCCTCTGAGGAGTGAATACTCTACGTCTGATCATCTGCACCCCCTATGTAGCTCCATATAGGTCCGAGCAAAGCCAATGTTCCCGAAAAAACCTTTTTTGCATTTGTAAACGAGGTAATTTGCACATCTAGTTTTGAGAATCAAATTATTAGTTTTTTTTACCTTTGCAGTAACTTAGGCTTGCTGCTCAGGCCTCGATCAGATGTCCTCTGGTTAAAAGTTCACCCTTTTTAAGTTGCCATACCTGTTACATTGGTTAATCAACCGTCTATGTGCAAAGGTTTTGTGCAGTTGTACAAAGCAGATATGAAATGAGTTAAGGGTAACATTTTGCAACTTAAGAACAAAATATGGCCTATATTTATACTTTTTGACGCAAACCTGAGCCAGCGCAGGTTTGCGTCAAAAAGGTTAACGCTAGCTACCGCTATTCCAACATGCCAGCCGGGCGTCATATTTAAGGAATGACGGTAGCCGGCGCTGCGGCCTGGTTAGCGTCAAAATAAATTACTCTAACCGGGCAGCAGAGGCGTGGGGAAGACTGGGGGTTGTGCGTCAAAGAATGATGCAAGTCAGGTTAGAGTTAAAAAAAATGACACTAACCTGACTAGCGTCATTTTTTGATGCACAACCCCCATGGAAATGACTCCTGTCTTAGCAAAGACAGGAGTCATGCCCCCTGCCCAATGGCCCCTGGGCATGGCCATTGGGCACAGTGGCATGTAGGGGGGCCTAAGTTAGCCCACAGGTCCCTTAACTCCTGCCCTGACCCAGGCATAAAAAAATTGTACAAATCCTGCTGACTGTTTTTTTTCTAAGGCCCGCCTCCTCCTGTGCGGAAAAATTACGCAGGAGGATAAATAAGGCGCACATGCCTTAGAGTCATTTTTTTGCACAGGAACGCCTACCTTGCATGTCATTAGTGCAAGGTAGGTTTTCACGTCCAAAAAATGACTCAAACTCCATAACTTTGGCACTGGATGGGTCTAGCGCCAAAGTATAAATATGGAGTTAAGTTTGCACCGAGTTTGCATCAAAATCCAGCGCAAACAGAGTGTAAATATGCCCCTATGTCTTTTTAGAAACTACGGCCCATATTTATACTTTTTAGCGCCGTATTTGCGCTGTTTTTGACGCAAAAGCGGTGCAAAAGTACAAAATACAATTGTATTTTGTAAGTTTGCACCACTTTTGCGTCAAAAAGCGGCGCAAATGCGGCACTAAAAAAGTATAAATATGGGCCTACATGTTTTAGCAGGAAAGCTGCTGGACATACTGCAAATGCATACAATTGATTAAATTCTTGATTTGGGGTACTTCTGGTATGGAAGCGCTATCAAAACAATACGTGCAGTGTATAGGTAATCCATTATAAAAAAGATGGTCAGATTTACATTACCCATACGCAGAATCCGCTGAGCTACTGGTACAGCACAATAGTGCATCCCCTGCATTTTATAAATATGCAGGACTCACCATATAATTCATCACTTGCTGCATGATGTCAGATTTTAGCAAAAAGGTTTCAGACACTAAGGAATTACATTTTATGGAAATCGCTGCACGTGAGGTGCAGTGTTTAACTGCTGTCAGCCATTTAAATGGGGATGTTCACAATAAAGTGTGAACATCCCCATTCGATGTACCACACAAAATGTATTTGCTGCAGAAATGTAAAGCCTTGAATACTAAAATGTAATTGAAACAAGATGGAAAGGATGATTTACTTTTTATATGAATTTCTTTAGATACCCTATTAATACACATGAATGGTAAAATCATTAAGATATCGGGTTTTTATTTGAGAGGGGTGAGTAATAAGCACAATCCTTGTCAGGGTGAATCACAAAAGTCACTAAATAAACCTGTGCTTAATCCTCTAGTAGCTTTTGGGTAAAAGCAGTCAGGCTTAAATGAGAGGCAATGTGTAAAGTGTTTATGCAGTACTCATACAGTATGAAGGTGAAAACGTTAACACAAGGATAATCCCAAACCAATTTTAGAAAAACAGATAATATTTAAATAAATAAAGTTACAAAAATCCAATCAGTAGAACCAGAGTTATGACTTCTTAATTTTTAAAGGTAAAAATAGTGCCAACTTAAGGTATCTGATCACACCAGACTGGAACAAAGTTCAATGTCCAGGCATGAAGCAATGAAGCACCGGTCAGATAAGGTTCCAAGTTTGGCCCGCTGGGAGTTGCACCATTTGTCCTTGGTGTGGGGGCTTGTGGTGCTGCGATATGAGGTGTGTTGTGATACATTGGGTCCCTGTGTGCTGAGCTGCAATGCAGTTCTTCAGTTCCTTGCGTCATGCTGCGTCGGATCCAGTGAAGCTGTTGATCATCAGCTGTGAGGTGCTGCAATGCGAGGCCCCTTCGCCATCCCGCATCAGGTTTACTAAAGCAGACAATCAGGATCTGTGCTTTGCAGTGTTACAAGGCCATGCGTCATTCTGCGCTGCTTGGTGTCAGATTCAGTGAAACCTTAAGTTGAACGAGGAAGAGTGGACACAGTTTCCAGCCAAAGGTCCAGGCCCTGGGAGATAACACTTGGGGGTCAGGACTCACTCCCACAGAGGCCAACAGAGAGGATGAAGTCAGATCCATTTGGGTCTGATCAGCTGGAAAGCAGGGGAGACCTCTGGAAGCTTGTTGTGTCCTTGTAGCTCAATCAGGAGGTCAGTTAACTGACCCTTGAAGTCACTTGTATCTTCCTGGGTTTAAGGCAAGCAGGTCCATACTTTCTTGTCAAGACAGTCTGGCAGTACGTCTTCTGAATCTCTTCAGCTGCTGGAGTGTTATGGTGAGAGTTTCTGAGAATGTCATTTGTATGCTTAGTGTCAGCCTGTATGTGGAGGTCACCCCCTTTGTCTTTGGCCTCATACTCTATACGGTCATCGAACTCCACCTTGACTTGCCATATCCTTATAATGTATGGCAGGGGGTACTTTATCCCTTATATAGCGTATTGTTCTTGTATACAGCATATTTTGGAATACGTTTCCCCCAAGGGGTTATAACACACCATGCTTGAGAGCTCTAGAGTTGAGGCTGAAGGCAGTGTGGGCTTCTCACAGTGCTTGTCTGTGGGTCGAAATGGTGGTCAGAATTCATAGTTAGTCAATCCTTGACACTTCTGCAGAGTACAGAGAATGGTCACATACTCCAGTTGCAAGTGAAATTCTACGCTAATGTGTGCGGAGAAGGTAGAGAGAAAATGCAGTACACACAGGTGTATGGATGCATTGTGTGTTTAGGGAGTTGGGGAGGCAGGACACCTCCCTTTTAGAGACTTGATAATTTTTTTACCCCACTTAAACCTTTAGAAGTCGACAAATTTAACAAGAAACTTAGTTAACTGGGCTGTATCATGAATGTGTGTGCTCAGGCGTGACAAAGCTGTGCATCTGTTACATATTAATACAACTTGTAAGGCACATACATTTAACTCAGAATTTCTGAGTTAGTGCTTGCACTATTGACAATACGGCATTAAAACAGTGCGTCTGCAGTGCATCCTATGCTTCCTTCAGTGCAGACACTAACTTGAAGGAATTCAGAAGAGATTAATGTATGCACATTAGAAAGTGCAGTCACATTAAAAAAAAATCACACATCTGTGCTCTTAGTGACTGCGCACCTTCATGATACAGTCGATAATTAGCTTAGGTGCCTTCAAATCATCCAAGAAGTAGACCACCTATGTATGACCCCATAGATCCACTATTTCATCCTTCATTTTTCATAAATTCTTGCATACTCAAAGACAGGCAACTGAACAAAATTAGCTGTCATTTCAGATATACCCAGACAACACACAGATTCACCTTTGGCTACAAAGTGTACTTGGGCACCACTTGAGCATGAAATAAAACCTTCATACCATTCCGTTTTGAATTCAAGTTTCCTCTGTTTCAAAGGAACTAAAACTAGTGTTGGAGATCACAGAAAAAACATTCTACAAATCTTCTGCCAGCATTCCCTAAGTAAAGGTCTGAGCTGTTTAAAAAGGTAGGAACATTGGGCTACCCTTTGATTATGATCTAGCTTTCTCTCCACACAAGTAAATGTAGTTTTCAAGGGAATGCACTTGCAAGTGCTTATGTTTTGAGAAGTCACTCCCCTTTGTCACAAACTTACCACAGGGTGGAGCTCCACATATCTCTGATGATTGAGCACTTGGATTACTCCAATAAGCTTATCACAGTTACACACAAATTGTTATAATACGCAGAAGTGCAAACCTGTGAACCTTTGCTAAAATTAATTTACTGGCTCCCAAGTGGAGTACAGGATAACTACTGGCTTGTGAGGGTTCAAACTACCTCTATAAACTGACCTGTGCCTCCTCCCGCCTCAATTTTTCCCCACTAAACCCCCAACAGGACCATTAACTAAGTCAGAGATATTTCAAGGTATGACCAAATGGGCGGTTTGTTCGGCCTGGCATGCTTAACCCTTGTGTTCTCAGGCAGTTAGTGGCAATTAAAAACATGTCTTCTGTCTCTATGATTTTGTCGCTCGTGCCTTACCTCACCCGCCTCTTTAACACTCCTTAACTATCTCTACATCTCTGTAGTGCTACCCTCTCTATTCATGTCTGTCTCGTGAAGGGTGTAGACACGTGGCGCAGCGCTGCATGCAAAGACCACGCACAGACCCTTTCGTGTTGCAGCCACACTCAGAACTGCGTCACCACAGTTCCGTCCTTTATTTGTACCCTCGTGCTCCGTGCCCCTCCCGGACACGTTGAGCACGTTAACGTGATACAGAGAGCCCGTACGGCTCTCAGTTCCTCTTTACATCTCCCCCATGTTTTACTCCACATGGGGAAAGCTTAATCACCGGAATTTAAATAAACAATAAACGTAATAATGCTACACACTTTTAAATGCCACTTTTCAAACTAACTCGTTCTCGCTACTAACACATTTTTTTTTTTTTAAACCACCCCCATTCTGTTCATCATGCAGGGTATTTATGCTGTAGCAAACTGTTCACCAAACGAAATCTTTTAGATGACTACTCGGCGCCGGATTAGGGCGTAAGTTATATCTTCCCTTTCTGGTGTTAACACTTCCATGTTCCGGAACCGAACCAGGTCCCACCGGGTCAATCCCAGCAGGCTCCAGGCCATTTTTCCTCTCTTCACTCAGAGTAGGTGACTCCTCAAAAGTGTCCTCCATCTCTTCACTTTCGCTGGTGAACTCTCGTAGACCAGCCCTTTTAAAATGTGACACATTTCTCGTGACTCTTTGTCTCCCTCGCGCCGCTGTTATCATGGATCCTTTTATGCCGATCACCTCCCACACCTCAGGCTCAAAAGGCGTTCGGAACTTCCATCCTCCGCGGCGACATCGCACAACCACTCGATCTCCTTCTTGGAAACCCCTAAACTTTGATCGACGTTGGCTACTCGCCCTTAGGTTGGTGGCTTTTCGCTTGTTTTGAGTAGCTTTTATATCCAATGCTGGAGGTTTCCATTTAGGGTAGGCGGGAATGTAATCGCGCGGAGACACCTTGAACATCAACGATGAGGGAGCACAACCAGTCGTGCTATGAGGGGTTTGACGGTAAGCACTTAAAAATTGATAAAGACATTGTTCACTGTTCTCATTTTTCTCCACTCCAATCCTAAGAGCCCTATTCAGAGTTCGCATGAACCTTTCTACGTCTCCATTGGCTTGAGGCCAATAAGGCATTATCTTACGATGACGAATCGCCAGTCCATCGAGATATGACTTAAACTCTTGTCCATGAAAAGGGGGACCATTATCCGTTCGGATTTCATCCGGCAGACCAAACAAAGCAAAAGTCTTTTGTAGAATGGGTCTTATATTTTCAAACGACGTCGACGCCACCACCTCCACCACAGGGAATTTGGTATAAGAGTCGATTAACACTACCGTCAGTCTTCCATCTGGGAAACTCCCAAAGTCCTTGCTTACTTTAGCCCACGGTTTCAGAGTGGCCGGTTCAGTTATTACTGGGCAAGTCGGAGGTTCTATAGACGTGATGACACACGAATGGCATTTCCCTACCATCTCATCCACCTGCGTATCCATTCCTGGAAACCAGACCTTAGCTCGTAACCTCGCTTTTGTTTTGGCAGCCCCTTGATGTCCTTGATGAGCCAAATCGATGACCCTTGACCAGAGACACTGTGGAAGCACAATTCGCCGTCCTCTTAGAACTAACCCATCACCATCCGTAGACAGCTCATCTCGCACCCTCCAGATGCTCTGCATGGCCACCTTTTGCACAGGGCATGACACCTGGGTCTTCTCTAGAAAATACTTCCATTGTTTGCGACCTAAGGCCTCTTTGACGCTATTCAACAGCATATCGTCCCGTGTGGCACTCACAATGTCAGTCACGAGGAGAGCATTTGGACATGCCGACTGTACCACCATGCTCACAAAAACTTCCGTATTCTCTTCTTCTTCTTTCTGGTGACCATCAACAATATCAGGAGACGGATGTCGAGACAGATAATCCGCCGGATTATTAGCACCAGGCCGATACACCACTGTGAATCTATACGGCTGAAGCAAAACAGTCCACCGCTCTATTCTCGGAGGTGCAAGACGCGGACTTCCCATAAACAACGGGACCAGAGGCTTGTGATCGGTTACTACTGTAAACTCGTGTCCATACAAATACAGATGAAAATGGCGGCATGCCCATCGAATTGCTAGCGCCTCCCTCTCGATCTGAGCATATCGGGTTTCCACCGCCGACAATGCCCGGCTGGCGTATGCAACAGGGATCCACTCCTGATGTCGCTGTTCCTGTAAGAGCACGGCTCCAAGCCCAACGGGGCTCGCGTCAACTACCACTTCCGTTTTCCTACTTGGGTCAAAATATGCCATCGTTGCTTTATCTAGTAAGGCATTTTTTATCTCTATAAAGGCCTGCTGAGCACTGGAAGTCCATTCCCACCGGTGCTGCCCTTTCGTGAGCTGTCTAAGCGGTTCAGACATGGTGGCAAGTTGGGGTATGAATCTTCCACAATAAGTAGCCATTCCCAGAAAGCTACGAACTTCTGTTGGGTTCAGCGGAACAGGGGCTTGACGGATAGCTTCAGCCTTCCTGGGATCCACTTGCAAACCTTCTTTAGAAAACACGTACCCAAAAAACTCTACCGAGTTTTGAAAGAAAGCACATTTCTTCTTATGAAGTGTTAGCCCTGCTCCAGCCAATCTTTTCAAGGTCGCCCTCAGATGACGATGGTGTTCTTCTCTAGTTTTAGAGTATATCAGAATGTCATCACTCAAGTTAATTACTCCTGGTAATCCGGACAGCGTTTCTCGAATTGCATTCTGAAACACTTCGGCAGCTGACGACACTCCAAAACTTAATCGTTTGTACCGTCGCAGCCCTACATGCGTCGAGAAAGTAGTAATGTTCCGACTTTCCGGCTCTAGCTCTAGCTGATGGTAACCGGCATTAAGATCTAATTTGGAAAACCATTGGGCTCCGTTCAAATCGGCAATAATATCGTCCATAGTAGGGGTTATATGTCTCTCTCTCTTGATAGCCTTATTAGGCAAGCGCATGTCTACACACAGACGGATCGCCCCCGGCTGTTTGGGTTTCGGCGCTATCACTAACGGTGACACCCATGGTGTCAGCCCATCCACTTTTTCAATGACTCCTTGTTCCTCCAAAGACAGCAGCTCTTTCTCAACAATCGGGCGAAGATGAAACGGCACTCGACGATGTCGCAAAGCCACAGGGACTACATTGGGATCTATATGCAATTTGATGCACCTTCCTTTCAAACGACCCAGTCCTTCGAACAGCTGCGGAAACTCCTGGAGAAGGCGTTCCACTTGATTATCATATATTTGACGCGCAAAGAACACCAACTCCAAATCTTCGGCCGTGTGACATCCTAGCAACGTGCCACGATCTCCAGCTACCACATAAAACTTTGCCTCTGTCGATCTGTTTCCACTACTCACAGCCACTTCTACCGTTCCTTTAAGGGGGAGTGGATCTTTACCCCCATAATTGTATATTTTAGTTGCTGTCATGGTAAGTGGCGGGGCAGGTACCAGCTTTTTGAAGAGGGTTTCATCCATGACATTGACAGACGCTCCCGTATCAATGAGTACAGACACCAGCGTGCCATTGACGTGTACCTCACTCATGGGTGGGGGTCTCCTTTTCCCCGGCTTTCCTCCCGTAAAGGATATTACAAAAATGTCTTCTTCGTCGTCCTCTTCACAAACTGGACCACTCGCCATCGCTTGATCCCTTGCATCCTCCACACTTTTCGATACAGCCCGGACATTCGTGTCCCTTCCTTTCGGTTCTCCTGGCTTGTTCCTCCTGGATCTGCACATCTTCGCAAAATGATTAGCTTTCCCACAGCGATTGCACGACTGACCTTTGGCCAGACACCCTGCATTCTGTCGATGTTCATAACCACAACTCCCGCAGACTCTCTCACCGGGTTTGCTGGGGTTCATCTTGCGAGGTGTGGCCGGACGTGTCTGGATAGCCTCTACTTGTTCCTCTTTGACTTGAACTGCACGAGTCGAAGAAACAGCAGCCAACGACTGTCCTCTCACCGCCGCCATCGCATCAGCTCGCACTGCCGATAACTCATGTGACCTCGCTAAAATCAGAATATCGTCAAGGGACATGCCCTGTTGCCGAAGGATAAGCTTTCTTAAGGCATTGGACCGACATCCTTGAATAATCTGCGCTCGGATTTCTTCTTGCTGGTTCAGTCCCGTGCACGAACTCGCTAGTTTCCTCAATCGGGCGTAAAACATATCCATAGACTCTACTTCAGTCTGTTGCGCCTGTCTCAGTTTGAACCTTTCATAATCCGAGTTAAGCTGAGGATCAAAATATCTATTCAACGCAGTCACTGCTGCATCAAAGTCCGACCTGTCACCTGTATCCGGCAAAGAATCAAACAACTCTTGTAGCTCGTCTCCCCCCATCAGCAGCATCACCGACCTGCGCACTTCACCATCCATTTCTCGGGTTGCACAAAAATAGTTTTCTAGGCGATTAATCCATAGACGCCACCTTGGCGCAGCAGTGGCCGGGTCAATCAGTTGGCTAAACGGTGGCAAAGAGGTAATCGAGGAGTGAACGCTATTGTTTAGTGGAGCTGGCAGACGGGGATTCCCAGGTGGTTGAAGGGGATTGGCATTGTTTGCATTGTCTGGCGGTGGTGCACTCATTTTTACACCCCTTCAATATAGTGTCTTTCCTGAGTCAATAATGTTCTTTTCTTTTCTTTCCTTAACTGTGTTTAAATTTGTTGTTTTGTTTGTTGTTTTTTTTTCTTTGTTGTTCAAAAAAAAAAAAAAAAAACCTTCATTTTTATTTTTTTTTATTTATTTTTTTATTCAACACGCTCCCGCTCGCGTGTCAGTTTCACCTCAGTTATAGCTGAGACGCTGTTATGGGCGGCGCTCAGCTTACAGTTTTCTCTTCAGCACATCCGCTGCCTCCTCCAGCAAGCGGAGTGCTTTTTACGGCCTTCCAGCCCCACGTGGCAGACGCGCTGCCTCGCTCCAGCGAGCTGAGCGCTCTTCAAGGCCTTACAGCCCCACGTGGCAGACGCGCTGCCTCGCTCCAGCGAGCAGAGCGTTTTTCAGGGCCTCCCGACCCCACGTGACAGACGCGCTGCTTCGCTCCCGCGAGCAGAGCGTTCTTTCCTTTTTTAAGCGATCACTGCCCCACGTGGCAGTCGACACAAAGGCGGGGCCGGGGCCGGGCTTCAATTTTCAGCTGCTCCGATGGCAGCGAGGACACGCCCGACGGGGCGGGGCAGGGCTCACCGTCTTGGGCTTCCCCGATCGGGAAGCCAAACCGCACCACCTTCGCCGACGTAGGACTCCACACGAGGCGCCCGGGCACCACCAGCGGCCGACACCGCACCACGTGGTCTTCTTTGTTTTGTTTTTTTCCGGGGCCAACACCACACCACGTTTCAGGTATGTGTTATACCTCAATCACCATACGATATTCGGTTAAATGTAACGCAATGTCTTCGATCCCACTCGTCGCCATTGTAGACACGTGGCGCAGCGCTGCATGCAAAGACCACGCACAGACCCTTTCGTGTTGCAGCCACACTCGGAACTGCGTCACCACAGTTCTGTCCTTTATTTGTACCCTCGTGCTCCGTGCCCCTCCCGGACACGTTGAGCACGTTAACGTGATACAGAGAGCACGTACGGCTCTCAGTTCCTCTTTACAAAGGGCAGCTAGAGCTATCAGCTGTTTTGGAGTGACACAATTTCCGAAAGTTCAATGGATAATTCAATATTGTTTGGTGGCACAAGACTTAAATGATCTGATAATGGGTTATAAATTCAAAGTTGTTCTGACCAGGGAGCTGCAAAGTATGTCCTGTCAGGGTCCCCCGAACTCCTTAGGATGACACTGAATTAAGTCATAAAATGGCAATCCGCTAGTAATACATCAAGTGCATCTAACACAGAGGCAGGTTCCTTTGAGTGGAAACATATGAAAACTCTTTGACACGTTGATGAGAGCAGCCCCACATACGATCTCTGAACAGGAACTCTATCCAACCTTCCCTCTAAACTCAGTTGTGACTAAAGACCTGTCTGTTCGTTTCTGTGGCCCACTAATGGCACCTATCTTGTCTCTGTGCCTCCATTTTTATCTGTTCCAAACTGTTTTGAAAAGACCACACAGCAGCATGTTTGAAGCCACAATAAACATAGAAAATCTTAGGGGCATATTTATACTAGTTTTGCGCCGAATTTTCGTAATTTTTTTGACACAAATTCAGTGCAAAACGAAGGCCTTGATTTACACTTTTTGGTGCAAAACTGCACTACCACAGTTTTGCACCAAAAAGTTTAGCACAGGTTTGCACCATTTCTGAGCACCAGCCGGGCACCATATCTATGGAATGGTGCAAGCCGGTGCAAAGGGTAGGCTAGTGTAAAAAAAAAAAATGACGTTAGCGGGGTTGGGCTGGTGGCATGGAAGAAGGGGGTTTTGTACCAAAACATTTAGTTAGGCAGGTTAAAGTAAAAAAAAAAAAAAAGACTCTAACCAGCCTAGTGTCATTTTCTGACGCTAAACCACCAATACCACATGACTCCTGTCTTATAAAAGACAGGAGTCATGCCCACCACCCCAATGGCCAGCACAGGGGACCAGGGTCCCCTGGGCATGGCCATTGCACCCAGTGCCATGTAGGGGGCACATTTCAAAGCCCTCAATGGCACTTTAAAAAAAAAAGAATACTTACCTGTACTTAGCTATACTTATTTGGGATGGGCCCCCCCATCCTCCGCTGTCCCTCTGGTGTGGGTGGTGGTGTCCCTTGGGCCTGAGGAGGGCACCTGTTGGCTTATCCCATGGTGTTCCACCATGGAAATAGGCCCACAGGTCCCCCAATGCCTGCCCTGACCCAGGCGTTAAATAATGGTGCAAAGCAAGCTTTGCACCATTATTTGACCCCTCATCCTCGTGCATGATTTTAGCACAGGAAAAATATGGCGCTAAAGCCATAGAGTCATTTTTTGCACTGGAATGCCTACTTTCCATTTCATTGACGCAAAATACGTTTCCATGTCCAAAAAATGACTTTGACTCCATAACTTTGGCCTTACAGTTGAAGGCAGGGACAAAATGCTTACGCAACTTACTCCTCTGTGGGTAAGATGCTGGCTGGTGCACATGGCCCAGCTTGAGGGCTTTAAGGAATGGGACAGATTTGGGCTTACTACCTTCGGAGATGTCTGGCAAGGAAGGCATCTCTGCTCCTTTCAACGCCTGCAACAACATTACTCCTTAGCACGTTCCAAATTTCACATATACCTGTAGTCGTGCCATGCCCTGTCTTACAACCTGTGGGATTCCACCACCCTATCCGAATTTAAACCTCTTGAAGCTAAAGTGCTTAAGGGTCATCTTTCAAAGTGGTGATCTCATGTATATACCGTGCACTGGTGATTAACACCCAGGAGTTCCTCTTCTTCTGCGACTAACCCAGCTGCACTACTTGCACGCCACCTAACTCACATGATAATCACTTTTGTACTAAACCTGAAACTGTCTTTTTTATGTGTTGTGTTTGCAAAATAAAACTAATAAAATGTTATCAAAATAAAGGAGAGGATTCCATCAGATTCTGTACACATCAGCACCACGTCATATTCAGTGATGCCTGCATTTAGCTTGCTTGGTGTTCAGGGCAGAAGCCTGCAGGTAGCGAGGACGATGTTTTATTTTCAGTTCTAGCTTGTTCAACACAAATGCCTCATTTAAAAGGCTGTCTGCCCTCTTTTTGTTTTAGTCTGCTCCTACGTGGGAGTTAACTGGACCCCCACACCTTGATGCCAATACCATAGACAAAGCAATGATACTCAAAGTTCACAAGTGCTCAAAAGATAAACTATGATTTGCAGGCAATTTTTTACTTTTCCAAGATCTTTATCTAAAAAATGCATCCACTGCAAGAATGTCAGACATATCTGTCTTTAGGAGTGATTATGCTGATAACTGTTTACATAGCACTTACTGACAAGTGCTTATTACTCTCAAAAGAACCTCTTTTAGCAACCTTAGAATAAAATGAAAGACGAAGAAAAAAACATTAAGGATATAAATATATACCTTGCAGTTCGTGTACATCTGCTTGATGCTGGTACAAAAATGCTGGTTCCGGGGAGGACTTTAAAGGTTGACAATGGAATCAGGGACAATCGTAGCAAAAACAGAGGCAGCGGGTCCCAGGAGCTGAGTCAGACCCCAAGAGGAAGGGGAAAGGCTGCCACTTCCAGTACAATCAGTGCCTAGTGTGGTGTACTTCTGAGCGAGATGATCAAGATCAAAAGCAGAGATAGAGATTAACCAAATGAAAACAACCCCACTCTCCCACCCCCTGCCCATACTTCTTCCCTTAAAGCACCTGTCCCCCTCAAACCCCCGGGAAAACAAACCAATAACAGAATCGTAGGCAAAACATTAATGTGGGTCCTCCTCCAATGTAGGATGATGTGTGCCTCTTTAGGGTCTAGAATTATAGATATATTGCACCATGCATGAGGCCACTGGCAGGGTCAAAGTCAGTTGTCCACGAGTGGGTGCTGCACGTTCAGATTTCAGGCATGCAGGAGAATCCAGTCTAGTGGTCCGAGTCTGGAGTACAAGGTACCCAGTGCTGGTCTCTACTGCAGACGCGAATTCCGACAATGCCCAGGGAGCTAGACAGGCAGCGGGCATCCTGCCTCTCCCTGTGGGACCTTGTCCTCCAACGAAATCTGGGCTGTGGTGGTAGTTACAGTGGTCTTCACACTTCTGTTGTGGGGGCTCCTTGATGAGAAGGATCGGTAGTTTCGTTGCCCATTCCCAGGCCTCTGCTTGACCTCATCATGGGATCACATTCACTGTTGAATAGCCCTGGTGTAATCAAGGAGAATCATGATATGGTTGGAGGCGTGGGTCTGAACACCTGCTTGTGGTGCTTCACAGAGGATTGCATCTCTGTCTCTGCAATTAAGAACACCCCCTGTGAAGATATAAAAGAAATAGGTGGAGGTGAGGGGGCCCAAAAACCGAGCAGCAGCTGCCGGTGCAAGTAGAAAGAGACCCTCAGCCATCAGGATTACAGAGGATGTAGGAGGAGGTCCCGGAGTGCACCTAAGATTCGTCCACCATCTTAGTCTGCTTGGCCACTCCCCCAGAATCCCCTTCTTTTGTAGCACTGCTCAGCATTGTCTATCCACAAGTTCATCCCAGCCATCAATCGTCACTCAAACTAGCTCTTCCTAAAACTTCCATACCTTAATACCACCTACAAACATTAGGAAAGGAATGAAAAGAATCTTCTCAAAGATATTCAAGCCCCCAACTCAACATTAAAGAGGTAACACAACCCTTATAAACACAGTAAGTCATTGGCAGTGGGCAAATAGTTGAAAACATTTGGCTTGAAAAGCATTTTGGTTGAAACCATTAGTTTCACTTAGACTTTAAAGAGAACTGAAGATTCTCCATTTTCATGAAGAAACTTAAAAAACACGGAATCCACCAGCTGAATTTTCCCAATACAATCACTAGGGTGGAGGAAAATCAACCTGCAGATTTTACTCTGTATTTAGGGGCATATATACAGGCCCTGTGTGCTGCTGGTGTCTGACTTTTTTGTGATGCACTGGTGGCGCAGAGTGCAGACCCATATCTATGAGGACACGCAAAGCCACTTTGCATTGCTTTTCATGACCTTGTAGATACAGTGTAAGGCAATGCAGCACAAGTTGCTGCATTATTTTACACTATGTCAAGGAGGCATTTCATGGGCATTGCGGTGCATGTTCCCATGCAACGCCAAAGCTTTTTGATGCATTGGCAGATTTACAAGAATCTGTAAACCTGGGAATGCATCAAAAATGTACACCTCCCCAAGACAGGCGCAACAAGAAGAAATATCTTTATTTCTCCTTGTTTCTTCTTTCTAGGTGTGCAACATTCTTTAGCACACATAGAAAGAGGAAAATGCATCTCTAGATTGTTTTTGTGCCACTTAGGGGCATATTTATACTCCGTCTGCGCCGAAATTTTGACGCACATTCAGCGCAAACCTTGGCCCATATTTAAACTTTGACGCCCGAGCCCGCGGACGTCAAAATTCCGATGTGTGCGTCATTTTTTGGATGTGGCAACCTGCCTTGCGTTAATCATATGCAAGGTAGGTGTTCCTGTCCAAAAAATGACTTAAACAGCTGTGCGTCGTATTTATGCTTTCGGGCAAAAATGACGCACGGCCGGGAAGCGGAGCCGGAAAATGACGCACAGCCCGATTTGCGTAAAAAATTAACACCTGGGTCAGGGCAGGTGTTAAAATGGGGCAAACACACCTGTATTTAATCAGAACACACAGAAGCAACAGTAGAGCAGCAGAGCAGCAAAAGGGAGACATGGAGGTGCTTCTCATCCAGCGTGCAAGCAGACGCAGAGCCCAGCAACAACAACAGCAGCTCCCACAACACCAGCAGGGACCCCAAAGGCAGCGCAGAAGGCAGGAGAGAATATTCTGCACCAGGACAACCCTTCATGGCCTCAGGGAACATGACATCATCCAGAGGTACAGGTTGAACTGGCAGGCCATTCAGCAGCTGCTGAGAAACATTGAGCCACAGTTGGCACCCACCTGGCTGACACCCTGCAACATCCCAACAGAAACCAAGCTGCTTGCCGTACTTCACATGCTGGCAAGTGGCTCTTTTCAAACAACTGACCCCAACACTCCCCTCAGAGGAACGCTTGTCTACAGACCCCCCGGACCCAGGGCACTGTTCGGCAACGCCATCGCCGACCTCGCCAGCACCCACGCACTTGCCTCCACGGATTACATCCTCCTTGGGGACCTAAACTTCCACCTCGAAAACAATAACGTCAACTCCACCACCCTGATCGCCAACCTCGCCAACCTCGGTCTCAAACAACTTATCAACGCACCCACCCACGCCGCAGGTCACACTCTAGACCCCATCTTCTTCACAAGCAACCACATCACCTTCAACCGCACCACCGAACTCTACTGGACTGACCACCACTGCATCCACTTCACCTTCAAGAAACAAAACAAACACCACCACACCGAGCGACCACCCCGTCGATGCTGGAGCAAAGTCACCGAAGATCAGCTGACCTATGCCCTAGCCCAGAGACCGCCCACCGACCCCACCGACCCTGACATCGCCGCCCACAACCTCAGGCAATGGATCAACGACTGCGCCAACCACCTCGCACCACTAAAACAGCCCACCAACAACCAAACCAGCAAGAAAGCCACCTGGTTCACCAACGACCTCCAAGCGCAATTGCCGCAACCTCAAGAAGAAATGGCTCCACAAACGCACACCCGTCAGCCACACAGCACCCAAGGACGCCACACGCAGACATCACCAACTCCTCAGGCTAGCCAAGAGATCCTCCTTCAAAACCCGCCTGGAAAACAACGCTCACGACAGCAAAGAACTCTTCAACATCGTGAAGGAACTCTCCAACCCCAGCGCCACCGTCAACGACATCCCACCCTCCCAAGAACTGTGCAACGCACTAGCCACCGCTTTCCACCGAAAGATTGCTGACATCCACGACAGCTTCAACACCTCAACCACCTCAACCACGCCAATCTCCTCCTCCAGGAACTCCACCCGTACCAACCGCCTGACCTCATGGTCCAACGTCAACGACGATGAGACACGCAAGACCATGAATTCCATCCACTCAGGATCACCGTCAGACCCATGCCCACACCACATATACAACAAAGCAGACACAGCCATCCTACCCCACCTAAGGAAGGTCATCAACATCTGCTTCGAAACAGCAAGATTCCCGGAAAGCTGGGAGCACGCCAAAATCAACGCCCTTCTCAAGAAACCGAAGGCGGACCCCAAGGACCTCAAGAAGTTCCGGCCCATCTCCCTGCTCCCATTCCCAGCGAAGGTCATCGAGAAAATCATCAACACACAACTGACCCGCTACCTCGAAGACAACAACATCCTCAACCCCTCCCAGTCCGGATTCAGACGGAACCACAGCACCGAGTCGCCCTCCTCGCCGCCACAGATGACATCAGAAGCCAACTCGACAATGGAGAAACATCAGCCCTCATCCTCCTAGACCTGTCAGCCGCCTTCGACACAGTCTGCCACCACACTCTGAAAATCCGCTTCTACGAAGCAGGGATCCAAGAGAAAGCCCTCGACTGGACCACATCCTTCCTCTCCGGCAGAACCCAGAGAGTCCGCCTCCCCCTCTTCCAATCCGAAGCCACCAACATCATCTGCAGCGTACCCCAGGGTTCATCCCTCAGCCCGACGCTGTTCAATATCTACATGGCCCCCCTCGCACAAGTGGCCCGCCAACACAACCTCAACATCATCTCCTACACCGACGACACCCAACTCATCCTCTCCCTCACCAAGGACCCACACACCGCCAAAACCAACCTCCACGAGGGCATGAAGGCTGTCGCCGACTGGAGGAGAAGCAGCCGTCTGAAACTGAACTCGGACAAGACGGAGGTCCTCATCCTTGGGCCCACCCCCTCCGCCTGGGATGACTCGTGGTGGCCACCTCGCTGGGGACCCCACCGACACCAACTGACCACGCACGCAACCTTGGCTTCATCCTCGACTCATCCCTCTCCATGTCAAAACAGGTCAATGCCATCTCCTCCTCCTGCTACAACACCCTCTGCATGCTTTGCAGGATCTACAAATGGATCCTAACCGAAACAAGAAAAACAGTAACACAGGCCCTCGTCAGCAGCAGGCTCGACTACGGCAACGTACTCTATGCAGGCATCCCGTCCAAGCACCTGCAACGCCTCCAATGCATCCAAAACGCCTCTGCCCGACTTATCCTCAACATACCGCGCCGCAGCCACATTACCCCCCAT